>NW_026691133.1:0-300000 GCF_020826845.1 Diceros bicornis minor | reverse complement strand
GGTCCCTAGAGGAGTCAAAGTCATAGAGACAGAAAGTAGGATGGTGGGGTCAGGGGCTATGAGAAGCTGTGGTTTAATAGGTTTAGAGTTTTGGTTTTATGAGATGAAATGTTTTGAAGATTGGATGCACAACAATGTGAATGTACTTAACACCACTGGACGGCACACTTAAAAATGACTAAGATGGTAAATTTTATGTTATGTTTATTTTACCACAAATGAAGCTTCCTTAAATTTGTTTTGAAAGTGTGATTTCAATAAACTCTCCAAATGATAAAGACAAAACCATCTGATTACATCACCACTATGGCTCTTTGTATAAGCATGAGGACGAAACACTTCTAGCCAAAATGCTTCCTCTTATTCTTTAAACAAAAATATTTGAAAACAGCAAGGCTGTGCACCAAAGCGTTAATCAGGTCACCTCTGAGCAGGGGCATCAGAAGGTCGGAGGCAGAATCCTGACTTCTTAAGCAGTGAGATTATGGGTGACTTCATTTCCTCCTGTTGTTTTTTTCAGCCTTCTGAGAATTAAAAAGTAAAATTGAAAACTAAATTTGAAAATAATGGAGAAGATGCTGTTGTTTAGTATATTTCTGGTCATTGTGAACAGTCCAAAAAAGTGCCTGCATCCAAAATAAGTAAAGAACTCATACAACTCAATAACAAAAACAAACAAACAATGCAATTGAAAAATGAGCAGAGGATGTGAGTAGGTATTTTTCCAAAGAAGACCTATAGATGGCCAACAGGTTTATGAAAATGTGCTCAGCATCACTAATCATCAGGAAATGCAAATCAAATCCACAATGAGATATCCCCTCACACCTGTTAGAATGGCTGTTATCAAAAAGACAAGAAATAACAAGAGTTAGTGAGGATGTGGAGAAAAGGGAACCCCTGTGCATTGCTGGTGGGAATGTAAACTGGTGCAGCCACTGTGGAAAACAGTATGGGAGTTCTTCAAAAACTTAAAAATAGAGGCACCATATGATCCAACTATCCCACTTCTGGGTATATACCCAAAGGAAATGAAAATAGGGTCCTGAAAAGATATCTGTCCTCCTGTATTCATTGAAGCATTTTTCACAACAGCTGAGATATGGAAACAAACTAAGCATCCATCAATGGATGAATGGATAAAGATGTGGTATATATATACAAAGAAATATTATTCAGCCATGGCAAAGAAGGAAAACTTGCCATTTGCAACAACATGGATGAACACATTATGCTAAGTGAGATGTCAGACAGAGGATAAATACCGTGTGATCTCACTTATATACAGAAAATAAAAAAGGCAGACTCATAGAAACAGAGAGTAGAATGGTGGTTACCAGGGGCTGGGGGGTGGAGGAAATGGGGAGATGTCGGTCAAAGGGTATAAATTTCCATTTGGAAGATGAATAAATTATATATACTTGAATGAAATAATAAAACAAATTATATACTTGAAAGATGCTAAGAAAGCAGATATTAAATGTTCTCGCCACAAAAATGGTAACTATGTAATGTGATGGAGGTGTTAGCTAATGCTACAGTGGTAATCATTTTGCAATACATAAGTGTATCAAATCAACATGTTGTACACCGTAAACTTTCAAAATCTTGTATGTCAATTACATCTCAATAAAGCTGGAGGAAATAAAAGCCCCTGGACCCTCAATAAATGGCTGAGTAAATGAACATTTCAAAATGGCCACACACACAATTAATTGATTGATTAATTAATTTAATAAAAACTCAACCCTGCTCTCTGGCCACGGTAATAAATCTAGACACAACTAGGAAATGAAGTCTCTCTCAGCTCGATATCTCCACGGCACATTTAGCACTAGTCATGATGATTTCTAGCACTCCACACAAACACACACACACAAATTTTTAATTTGTTATTTGTTGTAACAGGTGATACCTACCACCACCAAAAACAGGTTTTGAAGCAACTCTCCTGATCCATTGTCCAGCCTGCTCTCCTTAGTCAAGACTATTACTTCCTCTCACATGCAACCACCTTTTATCTGTACTGAAAGCCCCTTTTGGTAGCCCCATGGATGCCCCCTCCCCACCAAGGGGAAGCAGAGAAAATCCCTAGAGAGAAGGAAGACACCCCACACTGCCACCATGTAGTAGAGAGAGGGAGTGGAAATCAGGGAAGGCTTCTAGGAGGAGGTAGTGTCCCACTGAGATTGGAAGAGGCAAACGTCTGCTTTGCAGGAAGGGGGCACAGAGGCTGTTCCAGGCAGTGGGAAGAGCAGAAGAGTCAAAGAACCTAGTACAGGGGTCTCTGTGCCTCTCCTTGCCTCCTCCTGAAGCTGGTTTCTGTTTCCTCTTGGAAACAAGAAAGCCACACTAGCTGATCACCTTCCGATGACTATTATAAGGATTAATATTTTAATATTCTAAGGAGGCCTGTGGCCAGCTCTCTCATACTACAATGTGAATAACTTCAAGATAAGGCCCCAAGAGACAGATTCCTGGGTCTTACTGGGTTCTGGATCAGGGAGCTGGGTCAGACATCCCTCCTCAGGCACCCTCTATCCTCCTCCTCCGAATTTGGCACTTTGACGGGAATGCAGAATAGATGAGTGTCCTGGGAGCTTTCTGGGACAGGGAGGGGCCCTATCCCCACCCCTTCATTGTGATGTCTTCTAAAGGGGGCAGAGGGCAGGGTGATGTCACAGACCACTGGCCGGCCCCTCTCCCTCTCTGCCTGTGCCTGCCACAGGCCCGGCCTCACCTTTTCCCCCCACACCTCTACACCCTAGAGGAAACGGGTCAGCTTTGCCAAGCAGCCCACTCGGCCACCTGCAGCCATGGATGCAAATCACTCCAACCCCTTGGAGTCTCAGTCCTCCCCAGAGGCCCCCAAGCCTGGCCTGACCCCCTGCTCAACCCCGGGAAACAAGACCCTGCAGCAGGACGCTACCAGCACGGTGGGCGACAGGTTGCCACCAAAGACCGGAGCGGTGGTCATCGACATGGGCACAGGCACCTGTAAGGGGGCTTCGCGGGGCAGGTGCGGCCCACCTACACCGTGGCCACCATCGTGGGCTGCCAGCCCCAGAAGCCGGCCCCCACCGGGCAGCAGGCGCTGGAGACGTTCATCGGCGAGGCCGCGCGCGCGCGCGCCCCGAGGTGACGCTGGTGCAGCCGGTGCGGAGCGGCATCGTGGTGGACTGGAGCGCGGCCCAGCTCATCTGGCGCCACCTGCTGGAGCACGACCTCCGCGTGGCCAGCCAGGACCACCCGCTGCTCTTCTCAGACCCGCCCTTCAGCCCCACCACCAAGCGCGAGAAGCTGGTGGAGGTGGCCTTCGAGTCGCTGCGCTCCCCCGCCATGTACGTGGCTTCCCAGTCCGTGCTGTCCGTCTACGCGCACGGGCGGGTCAGCGGGCTGGTGGTGGACACGGGCCACGGCGTCACCTCCACGGTGCCGGTCTTCCAGGGCTACAGCCTGCCCCACGCCACGGAGCGCCTGGACCTGGCAGGCACCCACCTGACGGCCTTCCTGGCGGAGATGCTGCTCGGCTCCGGCGTGCAGCTGGGCCAGCAGGACCTGGACACGGTGGAGGACATTAAGCATCGCTACTGCTACGTGGCGGCCGACTTGCTCCAGGAGCAGGCCCGGCCCGAGCAGGAAGACCGGCAGAGGCTGGAGCTGCCGGTCGGACGGTCACGCTGGGCAAGGAGCTGTTCCAGTGCCCGGAGCTGCTCTTCAGCCCGCCCGCGATCCCAGGGCTGTCGCCTGTGAGCCTCCCCACCATGGCCACACGGGGTTTTCTCAAGGTGCCCCTGGAGGTGCGGGCGGACGTGGCCCAGAACGTGCTGCTCTGCGGGGACTCCTCGCTCTTCGCGGGGTTTGAGGGCCGCTTCCGCGCGGAGCTGCCGCGCGGTCTGCCCTGCGAGGCCCGCGCGGTGGTGACGGCCCGGCCCAGCAGGAGCTTCTCGGTGTGGATCGCGGGCTCCGTCCTGGCCTCGCTGCGCGCCTTCCAGTCCTGCTGGGTCCTGCGGGAGGAGTACGAGGAGCAGGGCCCCCACATCGTGTACTGAAAGTGCTACTGACCCGGAGCAGGGGTGGGGAGTGTTGTGGGCAGTAAAGCTTCCACTACCCAGCCGGCTCTGTCCTCCCTTCCCTCAGGTCCCTGCCTCGTCCACTCCTGGACCCACCCAGACTCGCCTTGCTCTGACCCCACACACCCAACCCACCAAGATCTGCCTCCAAAGACATCCTTGGTTCTGCCCTGTCCTAATTCACCTCCCATTGTCCATCCCGGGAGAGACCCCAGTTCTGATTCCCTAAACCCACCTCCCCCAGGATCAAGGCCCAACACACCACCATGTCCTCACCCTGTCAAACCCGTCTCCATGATCTGTGTCCCCCAGGGCACTCTCAGGTTGGGGCCCCACCCAAGCCCACCCCCAAGACATCCCCAGATTCTAACCCCTAATCTCCCCTCCATCACCTATTTCTTTTGATATATAGTGCCCCAAGATTCCTCTGGGCTCTAAGCTCCCCAATTCACCCCCTTGCCATGTCCATCAAGGATCCTCAACCCACCCCCATACCCTGTTCCTCTCCAAGGAACTGCACTGGGCGCTCCAAACCCCCTCTCAGAATCTTTCCATGAGTGTTGCAACCCCTAGGTGCACCCTCATAGTCTGCCCCCAATTTCTAATCCCCCCAAACATACCCCCGAGATCCACTTCCCAAGACATCCCTGGTTCTAAGCACCTCAAATCCACCCCCTCATTGGTTTTCTCTTGGCTGTTTATCCAAAGTTCTCCTATACTCTGATAATATGAGCACCCCCAAAATTCTCCCCACAAGTGCTGAAACCCCACATTCACCACAAAAATCCAAGTTCTGACCATCAGGGGTCTCCCCTTTAATGGCCCACTAAAGGATCCCTCGTCCAAATCCCATGCCCCAAGTTGCCCCTCCCCTAAACTCTGCCCTCCCCTCAGTTTGCTCCCCTAGACTCCTTCCATCCAAGTGCTCCCACAACCCATCCCCCATTCGTACCCCCAAAGAACACCACATTCTGAAACCCCAAACCCTCAGGATGACGCCACTGCTCTCAGCACAGCCCCTTATTCTGCATCCCTCTGAAAATACCCCTGCATGGTCTGTCTCTCAGTGCACCTCCTGACCCCAGTCCTCAGCCCTGGAATCCTCCCAGGAAGGCTTTGGCCCCCAGGACCATCCCATGATGACCCCACTAATGCCCTAGGTCCCTCCCCTGTGTTCTGACCTCCCAACTCCCTCCCCAAATACACTCTCCCAGGGTCACCTCATGATGAACCCCCAGGACACCCCACCCTGGGGTTTTCAGACGCCCAGGAACCCCCCCCCCAGGTCCCATCCCATTGGTTGAGACACCAATGGCCAGTGATGTTCCCAAGGGCCACCCACGCCACCATGACCCAGCTGTCCACTCCCATCTCCCTCCATTCTGCTTGTAATTCATTCCAAGTTCATTCCATCTCCCCAGACCTCGCTCAGCCTCTTCCTGGGACACACACCCCAGGAGCTTTCTTTGGGACCTGCGTTGAGGATGCCCTATGAGGCCTCTCCCATCCCATCCTGTCCCTGCGGGGGCCTGGAGAGGGAGTCCAGCCTCTCAGGATAGGGAAGCTGGGCATCCTCCCAACTGTCTCCTCCCTTTGTCCTCATCCTCAGCCACGCTGGGCCCCTGCTGAAGGCAGGATCCTCTGCCTCACACCATCATCCAGCCCCACAGACGTCAGGACCCCTGGCCAGCAGCCTGGACACGTCTCCCAAGACACATCCTCCCAGTTTACCAACAAAACAAGCACGAGCTGCCAGAGCTTATCCACATAGATGCTGAGTCCTCTCTTCTCTCAGTCCAAGGAACCATTCATTCTTCATTCCTTCAACCAGTCCCTGTTCACTAAGCATCTCCCACAGGCTCTCTCTGTCTCTGTCTCTCCCTGAGTCTCTGTCTCTGACTCACTTGCCAGCATCATTCTTATGCAGGAATTTTCCAGAGTGGAAACTCGTTTATCTGTGGAGCGCTGAGCCCACCCCACCCATCTGTCACATCTGCCATCAGACAATGGGGGTGGGTGAATGCTCTGGCTATCCCCACCCACCCTGTCCCATGGTGTCCTGGGGAGTGGGCAGTGTCTCCAGCCCCATCCTGGGCCAGATGGTGGTCCTCAGCTGGGGGGACTGCCCCGCAGACAGGCCAAGATCCCCAGTTCAGAAACATGCGAGTTGGACCCCCTGTGCTGTGTTACCCACTCCCGGCCCACACAGGCGGCCTCAACCTGTAGAATCAGCAAGAACCCCCAAGGTTAATCTCCAAAATATATAAAGAACTCATACAGCTCAACAACAAAAAACACTAACAACCGAATTGAAAAATGGGCAAAAGACCTGAACAGGCATTTCTCCAAAGAAGGTATACAGATGGCCAACAGGCACATGAAAAGATGTTCAACTTCATTAACTATCAGAGAAACGCAAATCAAAACTACAATGAAATATCACCTCACGCCCATCAGAATGACTATAATTAACAAGACAGGAAACAAGTGTTGGAGAGGATGTGGGGAGAAAGGAACTCTCATACACTGCTAGTGGGAGTGCAAACTGGTGCAGCCACTATGGAAAACAGTATGGAGATTCCTCAAAAAATTAAGAATAGAACTACCGTACGACCCAGCTATTCCACTGCTGGGTATTTATCCAAAGAACATGAAAACACCAATGTGTAAAGATACATACACCCTTGTTTTCATTGAAGCATTATTCACAATAGCAAGACTTGGAAGCAACCTAAGTGCCCAGCAAGGGATGAATGGATAAAGAAAATGTGGTGTATATACACAATAGAATACTACTCAGCCATAAGAAACAACGAAATCTAGCCATTTGTGACAACATGGATGGACGTAGAGGGTATTATGCTGAGCAAAATGAGTCAGAGGGAGAAGGTCAAATACCGTATGATCTCACTCATAACTAGAAGATAAAAACAACAATGAACAACCACAGAGAGACAGAGATTGGATTGGTGGTTACCAGAGCAGAAGGGGGAAGTGAGTGGGGCGAAAGGGATTAGGCACATGTGTGTGGTGATGGATTGTAATTAGTATTTGGGTTGTGAACATGATGTAATCTATGCAGAAATAGAAGTATAATGATGTATGCCTGAAATTTATACAATGTTATAAACCAATGTCACCGCAATAAAAAATAAATAAATATATATAAAAAAAGATGTCAAGTGAAATAAGTCAGAGGGAGAAGATCAAATACCGTATGATTTCCTTCATTAAGTAGTAGATAATAACAACAATAAACAAACACATAGGGACAGAGATTGGATTGGCGGTTACCAGAGGGGAAGGGGGGAGGGAGGAGGGTGAAAGGGATAATTCGGTACATGTGTGTGGTGATGGGTTGTAATTAGTATTTTGGTGGTGAACATGATGTAATCTATGCAGAAATAGAAGTATAATGATGTACACCTGAAAGTTTTACAATGGTATAAACCAATGTTACTGCAATAAACAAAAGATTTAAAAAAATGGAAAAACAAAAAACAAAAACAAAACAAAAAGATGTCAAGGGGCCAGCGGGGTGGTGCAAGCAGTTAAGTGTGCACGGTCCACTTCGGAGGCCCGGGGTTCGCAGGTTCGGATGCCGGGCGCACACCGACACATCGCTTGTCAAGCTATGCTGTGGCGGCATCCCATATAAAGTAGACGAAAATGGTCACAGATGTTAGCCCAGGGCAAATCTTCCTCAGCAAAAAGAAGAGGATTGGCAAAGGATGTTAGCTCAGGGCAGATCTTCCTCACAAAAAAAAAAAAAAAAAAGGATGTCAGAAGATATATGAAAAACCCAAAACAAGAACCCCCGAAAGGTTACAAAGTGATGAGGAGGAACTGCTTTTTCTTCTCACCAGGGGGCAGCACCTCCAAGCTCAAGGGGCTGAGGGCTGCACCAAATTTAGAACCATGACGACTGCATCCCAGAGCTCAAAGGAGACCCACCCCGCACCACGGGGTCAGGGCGCTGCCAGCCACATGCACACAGAAGGGATGTGGGACAAGCTGAGTCCCATATGCAACTGGAAGTGAGGAGGATGCACAAATCCCCACCACTCTTGGGCTGCTGACAAACCCAAAGGGCTCTCATTTAGACCAGACTAAGGTTCCCCCAGCCCCAAACCTTCCCTGGGACAGAAATTTCCCCTAGAACTCTCCAGAAATGTGCCCCTCCCATTTGCACACTCTCAGGGGTGGCAAGCTCACTACCTCAAGTCTGTTGTTAGAAATCCCACCTCCTTCCAGGAGTTGTAGGTAAACCTCTGTGCTCTCTGCTTGCCACTCCCCTACCCGGGGCACTGAGAGCACCAGAGAGGTCCCCCCACCCGTATTCACACACACCCCTGGAGTCTACTCTCTCCCAAGCCCACCGTCCCCAATTTCTTCCACTTCTGGTTTTAAGTCATTCACGCATTCATTCTACAAACATGCATTGACCACCCACTATGTGCCCAGCTCTGGGCTGAAATCTAAGAAAACCACAGTGCATCACTTGGGATGTACCATGGAGGACAGGACATGCGAAAGATGTCTAATGTCACTGTCTTACTCTCAGACGACATTTGAGGGACAGCGATTGTGTCTCCTTTATTCACTGAGTTTACTAAGTGGGGAGCAGGTGTCTGGATAGGAATCGGGAAAATCCAGTCTCAGCCAACAGTTACAGTTAAATCAGTAAATCCAAAAAAGAAAAGTGAATGGGGTGGCTTTCCATCCATCAGCTGTATTACTCCCTATAAAAGGTCTCAAAAGCAATCTCTGTGCTTTTTTCCCCCCTCAGCCAAGAAAAGCATCCATGGAGCTCAAGTTTGAGGTGAAACCAGGCTCAGGGTCCACCTGTCCTCGTTGATCCTCGGATTTCTGTGTGAGCAGGTGAGTAACGTGTGGACCTGGTACCGACAGGTTCCATCAGCCTCCGCTGTGCAGAAGACCTGCCAGTGGGCTTTCCTGGGCTTGGGTTGTCACCACAAGGAGTCAGGAAGACTTTCGGGTTAAAAATGAAATTACTCGACTTTTTATAAAATACTCAAATGTTTAAAATCTAATTAGAATTCTTCTTTGCATTTGGTCCAAAACTAAGGTGATATAAAAAGATATACCTTACAAAGTCTTGCCCTCACCTTGTTTTCTTTCCATCCCATTCTCCTTCCTCTAGCCACCTATAGGTAATTACTTTGATTGGTTTATCATGCATTCTTACCGTTCTGGATTTTCTTTAAGTAAATGCAAGCAAATATATTTTCATTTCCCCTTTTACTTATACAAAACATTGTAGTACTCTATGCATTTTTCTCTGCCTTTTTTCCTTTAACATATACTGGAGATTTTTCTATTATTAGTGCATAGAGTACTTTGCTCTTTTTAGTGGTAAATAGTCTTAAAAACGAAGAGCTGGACACTAGGTATGCTCAGTGCCTCTGGAGTATCATTGCTTCTAAGACCTTTCAGTGGATATAGTAGCGTCAACTTAAAAAGCAAATTTGCCTGTTATTTCATCTGAAATTGAATTTATTTGGGAATAGCCAAAAGAATTGCAATTCAGGATATACATGCTATGGCAAACCACAGGCAAATCCAGAAAAGAAAGGAGGGGAGCTGCTTTTATAGAGAAGAGCAGGAGTAAGGAGGGGCTGTTCTAAAGGAAAATCCATTGGGGGAAGTAAAGGTCAAGGCAGCAAAGGCTTCTCACTGGCTGAGCTGCGGCGTTTCTCCATGGCTGAGCTGCCACGTTTCTGGTTAGCTTAGCTGCAGTGTTTCTCGATGGCTGAGCTGCCGCGTTTCTCGATGGCTGAGCTGCCGCGTTTCTCGATGGCTGAGCTGCCACGTTTCTGGTTGGCTGAGCTGCGGCGTTTCTGGTTGGCTGAGCTGCGGTGTTTCTCGATGGCTGAGCTGCAGCGTTTCTCGATGGTTGAGCTGCGACGTTTTTCGTTGGTTGAGCTGTGATGTTTCTCATTGGCTAGGATGTTGTCAGGTGGAAAAAGAAATCTTGCTTCAGTAATAAAGCAGTTTTACTTCATGTCCAAGACACAAGTCTCTGTCACTTCCTGTTTGGTGTAATTGACAATACGTGAGAGGGTGTGAGAGCTCCCACTACAGGCCTTCCTGATTCCAATTTAGTTAAGGTTTCTTTTATCAATTTCTGCAGTAGAGAATACGTAATTTTTAAATCATGAGTTTAACATGATATTTCTAATTCGATTTAACTTTACAGTGGTTTTTTGCTTAATTTTCTTTGATTTTATATTAATCTCTTATATGTTATACTAAAACTATTGCCTCTGAATAGCATTAATTTATTTACTTAATGATATTCTCCTTCAGTGTATATAAAAAATTACACCCAGAAGAGTCGCTGTCTTTACGTAGCAATCCCGCTTCTGGAAATATACTCTGAATGTAAACCTCCCAAAATACAAGACCACATCTACACACGATGGTTATTCACAGAAGCATTATTTCCAACAGCAAAAGAAGAGAAACAACTCAAATGTCCTTCAGTAGGAAACCAGCTGATTTAGCAATATACTTAGTTTTAAAGTCCCGTGAAAGCATTCTTTTTCAAACTCTGTTGTAGTCCTGTTTCCAATTTATATGCAAATTCGGTTCATTGAGTTATTTGTTTTCCATTTTGAGGATTGTGGTTGTATTTTTAAAATATGGTTCCGAAGTCAAAACTGTATAATGAGCCATATTTAGGCAATTCTAAATTCAATTCCTGTCTCCTCTTCTCAATTATTGTCCTACCCTTCTTGGTTACCGTTTGTATTCATTTGTTTTATCTTTTCAGCGTTTCTTTTGCAAATATAAGAAAATAGGTGTGTGTATATGTAAAAATATACATATGCAAAATATATGTGTGTATATATGTACATATATTTATATATATATGTATTATATAAAATACATTTGTATTTTACATACAATTACATACAATACATATACATATAAAATGCAAATGTATATACGTTTATATGTATACATATACATATGTATATATCCCCGCCTTTCCCTTCTTTTAAAAAGGAATCATTGCATACACTTTTGTACCTTGATGTTTTTCTCCTTATATTTATTGGGGATAATTATCTCTATAACTACCTAGAGATCTTATCACTTTTTAATGGCTGCATGATTCTTCACTAGGTGAATATCCCATAGTTTATTCAACCAGTTCCCTATTGATGGTCATTTGTGTTGTTTCTACTTCTTTGCTGTTATAAATAATGTCACAGTGAACAGTCTTAGAGGAATATTTTAGTATTTCTGTATCTTTGAGATGGATTCCTAGTAGTGGGAATGATGGAGAAAGGATAAATATTTTTGCAGTTTTGCTTGATTATGGTAAATTTTCTTCTGTAGGAGTTGTACCCCAACAGTGTATGAAAGTGCCTTTCCAGACAGACTTTCCAACAAAGGATTTTTATTGATCTGAAAGATAAGAAATAGTATCAGTATTTACCATCTACATCTCTGTTCTGTGACTAAGATCATTGATGATTCTACCAAGAGTGTTGTCCTTGAAATGGAAGTGGTGGAAACCAGAGTGTCCTGTGTTGGGAACATGAGGAAATGAGACACAGAATGCAAACACTTTGGCAGTGATGAGGGAGAGAGACTGAGAAGTAACTGGAAAAAAAACTATGCTCTTAGGATAGGTTTATTTCCCCGCTACAAATACTGCATAGGGTTGAAATGGTGGGAGGAAGAGTCCAGTAGAGTGGGAGAGCTGGAAGGGGAAGGGTAGATAAGAGATCATCGATAGGCTTCAGATCCTAAAAAGGCAGGCGGGATGGAGCAAAGAACAGAGCTGCAGAGCACGGCCTTACAGAGAAGGGGAGACGGCTCCTGGTTTGTAACAGGAGAGGGAGGAAACCGTGGCGTAGGTTGTGATTTTGGTGACAAGACAGGAAAATGGACTCCTTAGGATGATTGCTTTGAGAAGTAAGAGGCAAGACCATCTGCTGAAAGTCAGAGTGTATTCATCGATACCTATTGCTGCATAGCAAATTATCCCAAACCTTAGTGACTTAAAACAATAACCATGTGTCATCTCACAGTTTTTGTGGTTCTGGAATTCAGGAGCAGCTTAGCTGGAAGGTTCTGTCTCAGGGACTTTCATGAGTTCACATCAAGATATCAGCTGGGGCTGCCGTCATCTGAAGGACTGACTTCCAAGGTGGTTCACTCACATGCTGGCACGGTGGTGCTGGCTGTTGGAGGCCTCAGTTCTTCTCCACGTAGGTCTCCCAACCAGGATGCTTGAGTGTCTTTGCAACATGGCAGTTGGCTTCCCTTAGAGCCAGCAGTCCAAGAGAACAAGGCAGAAGCTACAGTGCTTTCTAAGACCTAGCCTCAGAAGTCACCTCCACAATATTCTGTTGGTCACACAGGTCAGCCCTAATTCGATGTGAGTGTGACAACCAGGAGGCTCGAATCATTGAGGGCTATTTAGGAAGCTGGTTACCATAGGGGAAAAGGTGAGCATGTGAGAGATTTAGAGACATTAGACAAGGTATGATGAATAGGAAGCTTCAGAGACTTGTGGGATTGTCCTACAGTGTCAAGAGCTCTTTGCGTGGTGGAGACCATGTTTTTCTGGAGGTGGCAACGTGACATCTCTTGTGCAGGCTGGCCTGCCCAGATGTTGCCACGGAGCAGGCAGATTATTGGAATCATGCTTGGTTGGAGTTCTGCTGTGCCAGAGTGAAGATAGGGGGTAGGGATAAGGAAATATGTTGAAATGAGAGACAGTGAAATACAAGTTGGGTAAGTATGAAGTGAGGAGAGAAGGTAGTAGATGGACAACAATAAAGTAGGAGAGTGGGTAGACTGGAGCCATGTGTGGTAGAACACATGTCCTGAGAGGAGGAAATGAGTCAGCAGGGTAGATGTTTGGGAATTTGGGTTCAGAGAGAGAAGTTTCTGAACTAGTGTTCTAGATGGTAGAGCAGTGTTAGGTGATGACAAAGCCTGGGGTGGTGCCCATGGAAATGTGTGGCCAAGATGGATGGGGACAAACTCCTAATACTGTGAGACTCATCCTCATGGACGCTGACATCATCCAAGTGAGGTGGGACTGGAGGTTGAAATAACAATGGGAGTCAGGTGCCAAAGTCTCCGTGAACAGGGGTTGTAGCTGGGACTGTGATTGAGACAACCACGCGGATGGGAAGAATGTGCCCTGAGACTCAGGGAAGCCAAGGACTTAAAATGGGGGGAGCAGTAATGTATTGGTCATACCATTGGGGCAGAAGAAGACAAGTTTTGCCATCACATGGCCCTGAGTTCATCACCTGCTAAGCAAAATAAAGGCCCAGTATCAAATATATTATGTCTGAAGGAGGACATGACGGACGGGCTAGGACAGATTCGTCCTCAGTAACCTAGAGAGGGAGAGAGGCTGTGAATACTTTGTATTTTCCCATTTATTCCAGGGCCCTGTCCTGAGTGCTCTGTGGGGATAAGAGGAGGAGCATCCTGGTTCTCCACTGCCCTGTTGTTCACGAACATTTACTGAATCACAGGATGGCGGCCATGGTTCTGTCCCCAACTTGTGCTAAGTTCTTGGGTCCTTACAGCCCTCAGAGTCCAGGCGCTAAAGGCCCCTGCACCACAGGGGAGGGGGCTGAGCAGGGGAGGTGGGAGTGGAGCCCCAGGATCCCTGAGGTCACTGATATCTGATTATGTGGTTCTTGGGATTTGGGACTTCAGTGGTTTGAGTGTCTGTGGAGATGTCACCTGTGTGGTGAGTGTGTGGGATTTTATGAATTTTACCTCTAATTCCTTCTATAAACTTGATGAAGTAACAATGATGTCCCTCCGAACCTCAATTTCTTTATCTGTGAAATGGGAATAATCTGTGAACAGAGGGCATCCCTGGATTCTTGTGACTCCTTCCTTCTTCTCCAGCTCAGTCTCCCCTGTACCCAGCCTCTCCTTGGAGAAGATGCACAGAGGAGGAAGGTCTTGTTCATGGCTTCCTGGCAAGCTGGTTACTGGTAAGTCAGATACTCCTTTCTCCAGATAATTATTCTTTTGACCAGAAATTGGACTTATCTTTTGTGGCCTGGAGCCTCACAGGCAAACCAGGTCCTCAGGCATCCCAGGATCTCCGAGCATCTGATGGAGGGTGAGGGGCTGCCCAGAAAATGTCAGCCTATGTCAACATTTTTTACATTTTCAAAGCTTCCTCCGGGGTCACCGTCTATATTGTGTTCTGCTGAGACTTTTAAAGGAAAGACATGACCGTGTCCTGTACTCAAGTAATTTATGACGGCTACTAGTGAGTATTTCTCTGTTTTCTTCAGTGTCCCAGCCTGTCAACCTTGGAGATTGAGAGAAATAAGATTACAGAGCCCACAGTCTTACTGGAAAAAGACAACCGTGTATGTGGTGGACATGCATCTAACCTTGGGAGTGGGTGGAAGTAAGTAGACAGGAGACGAGCATTGAGGGCTGAGCCTGGAAGCAAAGGAGAGCAGAGCTCAGTACCTGCCCGGACATCGTGTGTTTTGGGTTCCTCTTCCCTAGTTCTGTCATCCTCGGCCCTTTTCCTGTCAACATTGGTGAGGGTGGTCCTTGGCTAAGCCATGATGTTTGTGATGGTTTAAGACTTGGTGACCTTCGAGGATGTGGCTGTGGAGTTCACCCTGGAAGAGTGGGCATTGCTGGATGCTTCTCAGAGAACACTGTACAGGGATGTGATGCTGGAAAACTGCAGGAACCTCGCGTCTCTTGGTAAGCCTGACATCATTCCTGCATTTATTTATTGACTCAGGTAACAAGGCTTTTTTTAATTCATGTAACATTCACAAAACAGAAAGACTGACCATTTTAACTATTTTAAATATACAGTTCAGTGGCTTTTAATAATGTCACAGTCTTGTGCAACCATCACCACTCTATAATTCCGGAACCCTTTTATCATACCCATGATCATTAAGTAATTACTCCCCAGTCCTGCCTACCCCCAGCCACTGGCTACCACTAATTTACTTTCTGTCTCTGTGGATTTACCTATTCTGGACATTGTATATAAATGAATCATACAATATATGGCCTTTGGTGTCTGGCTTCTTTTGTTCAGCGTAATGTTTTTAAGATTCATCCATGTTGTAGTGTGTATCAGGCTTCGTTCCTTTTTATGGCTGAATGTATACCATTGTGCATATATACCACTTGTTGTGTATCCACTCATCTGTTGATGGACATTTTAGCTATTGTGAATAGTGCTGCTACGAACATTCATGTACAAATTTTTCCTTGAACAGTTGTTTTCAGTTCTTTCAGGTATAAACTTAGGAATGGAATTACTGGGTCATATAGTCATTCTATGTTTTAACTTTTTGAGGAATCTCTAAACTGTTTGGCAGAGTACCTGTGCAGCATTTACATTCCCTCCCACAATATGTGAGGGGTCCAATTTCTCCTCATTCTTAACCACACTTGTTTATTTTCCTTTTTTTTTTTTTATGAAAGCCGTCCTTATAGATGTGAAGTGGTATATATCTCAATGTGGCTTTTATTTGCATTTCCCTAAAGAATAATGAGATAAGAATCACCTTCTCTTATGCTTGTTGGCCATTTCTATATCTTCTTTAGTAAAATGTGTATTCAAGTCTTTTGCCCATTTTAGGGGGAACAGGGTTGTTTGTCTTTTTGTTGTTGAGTTGTAAGAGTTCTTTATATCTTCTGGATGCTAGACATTTATCAAACATATGATTTGCAAATATTTCCTCCCATTCTATGGATTTCCTTTTCACTTTCTTGAAGGAGACTTTTGCTGCATATAGAATTTGTGGGTGACAGTTTGTTTTCTTTCAGAACTTTGTTTATTTTTTTGTGTGTGAGGAAGACCAGCCCTGAGCTAACATCTGCTAATCCTCCTCTTTTTTGCTGAGGAAGACTGGCTCTGGGAAAACATGCGTGCCCATCTTCCTCTACTTTATATGGGACGCCGCCACAGCATGGCTTGACAAGCGGTGTGTCGGTGCGCGCCCGGGATCCGAACTTGCGAACCCTGGGCAACCGAAATGGAGCACGCGCACTTAACTGCTACACCACCGGGCAAGCCCCAATAATTTCTATCTTTTTGATGGTCTCTATTTGGTAAGAGTTCCATTTCCTTTAGTTCTTTGTACATGGTTTCCTTTATCTCTTTGAGCATAATTAAAATAGTTGATTTGAAGTCTTTGTCTGGAAAGTCCCTTCTTTGGGGACAATTTCTGTTAATTTCCTTTTCCTGTAATGGGCCAAGCACTTTTGTTTCTTTGCATGACTCATTTTTTTTGTTGTTGAAAACTGGACGTTTGGCATTATAGTCTGGCAATTCTGTAAATCAGATTTCCCCCCATCCCTAAGTTTTGTTGTTGTTGCTTGTTGTAGTTGGTGTTGTTTGTTTGGTGACATTTCTGAACTAATTTTGCAATGTCTGTATTAGTCATGTGTGGCCACTGAAGTCTCTGTTTTCTTAGCTTAATGGCCAGCTAGTGATTTGTCAGAGATTTCCTTAAATACCTAGAACCCAAAAACGCACAGTCTTTGCAGACGGTCTCTGTGTATATTTTGGAGCGTGCTTTCAAAACTCAATCAGGCGATTGCCAACTCTGTCTTAGCCTTCACTTCCTGCTTGTGCAGAGCAGGAAGGTCAATCAAAGGTGAGGGCTTAGTGCCTTCTCAGGTCTTTTCAGAGCATGCACCCAGCCCTGGGTATGTGCATGGTCTTACGTATACCTAGGAACATGTGGGAGCTTTTCGAAGCCTTTTTTTGTCCAAAACATCTTATTCCCTGCTTTCCTCTTAGACTTTTTGGTTAGTCTTTTGTTTGGTTCAATGGTTTTCCCTTGCCCCAGGCAGCAGTGGCTAATACATTTAAATGTGTTTGGCACATGCCCCAGCCCTCCACCCTTCATAGCCACCTCAGCACTCAGAGAGTTTGGAGTTAGACAAAATAAAAGCAAGCCCTTTGAGCCAGTCATTCAGGGAGCCACCAGACAGGTCAAAACAAGCAACCACAGCTCTTTGAGAATAAAATCCGTTCTGCTCCCTCCAGTAGTAGGAACACAGGCTGCTGTCTTCAAGGTGACTGCCATGGTGGGGAACAGGTGATGGGCCAGGGTCAGTTAAATTGTCACAGAGCTCTCTTACCAAATTCACTTTTGTTTTGATTAAGCATTATTCTGGTTGCTGTAAACTTTTTATAACTCTCCAATGTTCCAATCAAGTTGATTCCGACAGTTTTTACCAGTTTATTTGCTGGTGTTTTGTAGAGTGTTGGACGTTGAGAGTTACCTACTCCACCATTGTCACTGACATCACTTCTCACAAGTCTTTCTTAAGCACCTTTATGTTCCTGGGTCTGTGCTAGGAATTAGGAATATGGTGGTGAATGAGGTCTGTGCTAGGAATTAGGAATTAGGGAATTAGGTCCCTACCATCCTGGAGCTTGTGGTCTAATGCCTTCCCTATCAACTGAAGATCTACTCCTTGCCCTGACTTCATGTTCTCCATGGATAAAAGCTTTGGGGCTTTTAAGTCTGTATTTGAAACTGGGCATGAACTTCTGGGACCAGTTATCCCCCGTCACCCTGGATATTGACTGAGGATGCTTGCATTTTTTTTTTCTTGGTGAAAGATAGTTTTACTATATTTGTTAGAATTTAGGGATAATTGTACCTCTGCTCCTAAAGTCACACCTGCTCATCTATAGAAGTGTGGGCCTCAGTTCCCTGGTGAGGCTTCTTGTCTCGTGCAGAGTCCCCTACATCATATGTCTTTTCTCCATGTATAGGGAATCAAGTTGATAAACCTAGTCTGCTCTCCGAATTGGAGCAAGAAAATAAAGCGAGGACAGAGGAAAGAGGAATTCTCCCAGGCACCTCTCCAGGTGAGCACTAGGTATATATGAGTCTTTGTCAGGAACCTCTCTGGCCTGTGGCTTGACAGTTTGGAGTATTACATTAGGAAATATCCATCAGAGATATTTGTAAAATGCCCTTTTTTTCCGACAAGAAGGCCAAAAACGTTTAGTATGAGCCTCCTCGTGGACCTCCTTTTCTTTTTCTTTAACTTTCTGTTCATTATCTCATACTTTACTTTGGCCTCAGAGGGGGGAAAAAGATCTCTCTCTTCCTTTTTAAATTTAAGTCTCATATGAGCTCTTTGTCTAGTTCCTTCTCACTTTACATTCCTGACAATTCCTTCTTTCCATCAGCATCAATCTCAATATTTCTAGAGTCTTCTTTAATACAAACCTAAAATTTTCACACTCGTGTCCCTTTCGTTGTAAACCTCCTGAAAATCTCTAACCCCTTCGGGTCTACCTTCACTAATGTGTGCATTTTACCTTTTCTTTCCTTCATCAACTTAAATTTCTTTTCAATTTGTTTCGGATTTGGAGACTCTACTTAAAGTCCAAGGGTTAACTTCTAAGCAGCATGTTTTTAGAGAAGAACAATCTAAAGGTTTAAAAATGGTAAGATTTCTGATTTTCCGCAGTAGGAAAATACCATAAATTAGAAAAGCCACAAAGTTACCAAGAGATTCATTTTCCCAAGAAAAAGTTGTCCCTCTGGAGAGATACCCTGAAACTCTTGTGAATTTGGAGAGAAGCATAAGTTATCCCCCAAAGTTTTTCTTCCCTGAGTGTTCACAAAAGTAAATGTTTCCATAAATGTGACTCAGATATTGAGTGTTTCAAACATAAATTTGTCTTAAACTTATCAGAAGATGTTCTGTGAATCTGATAAGGACTTATGGCAAAGCATCCATCTTTTTTAACTTCTGAGAACTCAAACCAGCAGAAATCATATACAGGCACTCAAAGTGGCAAAAACACCAATTATAATGATGCTATACATAGCAGAATTCCTGGAAGAAAAATTCCTATGATAGCATTGAATATTAAAAATATTATAAATTATAGTCAGCATTCATTTCTTAATCAACAGGAGAGAAGTCATCTTGGAGTGAAACTCAATGAGTGTAATCAGTGTTTTAAAGTCTTCAGCACAAAAGCTAATCTTATTCAGCACAAGAGAATTCATACTGGAGAAAAACCCTATGATTGCAATCAATGTGGCAAATCCTTCAGCAGCAGTTCTTACCTCACTGTTCATAAGAGAATACATAATGGGGAGAAACTCTATGAATGCAGTGACTGTGGGAAAGCTTTCAGTAACCCCTCATCCCTTAGACTGCATGTGAGAACTCACACTGCAGAAAAGCCCTATGAATGTAACCAGTGTTTTCACGTCTTCCGCACTAGATGTATCCTCAAAAGGCACAGGAGAGTTCATACTGGGGAGAATCGTTACGAATGTAATCACTGTGGAAATGCTTCAGCACAAGCTCCTCCCTTACTGTCCACAATAGAATGCATACAGGGGAGAAACCTTATGAATGTCATGATTGTTGTAGACCGTTTAGGAAGAGCTCACATCTGACACAGCATGTGAGAACTCATACTGGAGAAAAACTCTGTGAGTCTAATGAGTGTGGGAAATCCTTCAGCAGCAGTTTTTCTCTTACTGTGCACAAGAGAATACATTACGGAGAGAAAGCCTACGAGTGCAGTGACTGTGGGAAAGCTTTAAATAATCTCTCATCTGTTAAGAAACATGTGAGAACTCACACTGGAGAAAAACCCTATGAATGCAATCATTTTGGGAAATCTTTCACCACTAACTCTTACCTTTCTGTGCATAAGAGAATTCATAATAGGTAGATATGAATATAATAACTGTGGGAAAGCATTCATTGATCTGCCATCTCTCGGGCATCTTCGGGACTCACATTGGATGTATAAATTATTTGTTGTGTAATAAATTATCCCTAAAATTTAGTGGTTCAAAACAACAAGCATTTATTATCTCACAATTTCTGTAGGTCAAGAGTTCAGGAATGGATTAGCTATGTAGTTCTAGCTCAGGATCTCTCATGAGAAACAAGATGTCAGCCAGAAATGCAGTCATCTAAAGTCTTTGGGACTGAAGGGTCCACTTCCAAGGTAGCTTACTCACATCCCCGGCAAATTAGTGCCAGTTGTTGGCAGGGGTCCTTCAGTTTCTCCTTATGTAGGTCTCTCCATGGTGCTGAGTATTGTCACAATATGGCAGCAGGTTCCCTCCAAAGGAAGTGATCCAAAAGAGCCCATGCAGAAGCCGTAAGTCTTTTATGACCTAGCCTCAGAAGGTCATATTCTCTCTTCATCTGGATTGTGTTGGTCACCCAGACTGATCCTGCCACACAGTGGGAGGGAACTACACAGGATATGAATACCAGGAGACAGAGATCACTGGGAATCCTCTTGGAGTCTGGCCTTCAGTGAAGAAAAGTCTTCGGCACACCCTCATCCTTCTAATCTGACAATATGGAGTAGCATTCAATAACCCACACGTTAACTCACTCTGGAGAGAAGAAGCCTTCTAAGTGCACTGTATGTGGTAAAACCTTCAACACAAACTCTGACCCTACTGTGTGCCAGAAGATGACCTACTGGGGAGAAACCTAAAGAATGCAATGGCTATAGGAAAGCCTTCAGTGATAGCCTTCGGGAGTCACGTCACAATTTACACTAAGGGAAAACGCTATGAATATCATCAAAATGGAAAACCCTTCAGAGGACCCTCATCCCTTAAGACACACATGAGAAACACACTGCAGAGGAACACCCTGTATATAAGGAATGTGGAACGGCAAACACTGGCACTCTCCCCTCTAGTCTACGCTGCTCTGTGCTTGGGGAGGTTGATGGACTATATCAAAGAGCTCATTTGCCTTAGGCTTCTGTTTGGGTTGGTCAGTGGGGAGCCCAGTTAGGAGATCAGAGGGTTGGAGGAGAGTGACTCCATGCCATGACTATATCCCTGCAGGACAACTGGGGTCCGGATGTTACCCTTGAGCTCTTCTCAGCCCCTGTGGTGCAGCTGTCTCCCCTTTGCCCACTATGACCCCAGACTCACTCCCTCCCCTCACCTTTTCTTCCTTGCTCTTCCAGTGACTGAATATGCAGTATCCCTCTTTGGTTTCCCTACCCCCTAGTCCTGTTAACAGGAATCATTCTGGCCTAGTGACACATCAGTGCATGGAGAGCATAATGAAAAGTCTGTACCATTTCCTACAGGGGCCCCAAATAATCAGGATTCATCACATCGCTGACCTCACTTTCCACCACTCTCCTATTTGCTCCATCCACTGTAGCCATACTGGTCTTGCTGTAGCTCCCTCACCCCAGCACAGTTCAATGTCAGGGTCTCTGTACTGCCTAGACTGATAACCCCCAATGTAGCCACATGGCTCACTCTCAGTTCACTTAGGTCTCTGCTCAAGTGTCCCCTGAACGGAGAGGCTTTCATTCTCACTCCAGATAAATGAGCAAGTCTCCAATTCCCACATTTCTTATCGTTATTGGGAGATATTCATCTCAATAGCACGTATCACCATCCAATCAACTCTATATATACTTACTTATTTGACTAATATTTATTCCATCCCAACCCCCACTAGGTTGTAAGCACCATGATGGCAACGACTGTGTGTCTGATCCATTACTGTAGATCTTGTGCCACAAACCGTACCTGGTACTGAGGCAGTGCTCTGTAGCATAGAGTTTAAGAGTATGGACTCTGGAGAGAGACCATTTGGGTTCAAGTCTAGACTCTACCACTTAATAACCTGCTCACCTCAGGCAAGTAACATGTTTTGTGCCCCAGTTTCTTCATCTGTAAAATGGGAACATGAGAGTGCCTACTTCGTAGACTTGTATTAAGGATTCAATTGGTTGGTATATGTAAAGCACTTATGAAACTTCCTGGTATATAGGAAACACTGTATATATATTTCATCTTCTATTGTCAATTAATTAAAATTTTTTGTAGGAATATGCCAAGCAAAAGAAGCCAGACAGAAAGGAGTAAATACTATATGATTCTATTTATATAGGTTTCTAGAACAGGCAGAAAATAATCTCTGTTGGGGGAAAAAATCAGAACAGTGGTTGCATCAAAGTGTGAGGTGAGGGAGGTGAGGCAGTAGCTGGGATTGACTGGGAAGGGACAAGAAGGAACTTTATGGGGTGAGAAAAAGGTTCTATATCTTGATAGATGAATAGGTTACACAGGTGTATGCATTTATCAAAATGCATTAAACTGTACACTTAAGATCCGTACGTTAAACTGCATGTAAATTATACCTTAATTTGCATCAAACTCATTTTGCTAAGCGAAAGAGACAGAAAGCCATATGTTGCATGATTCCATTGTATGACATTCTGGAAAAAGCAAAACTGTAGGGAAGGACAACAAATCAGTGGTAGCCAGGGGTAAAAGGTGAGGTATGCAAAGGGGCAGCACAAAGGAATTTGGAAGTGATGGAACTGTTCTATGTTGTGGCTGTGATGGTGGATACACATCTCTATGCATCTTTCAAATCCTGTAGAACGGAACACTCCAAAGAATGAATATTACTACAGCTTAAAAAAAAGACTTAATCCACCAGGTGGCAGAGGGATTACAGACTATAACAAATGAACCTGACTGTATTACAAATGAATGACATAAGCACACTGATGTGCATGGAGAAAAGCCAATTTACTTTGGAAAACTGTACTTTGACCAGATACTATAAGGCTGAAAACAAAAAGAACTGTCTAGAAATCTTGTGCTCTGGTTCATAAATTTGTTTCTCAGAAAGGTATGGGTTAGCAATTCTGAAACCAGTTTATGTATATACTAGGGTTGAACAACTGAAAAAATATACTGTAGATCATGAGAGCCAGTTTCTTGTTGTCAAAGAAAGACGTTACCAACAAGGAAAGAGAGAAGGCTGGAATGAACACTGGGTGTTGGATTGGAATTGGAGGTATGAGTTTGGACATGTGGTTTTTTGATGATTAGATGATGATGATGATTGATAGATAGATAGATAGATAGATAGACAGACAGACAGGCATAGATGTGTGTGTATGCATGAGATGAGGTAATACATATATTTCCAAGCTAGATAGATAGATAGATAGATAGATAGATAGATAGATAGATAGATAGATAGATAGATAGACAGGCATAGATGTGTGTGTATGCATGAGATGAGGTAATACATATATTTCCAAGCTCTGTCAGCAGAAAAGACCTAGAGGCAGGGACATTCCAGTAGCCATGAGTACACGTGGCTCCCAGATGTTGCTTTCTAAATGCCATTCTCTAAAAAAAAAAAAAAAAAAATGTGTCGAGGGTACCAGGGTTCCTTGGTGAAGTGATTGATACCAGGGTTAGGACAGAGAAAATACCAGATTGTCCGGGAATATCTGGTGGTGCTGTAAAGTCAGGAAATGCTCAAAAAGTGGCGGGTCCTGGTTGAAAGAACACAGGTGCCAACCCAAAGGATCTTCTACTGGACAAGAAAGAGCCAGAGAGAAGAAGCACCAAAAATCTGCCTAAAAATTCCCGTCAGGTCTTTGAATACTGGATCTAAGCTGTGCACATGCAGACGCTGAGAGGTTTAGCAGAGAATAGCTACTGAAAGCTGAAGATTGTGCAGAAATTTCAGAGGACACACGCGCTGGGAATTGGAGGTTGGTTTGTGGACTCATCGCAATGGAGTGACCTTGGGAAAAAACCCTGGGTATCAACTAAGACCCTAGAAATGCCACACCCCGATAAGTACCATACCCTAAGAATAAGGGATACACCTAAGGAGTAAGTATAAACCTGAAATAGACCTGGCCTTATAAAATTTAAAACCTAGTCTTCCTGGGCTTAAGATGGTCCATTAGTCCCGTAACTGCCTACCATGACAAGCTGGAGCATCCTCATGGCATGGTGAATGGCTTCCCCTAGAGAGGGAGCAATCTAAGAGATGAAGGAGGAAGCTTCAGTGTGTTTTATTACGTAGCCTCAGATGTGACACACTGTCATTTCTGCAGCATTGTTATTCGTCACGAGTCACTGCTGATTAGTCTTCCAGGGACCTGGTGGGACAGAGAGAGCCCAGCAGACCCGGGAGTTTGGCGGGTAGAGGCGCAAAGAGGCGAACTGTGGCTACGAAAGCGGAGAAAGCAGAGGCCAGGCGGAGAGAGCCGAAGGAAACCGCCTGAGCCGAGGAGCGGCGGGGAGAGGCGGAGAGAGCCGAGACCAGGCGGAGGGAGCTGAAGATGGACTGAAAGAGCCAAAGATGGGAGGGCGGGGAACGGGGAGCCGAGACTGGGTGGAGGGAGGCGACATTGGACGGAAAGAGCCGAGGCCTGACAGGGAGAGCCGAGTGAGCCGAAAAGCGGCGAGAATCGGCGAGAGAGCTGAGCCAAGCCCCTCCTGGGGAGGACTGGGGACCCTGGTGGCGGAGAGAGAGTCCTGCTGAGGCGGAAGTGAGGATGGCGGAGAACGAGGGCGACCTTCCAGGCTTCTGAGCTGCCCCGAGCGCCCTGCACGAAGGGCCGTGGACGCCGGGACAGCGGCGTGTCCTCCACCCACGACGAGGACGCGCGTGTCCCCGCGGCTGCATCCTCCAGATGTGATGGCTGCGTGGAGTCTGGCGCCGGGGACTAACCCCGGGGGTGCAGCCTCTGATCCGCGCTGAGCCCGCGGACCCAGCCTGTGGGGAAGCCGCTGGGGGCAGTGACCACGCCGGCTGACCAGGGGTCTGGTAAGAGGCCCCCATCCTAGACGGAGGCTGGAATGCGAACTGTGGGCCCCTCCTGACCATCTCCCCACTTCCAACACCAACGCCAGGCTCTCATTCAGGGCTCTTGATTGTGTGCAACAGAGGATTGTTAGACTGATCGCTCACGGAGCCTCTGGGAGGATGGGGACAACGGGCTGGAGCCCCGCTGAGGCCGCTTCTATTAGCTGTTGTCCAAATCCATCGTCATCAGAGCGTAGGTCCCCCCTCCTAGGTCAGAGTCTGCGTGGGTGCGTCTGATCCACGGAACTGTGCCCTGGCTGCAGTGGGGAGGCTGCAAATGGCCATATCTGGCATTTTCTGCTTTTAAATCGGGAAGCTGGTGTTATCTCCCCCAGGATCATAAAGTGAGGGAAGCCCTCAAACACAGGATAGGGGTTCAGTGGCTGAGAAACCAAGAAGGATGACAGATGTCTAGTAGGAGGCCCTATACTTGAAGTTTTATAAGAGGAAACACTGGAGACCACATGTGTCAGCAACCTTTGGAATTTCGGCTCTAATTGTTTATGTTATTGTTGATGCACCTGGAAAGCATGTGTTGGACTTGGCAGTCTTCAGCGAGGTGGACACGACCCATCACCACCTCTGCCTTTTAGGGCCCTTGCTAAGGGCTCCACCACTGTTTACATTGAGAAGACCTGGTGCCTAAGCAGAGTGGAGCTGACTGGATGGCAGTGAATAGGAAGGGTGATGGGAGACATTGATGTTGGGCCACTGAAGCTGAGAGTTGGACCAGCAAATGGTGGTCCAGAGCAACCCAAATATCCATCATCTGATGAATGTATAAACACAGTGTGATCCGTATTTCTGTACGTTGTATGTACTTCAGCCAAAAACATATGAAGGACACGTGCTACACCATGGATGCACCTTTAAGACCTTCTGCTAAGTGAAAGCGTCTAGTCAAAGAAGACCACTTATTATATGATTCCTTTTACATGAAATGTCAAATATGGGCAAATCCGTACAGACAAGAAGTCAATTTGTGGTTATTTAAGGTTGGAGGCGGGAGTAGGAAGTGCAACGGTAATACTAAATTATTTCTATTTGGTTCTTTTTACAATTTTTTTCTCCTTATTGATATTCTCTCTGAATTGAGACATCATTCTCTTTATTTTCCTTGGTTCTTTGTCCCTACTTTCCATTAGCCCTTTGAGCATATATTAGAGAGTTATTTTGAAGTCCTTGTCTTATGATTCCAGTGCTTGGGCTTCCTCAGAAAAAATTTCTGTCAATTTCCACTCTATTTCATCTGAACCAGCTATACTTTCCTGTAGCTTCATATCGTTTGTAATTTTGTAGTGGTAACTGGACATTTTGCGTATTACAATGTGGTTGTTGTGAGAGTCAGATTCTCCTAGCTCTCCAGATTTTGCTGTTGTGGCTTTTTATGAGCTGCAGTCATCCTTTTGTTTAGTGACTTTTCAAACGATTTTTGCAAAGACTATGTTTTTTGATGTATGTGGTCACTGAAATCTGTTTTCAGTTATCTTAACAATCAGCAAGTGACCTGACAGAGACAGAGATTTCTTTAAATGCAAGGATCCAAAAGAACACATTTTGGGCCAGCCTCGTGGCTTAGGGGTTAAGTGCGCGTGCTCCGCTGCTGGCGGCGCGGGTTCGGATTCCGGGCACGCACCAATGCACAGCTTCTCTGGCCATGCTGAGGCCGTGTCCCACATACAACAACTAGAAGGATGTGCAACTATGACATACAACTATCTACTGGGGCTTTGGGGGAGAAATAAATAAATAAATAAATAAAAGAACACATTTTAAAAAAAGATAAAATTAAAATCTCCAGCCTTTACAGTAGGTACCCCTGCATTTCTTCCTTAGACTTCACCCCCTACCTGCATGGAGCCCACAAATCTGCCAGAGGTGCAATCCCAGGTCTTCTCAGTTCTCTGAGCACCCATCCAATCCTGGGCGTGTACATTACACTCCAGCTTCTCTGGTAGATGCAGTGGCCTTTCTAAGCTTTCATTCCCCAAAAAACTTTCTCCTCAGATGCCTCCTTTCCAGCTATTTATGTCTCTCTCCTGTCCTGGACATCATCCCTTGCGCAGGCATCTACCAGTAGCATAGACCTTTAAATGTTTCATCAGACAATGACACCACCAGGAAAGTCCCTCCAGCCTGAGGGGGAGAAATACGTGTCACCTTCTGCGCTGTTCCCTCAGGGGCCCGAAAGACAGATCACTACCACCCCGTCACATAATCACCCTATTTTAAGAAGCAGGTTAGTATTTGTCTCCTGGCATGAGGGAGCCATGCAAGGAATCTTTCCTCCCATCCTCACGACCTCTGCTGTACCAGAGATGGCAGCGGGTAGGCATTAACCAAAAACACCACAGTGCTTTCTTACCCAAATTCAGCCATGTTTCCTTCATTAATCACTCTTCTGGATGCTGTAAGTTTTATATTATATTTCCGAGTTCTGAAACACATGATTCTGTCAGTATTGTCCAACTGAACGGTTGCTTCAGTGGAGAGACTTGGTCTATGTGTACGTTAATTTGCCGTTTTTGTTAACAGAACTCGGGAAATGCTTTGATATGTCACCTTTGTCCTTTTTCTCCTTCATGTTTCTTTTGTTTGGTGGTTGCTTCTCAAAAATTATTTCATTTTGTAAATTTTCTCTTCCATATGAATTTAAGAATCACCATCATGATTTCAAAAAACATTATGATTTTTAAGTTTATTACATTGAATCAAGTACTTTTGAGGAAAACAACTCCTCCTTTATTGTTGGTGAAAACAACTCCTCTGATATTGTTACCATTCATATCTGCCTGAGCCAGCTCCCAACCTTAACTTGAGGGTAGAGGATGTAGTCGGTTGAATAACATCTCCCAAAGATTCAAGTTCACCCGGAACCTCAGAATGTGACCTTATTTGGAAACAGGTCTTTGCAGATGTGATTAAAGATCCGCAGATGAACTCATCCTGGATTTAGGGTGGGCCCTCAATTCAATGACTGGTGTCCTTATAAGAGGAGAGGACCCAGAGACAAGGAGGGAAGAAGATCACGTGAAAGACGTAGGCAGAGATTGGAGATCTGCTGCCACAAGACAGGGAAGCAGGTACCACCAGGAGCTGGAAGAGGTGAGGGAGGATTCTCTGCTGCTGATAAACTCTGAAGCAATTGTAGGGCTCCCCTTTGTTCTCATTCAAACCATCAAAACCTAATAGTACCTTGTCCTAAAAATTCTGATTATCACCTGGCTTACATCATTTAAATTTGGGTTTAGTCACATTGAATCTGAGGTCAAATAGTAAACTCAAAAGCTTCTCTAGTAAGCAGAGAATCAGATGAGAAATAAGGACTATAGATAGATACAATTCAAAGTCACTAATAGTTTCATAAAACACATGCAATTTGTTATAATATTAACGACATGATAAAAATCTCTAATTCTATCATTTATAATTACAACAAGTAGGCACATGGCTATTTAAATGTTCATTTTAATTAACTGAAATTATATAAAATTAAAATTTCAGTTCCTCAGTCACCTTTGCTTTATTTCAAGTACTCAGTAGCCACATGTGACAGTGCAGATATAAAACTCTTCTATCACTGCAGAAAGTTTGATTGGACAGAGATAAGCTACTGCACACTAGGTCAATCCTTTGGTATAAAATACATGCTAACACTGGAATAAAGAGAAGATTTTGTACATTTTTAGTACTCATGTACAGCTAATTGTAATTCTTATTTTCTTAATTTCCTTTCAGATCAAACTTCTTCCTTTTATTAATGTAATTCAGGATTTAGTCATTTACAACTGGGAATACTGTAGTAGTTGCATCAAATGGCAGTAATCATATTATAATCTACCTCAAGCACTAAAACAAGAATAGTCTTCTCTGAGGGAATTTAGACTGTAACTTCACTCTTCTCCAATGGCCCCATTCCTTTACATAAACTTGTCAGCATAGTATTTATTGCCTTCTAACATCATTTTTCCTGGGTATAAAAATTACTCTTGACTTATTGTCTAACCCTGTCAAAATATCTCACCATCATAAAAGTCACATTACCAGGACTTTAACATACATAAAATTTAAGATTATCAGCATTTTGAATGATCTCAAAAAAGAAAAATTCATTCTGGGGGCCAGCCCCGTGGGGTAGCAGTTAAGTGCTCACGCTCCGCTGCTGGCGGCCCGGGTTCGGATCCCGGGCGCACACCGACACACTGCTTATCAGGCCATGCTGTGGTGGCGTCCCACATAAAGTGGAGGAAGATCGGCATGGATGTTGCCTCAGGGCCAGCCTTCCTCAGCAAAAAGAGGAAGACTGGCATGGATGTTAGCTCAGGGCTGATCTTTCTCACCAAAAAAAAAAAAAATTGATTCTGATATTGAGCTTGATGTAGAAATCAACCATTTGTCTTATGATCAAACTTCTCTGTCTCCTACCTTTGAAGTGGTGCAGACTGTATCTCTCTGTATTTACCATATCCACCTGATGCTACAAATATTTAAGGCTAAGGTCTCTTTCTTGATTATAAGCTTCAGAGAAGAATCTCAAATTTTAGTATGTGATGGTATCTACCACACAGTACTTGCTCAATCATCTAAATTTAATAACTATCTGAGGACACAGAACTGTAGTTCTGAAAGCAGCAACAACAGAGATGTGAAATAGCTAACAGAAGGTTTTCATTAAGAAAAGAGCCCCCTACTATTTTTGTGCCTTATGCCTCAGCTCTGAGAGATACTGTAGACATTAGATCCCAAAAGCCAGTAGCGCGTAATTACCCAGAACTTTTCACGTCTGTGTATTTTAATCCCAAAGATAACTTAGATCTCACTTAATCTATCCACACCAAGGAAGCTTTTGAACGCAGTTTAACATTTACTTAAAGCTGACTTTTGACTAAGCAGTCACCTCATATCACAGGGACAGATAATATACTCTTAATTATGAAAAGCAATTTTCTCAGTCATTCATACATAAGAACTTGATTCTGGTACAAGAGATTCCTAGAGTACCTCCTTAAAATCTGTGGTTCTGACCAGTCCATTCACATGGACTGTATTACACTCCCAGGGGTATCCCTCAATACAGGTAGCATTTATTCAGCTATGCTTCCTTTTTTCTCCTTCCTCCACCTGGGACTAAACCACACAACAACTTCAGCAGAACACTGAATAAACCTCAGGGTAAAGAACTGCAAAGCTAGGATGTCCAACACATTCTCTTTATTAGGGAACTTGCACATCTTTGCTGGGGACTATGACCTCTGTAAAAAACCTTCCTCTCCATCATGCCTCTGGATACCATTTGTTCTTCCTTCTTTCCAAACTACATCATTGCTCATCATTATCAAGAGGACAAAACTTAAAGAGCTCTGTGAAAACCTGCCATACAGCCCACTACTTTAGTCCAATAATTTGCCCAATTCTATTTTCTTTCACCTCACTTGCATACCTACATGCCCCATGAATTTGAATATACTCACTTCCTTGACTGTGTATTTAAACCTGGCCATTCCATTATCATCTCTAGGTCATAATATCTTTCTCCAAGTTAATTTATAATTTTAAAACATGGCAAGATACTGAATGACTCCAGGTGAATAGCTTCATATATATGCATATGAATTTCATATGCATACAAATCTCCTGGGAATATTGTTAAAATGAAAATTTTGATTCCATAAATCTGGGACACACAGGGGAACTTTTAGATGACGGAATCGTTCTGACAGTACTGTGGCGGAGAATAAATGATTCTATGCATTTGTCAAAGCCCACAAAACCGTGTAGCACAGAGTATATGTAACACGTGCAAGTTTAAAAAAAATCAACCCATGTGACTGAGTATCCCAGGATGGAATGCAAACTGTGACAAATGACTCTAACATTATTATAAATTTATGATATCACCATACTGAAGGGGGTTGGGGGGCAGAAGCTAACTTGAGTAACTTTGGAAAACGGATGTTTTGACTAGAAACTGTAAGGCTAAATATAATAGGAACTGTACACTGTATGCAAACACTGTATTCTAGTTGGTAAATTTGTTTCTTCTGTGAGAATAGCCTAGAAATTCTGCAACTGCTTTACCCATATGCTGAGGGTGAAGAGTATGGATGGTAGGTAGAGGATGGTGGGAACCAGGTTTCTCTGTTGGAGATAGAAATTATAAAGGAGCAAGAAAGGAAGGTTAGGATGAATCCTGTAGTTCAGGATTATAGCTGGAGACATCAGTACAAACTCAAGTTTACCTTAATATGTATACAGATGGACAGATACAGAAAGAACTATAGATATGCCGATATACGTGGTTTACTATATATACATATGTTACTCGCTCTGTCTGCTTTGTCTGCTGAGAGGGCCTAGAAGTAGTGACACCTGAGTAGCAATGAGCATACCCAGCACCCCAATCTGCTTTCTAATACCCTTTTCTCCAATAAAAGGAACCAGAGCTCTTTGGAGAAATGAGTGACTCTAGGGCAAAAGAATGGGAATGTGTAAAAAGGACACAGAAGCCAACTCGACAGAAAGCTCACAATGGGCAAGGCTAGAACAATTTGAGCAACAAAATAAATTCATTGGATTAGAGCCCAAAGTATAAAATACATATACATAAGTCCATGCTTATATAAATGAATGAGTGACTAAACGGGGGAGAAACGACTTCTCTACAGAAGAATTCCATTATAATATATGTAGATACTCCCTCCCAGCAGGAGATGGAACTTAATTCCCACTCCCTCCACCCCCTTGAGAGTGAGCCAGACACAGTCACTTGCTTCCAAAGAATACAGCACGGAAAGGGAAAAACAAACAGTAACTTTACAGTGGAGAAACCTGGCAAATACTACCTTGGCCAAGTGATGGACGTTATCATCAACAGTAATGTCACGTGGATATTATGCTCCCCATACGATGTGACTGGAAGAACACTTCATCTCTGTGATATTCGTGCTAAAAACTGATAACCCTAGTTTATCCTAACAAAAATATCAGACTAATCCAAACTGGGGGACATTCTACAGGACACCTAGCCAGTACTTCTGATGACTGTTAAGGAAATCAAACAAAGGCTAAGAAACTCTCACAGAACAGAGGACACTGGAGAGAGCTGACAATTAAACATAACATGGTACCCTGGGTTGAATCCTGGAATAGAAAGAGAGCATTAATGGGAAAGTCAATGAAATCCAAGTGAAGTTTGAAATTTATTTTTTTTTTTGGTGAGAAAGATTAGCCCTGAGCTAACATCTGCTGCCAATCCTCCTCTTTTTGCTGAGGAAGACTGGCCCTGGGCTAACATCTGTGCCCATCTTCCTCCATTTTCTGTGGGACACTTGCCACAGCACGGCTTGATAAGTGGTGCATACGTCTGCGCCCAGGATCCGAACCTGCGAACCCTGGGCCGCGGAAGGACAGCACGTGAACTTAACCACTACACCACCAGGCTGGCCCCAATAGCTTTTTTTTTTTAATTTTTTTTAATGGTTATAAATCTGGTTTCTCCTTCTAGAGAATGGGACTCATAATACTGTGAACATCACAGGAGTTTTGTGAGGATGAACTGTGATAAATTCACATAATGCACCATGTACTGTGCACCATGCCTGGCTCAGTCAGAGTTGAGAGCTCAATGATTATTGGTTGCATTATTGTTTCTAGAGCAATGAAATGTACCCAGCCTCTTGATGGCAGGGCCTATGACACCGTTCTTTGGGAGTTCCCAGAAAATAAAAACGATGTATAACAACATCAGTAACAAAAAAAGCGGCAAGGTGCTGAATGAACCGCTTCATATATATGCGTATGAATTTAATATGAATACGAATTACTGGAGAATCTTGTTAAAATGAAGATTCTGATTCAGAAGGTCTGGGCTAGGGGCCAAGGTTTTACATTTTGAACAAGCTCCCAAGTGACGCCAATGCTGCTGGTCCAAGGACCAAAATTGGGGCTGCAACTTTTCTATTTCTGCATGTTTTTAAATTTTCCTTAAAAAATACAAAAAAGTTTTCTCCATCTATTCTTTATCTCTTCACCACAAAAAATACTCTTATTTTTAAACCCAACTATATCATATGTAACCCACCAGTCGTCAAGATCTTAAATAAGCAACTATTTCAACAGTACAGTCTTCCCCGCTTATACGCAGTTTTGCCTTCCACAGTTTCAGGTACCTGCAGTCAACTGTGGTCTGAAAATATTAAATAGAAAATTCCCAACTTCGTAAGTTTTAAATTTCGTGCTGTTCTGAGTAGCATGATGAAATCTCGCTCCACCCCACCTGGGACGTGAATCATCCCTTTGTCCAGCGTATCCACGCTGCATAAGCTACCTGCCCATTAGTCACTTAGTAGCTATCTCAGTTATCAGATTGACTATCGCAGTATCACAGTGCTTGTGTTCTAACAACCATGGACATCATCTGCTTATGACATCCAACCATCAACATCATCACGGCTCAATGATCCTCTTCATGTATTGTCAGAAGGTCAATACTAACCTAGCGCTACATCACAATGCCTAGATCATTCACCTCACTTCATCTCAACATGTAGGCATTGTATCATCTCACATCCTCACAAGAGGAAGGGCGAGTACAGTACAATAAGGTATCTTGAGAGAGAGAGAGCACATTCACAGAACTATTTTTACAGTATATGGTTATAACTGTTCTATTTTATTATTGTTGTTGTTAATCTCTTACTGTGCCTAATTTATAAATTAGACTGTATCACAGGTATGAATGCATAGGAAAGATAATAGTATACACAGGGCTCTGTATTATCCGCAGTTTCAGGCATCCACTTGGGGTCTTGTAACACATCCCCCGTGGATGAGGGGAGGCTACTGTATAAAAAAGGGGTAACTACACATTAATGTTTGCCCCCACATGATCTCATACCTATGTAGATAAAAGTAATGTCTTGCAAAGTCAAGTCATATACAATTCTCTTAGCCTTATCAGTTAAAAAAGCCTAAATACTTTACAGTAACCTAGATTAACCACAATCCTAGGAAATTGTGTGAAAATTTTAATTTGGTAAATTCTATTTGGAAACAGAGTATCCTATTACTAAGGCTCCTGCTTAACGATTTATTGAGTTTTCAAAGGATAAGAAGCGATCTTAGATTTAGTAGCATATACAGGATATTTGAGAGAAAAAAGAGGAAAAGATGAAGAAAGCACATGCTGAACTGAGAAATAGGGAATAACAAAAAATGAGATCTAAGAGAGTCATACTTTCCTGCAATTAATGACATCACAGAAAATTTTAAAAACCAGTTTCCTTAACTCAATGATTTCTAGCCATTCTGGCTTTGTGATTTCACACTTTCCCATCCTCCTTAAAATGTTTCTTAAACAAACTTTGGAAATTTAAAAAATGACATTTTTTAAAAAACTCTGAGATAACTGCAAAATAAGCTCAGCAAACACCATTTTAACTGGTATTGACTTTAAAAATTGTTCAAATTTATTTAGTGAAAGAAACTAACTGATTTTGATGGCAAGAAATCTTTCTGGTATGTGTATACATAAACACAATGTTTCCAAACACAGTATACCATAGTAGAATTCAACAGGACACTAACAGATCCATGGTGCAAACTGCGCCCTGTGTTCAAATTAACTCTGAATCGGTTTTCCTTATATGTCACAGGTCATTGAGGCTCCAGGGCTTCTCAAAACCTCTAAAAAGCCTTTTAAACTCTGAATTTCTAAAAAGGAGGTTTTCATTGAGAACATTTCCAGTGATCATATTCCCTATTCACTGCCTACCCACAACACTTTACAAGCTGAGATCCAAAGATTCTTGAACCATAAAATGATAATTAAAATATTTTCTATAAGCCAAGGAAATTGCAGTGTTACAGTCAAGAAAGCTCCATTGCCAGCTAGAGATTAATTCTAAATGGTTGAGACCATTACAGCACATCACTAACCACCTGCCTCACCCTGTAAGAATTTTTCAAGAGCATAATATACAAAGACTAATTAAAGTGATTCAAATAAATTCTCAAATTTACATGGACATTTTATTAAAAATTTAATCTACAGGCAAGCAGAGAAATTCTTCTGAGTATTAAGCATGTATCAATCATCCAAAAATGAGCAAAATATGATAATATATTTCTGGTCTTTACCCATAAATCTAGTCCTGGAGTAAATCATCATTCAAGATAATTTTAAAATAAAAAATATCTACCCAGGATTTGAAAAATTTGGTTGCGAATAACAACACATCCACACAGTGAGGAATTGATGCTCTGAAATCTTCCAATGGTATCTTCAGAAAGCTTAACTTCAGTTACATAATAAACTTTGTGCTGAGTTGAAACTGATGTACAGGTGCATCCTGACCCAGATTTCTTAGTAAATAAGTTTCAAAACTGTCCGTTATAGCACAGCCCAAGAGACATTTTCCTATGTATTCTTCTTCCCTTCAGTCAATGGTTATAGAGAGCTTTCTACATGGAAAGAATCAAAAAACCATTTTTTTAGTAGAAAGCTAATTATACCAACCAAAAATGCTAAATGACTTCTTAAGTCTATTTCATTTCATAAACTTCATTTTCATAAAGGAAAAAAGAAACGCTAAAGCAAAAATACATTTAAAAATTCTAGCCAATAAAAATCAAATTTTACTTTAAAAACGATTTACAGTGTATATTAATTTTAAAAGGAGAGCATATTTCTCCTCTCATCACTCTATATTAACATTCATAGTTACTGAAACTTTTGTTGTTTGCAAGAAAATCCCTATGTCTGTAAAGTTCACCTCCTCACTCTTTTAACTAACCAGGCACAATCTCCCTTCTCTGTACTGCCTTGTTATAAAAGCTTTGGGGAGGGGGTCTCAGGGTTAGTAACAATGACAGTAGAGCAAAGAAAAAGGATAGCATAACAGCAGTAAGGAAGAAAATGAAAGCAAAACAGAAGCAGGTCTTCCTCCTCCTGATAAACAAACACCAAGGCAGTTGAAAGAATTAGATAACTCGACAATCATACTTCTCAGAAGCACATACCTTGTATGGTAGAAATGGTGACTCAGAATAATTACAGAATATGCTTTGCAATTATTTTAAATGAGTATGCATTATAAAAGACTCCTGTAAGTAAATCCGCTTTCACAGGGTTTAACTTTTTTCAACTATACCATCTAATTTGACTTACTACTCACCTTTGCTTTAGATACGGCAGTAAAATACATAAAAGATTACTCGAACAGGTAAGCGGTCAGAATATAACAGCACGCGATCTCTCCGCATACTCAACAAGAGGATTTACTCTCAAGAGGCTTACTTCCTATTTTCCAGGTAGTTTTGTTCCTGTGTCTCCTCTAGGTATTTCTACCTATCAACCATTTCATTGCTCACTAATGAATAAGACAATGCGGGACAATGTGACTCTCCTATTCACTTACTATAGTCAATATACCTGTAGAGATCTGAATCAAAACTGAGATTCAAAAGTCTTCTAATTTACCTCTGAGCTCTGGTGATTCATAGTTTTAGATGACAGAGTTTGACTAGAATCACCAGAAACTCTGTTATCTAAAATTTTATTACACATTGTAAAAGTGATAGGATGAAACTTCAAAATCATTTAGTTCAACTCTTAATTACTTTACAGTTGAGAAATCATTCAGAGAACTAGTTAGATGGTGTCAACTCAGGTTTTGTAACTCCAGACCAACACTTGTTCTGCTAAATCATGCTGCTTTCTGTAACTACTACTTCTTCTCTATGATGTTCTTGTTATCTAAACAGTGCACCTGTGAAAGCTGATAAACTCAAGTATTCCTAGAATGACCAGAAAATCCCAAGTCTCAGGTCAAATACATATACCACTGCTTCATTTTCTACCCCAACATTTTTTCTGAAACCCTCCTAACTGCCAAAACTTTCCTGTTTCTTGTCCATCACATTTCTCTATCACTATAATCAATGTTTTAATTATCTAGTACCCTATGTTACATAAAACATAATGCCAATCATAATAAGCAAATATTGAGTGCTCATTATATCAGGAACTACATTAAGACCTTTAGATGTAGCATCTCACTTAATCCTCAACTTCAAATAAGATAAATAATACCGTAATCCCCATTTCAAAACTGCAAAAATCAAAGCCTCAGAAGTTAATTTTTTCTTTCTCTCTCTCTCTCTCTTTTTTTTTTTTTTTTTTGCTGAGGAAGATTGGCCCTGAGCTAAGATGTGTTGCCAATCTTCCTCTTTTGGCTTGAGGAAGATTCACCCTGAGCTAACATCTGTGCCAGTCTTCCTCTATTTTGTACGTGGGTCGCCGCCACAGCATGGCCACCACCGAGTGATGTAGGTCGGTGCCCAGGAACTGAACCCGGGCCACTGAAGCAGAGCACACCAAACTTAACCACTAGGCCATGGGGCTGGCCCCAGAGGTTAAATAATTTGTCCTAATTCACAGAGCTAACCAGATGTAGAACCGGGATAAGTAACCAGGCAGTCTCACTCCAATGTCCATATTCCTGATCTCTACATACGATAAGTATATATAACTACATGGACTTTATTATTAATACGCAGATAACTCAAAATTTGGGGGCTACAGAAGAATTTAAAGAGTCTTTGTATTTGAAGAGGCTTCTTTCATATTAAAATAGCTTAATATGGCTTATTCCCATAAACTATATCTTCCTTAAAAAGACATGGCCCAAGTAAGAACTCTTAACTCACTCATATATAATTAAAACTCAAATTAAAGAAAATAGGAGGAAAAAAGAGTTGCAACAATACTTTAACAAATATCCAGATCAGCATTGTCCAAAAGAACTTTTTGTAGTGACAATAATGTTTTCTATCTACACCGTCCATCATGGTAGCCACTAGCCACATGGGACTATTCAGCATTTGAAATGTGTCTAGTGTGACTGAGTAACTGATTTTTGAATATTGTGTAATTTTAATTAATTTAAACAGCCACATGTGGCTAGTGGCTACTATATTGGACAGCACAGGTAGAAGATAAAATGCCAGAAAAAGATGAGGAAAGAAATTCTTATTGCCTTTATTTAGAGAGTGCACTAACAGTCAAATCAATTTAAATCTCTTTTCCTACTTGTTCTAGCTTCAGTTATTAACCCAAACAATATATACCTCCAAGGAGATTTAAGTAACCCAAACTTCTATGCTTAAATTCTTCTTTGTGTATCTCAAAGGAAAAAAATAATTAAAACCTGTATTATCAACAAAGCTCCTTATATTAGAAACTTTTTACTGTTTGGATACCTAAGAGGAAGAATTTGAACCTGAAAACTGCCATCTACTAAGAAAACTAAAAACAGTCACACAAGTTTTCCATTCTCTTCATAATAAATACTTGATAATAAAGTGCTTACCTTGATTCTCCACTACTGTCTCTAACACTTTCTTCATCACTGTGTCCATTCATTGTAAATATCAAGAAGTTTTAAAATAAAATATAAATCTTCCCAGTTTAAAAGATGAATATAAATACTGACTCCTCCTTGAATACCAAAAATTCACAGACGAATTTTCTTCAACATTCACAGGTTTCCTGGGACCCTTTTTGATTCACCTAAAGAAAACATATTAAGAAAATAAGAAAACTTCCTGTAGAGAAAAAGATAAGCCTATTTAGAACTTATACAAATCTACCTAGGCCAATCAGAAATACCTAGGCTTCCATTAACTACATTCCTGACTACTTACTAGAATTTATAGCACACCAGTGCTTATTTTTGACAGAAGAAATCAGAATATCTGCTGAGTGATAAAACTTTTAGACTAACTGCAGCTGTGTAGCGATACATATATACACATTATGGATAACTAGCTAACTAAAGAAAAACGGTAATATAAAACATATACATACATTCCAAGAATAGAAAACAGAGTCTTATTAGATACTTTGTCAAACCAAGTAAGGGGGGAAAAGGTTACCTTTAATCAAACACTAATTCATATCACCAAGAACTTCATACACTTGAATGAGGCAAAGTTTTGAAAATGCTCACATAAGAACAGAAGAATAAAAGGGTATCATAGAATCTTCGCAAAAACTGTACAGGTCAAAATAAATGTGTGCTTTCACAGGTAAGCCGACAGTGGAATGATACAATTTAAATAATATTTATCCAGGTTGGACTTGCGGAGATTCCATTAAAAAAAAAAAAAGGTAACGGAATATACACTATGATTTTTTAAGTAACGGGTTTGGGGCAGAAATCACGGACCAAGACACAGCATTCCCACCTTTCAAGATTTCAGCACAACACTGGAGAGTCACCTACAAGCCATCCACGAATAAACAAAGGAGATCTCTGGCAGGGGAGGGAGAGGAAGAAGCGGGGGAAGGAGACGTCAGATCCTTCCCCAGCCAGAAAGGACCGAGATAGCCGACTGAGAGCAGAGCTGTCCTCCGACCTCAGCAAAGAGAATTCAGTCCTACGATGATTTCCATTCCACAAAACAAGAGGAGGAAAACAGGCTGTTGCCAGCTTAATCATAGCAAACTCTACATCTAGATCGAGATTTTAATTCTCCAGAGACTAAGGTCCAGTAGACTCTTTGCAAGAACTGGTTATCCAAAAAGTAACTCTTCCACGCAACATTTATTCCTCATGTTAAATATTAATTCCAACCCGTCAAAGAGCTTTACTGTTCAACAAGTCTTAAAAATCTAGGGACTCGAACAAACCGCCTCTTTCCCGAAAGTCTCTCTGCGTTGAGAAAGTTCACTCCTCTTTTCGTTCTTTCCTTTTCACCTTCCTTTCGCTCCTCAAAACGGCTTTCTCTGGACATTCTAACTTCCTTTTTCCCCCTCATCTGCCTTCCCCGAGTCAGTCCTCTTTCTGAGGCCCTGCTCACAGCCCTGAGTTCTGCAGCTCCAGGCGCACGCAGCTCTCTCCAGCCTTTCCCGCGTCTCAACAATGAAGTCAAACCTCCCCAACCCTCCTCCCCTGTGCCCGGTCCTTCAACAGCTGCTCTGCTCCTGCTGAGTTTCCGAAGCGGGGCTCGAAAGGAGGCTGGAAGCCTTCCTCCTCCCTCCTCCGTCCACCGCGGCTTCGCTCCAGTCAGTCTCCCGGCCGGACGCACACTCCCACCCCCGTCCCTCCCAGGGCCTCCCTCCCGGTCCCCGAGTCTCTCTTCCCGCCTCACACTTCCCGCCGCCCCGCTCCGCGCCCTCCCGGGCTCGCCTGGGCCGCCGCCCCTCCCCCTCGCCGCCGCCCCCCACGTGCCGGGAGGCCGGGTCGCGGCGGGGGCGACGCGCCGGCCAAGCGCCCGCCGCTCGTGCTCCGCGGCTCTGCCCTCGCGGCCCCGCCGCGCCCACGCCGAGGAGGCCCGGGCTCCGCCGCCCGCCGGCGCTAGGACGCGCTCCGCGGAGCCCCCCGCGCGCCACTCACGCGCCCCCCGCGCGCCGAGCCCGGCCGCCGCCGCCGCCGCCGCCCTCGCAGAACCGCCCCGGCCTTCGCCCGGCGCCCCCGCCCCCGCCCTCCGCCCGGCAGGCTCCCGGCCTCCCCGCCACATCCTGACCCGCCCGCCGCCCCCTTTCTTACCGGCGGCCGTGCAGGCTTCGCGGGGGCGGAGGGAGCCCACTCAGGTCTCCGCCGCCGGGTGAGTCCTCGGGCTCCGGGCGTCTCGGGGGAAGCAGGAGTCCGTGAGGGGGAGGGGGGAAGGGAAGCCCCGGCCCGCGGCTCCCACGCGCGGTCCCCTGAGAGCGGATCCAACGATCCATTCATGATGGAAGCACCAACGGCGAGGGCAGCCAGAACGAGAAGTAACGAGCCGAGCCGTCGTCGTCGTCGCCGCCGCAGCCACGCGCGCGCTCCCGCTCCCGCCGCTTATCGGCTCCCGGCAGCCGCCGGAACGCCGGGAGAGCAAGCGCAGCCGTCTCCGCCGCCGCCGAGGTCGCCGTCGCCTCCGCCTCCCGCGCGACGTAAGCTCCCTGCTCGCTCCTCTTCCCCTCTGGGCGCGAGGAGGGCGGACTAGGGGGCGGGCGCGAGCACGCCGAACCGCTCCTGCCGGCGCGTGGGCAGTGGGAGGGGCTACGTTGTGGAGTCGTGGGGCGTAGGAAGAAAGCGATTGGTGCTGAGGTGGGGCGGAGAGCGAGTGTGCGCACGCGCGCCGATGGGAGCCGTACGCCAGCCGCGCGGAGGCCGCCGGACTCTGGCCACAGCCGCGGGCCGGTGATGCTTGCTCTGGTGCCCTCCCTCACACGCCGCGAGTTGAATTCCGGGAAGTGGCAGCTAGAGGCTCGCTGCGTGCGGGTGTGGGCGCTGCTGTCGCTCGGGACAGTTGCGCAAGGACTTTGCGGGGGAGAGACCGAGAGGAACCGGGGAAGCAGAGGCATGGCGAGATGCTGAAGACTGTGTTGGGGCTCCGGGAGCCGCAGAAGCGCCGCGCTGGATAAGCCCAGGGGGCCGGGTCGTGCGTGGGGTCCGGTCGCCCGGCTTCGGCCCGCATCTCTCTCCGGCCCCCGGCCCCGTCGGAGCGCCTGTGGGGAGGGGTGGAGAGGGGCCCGCTGCGTCACACCAGGCAGCCTGGGACCCTGGGCAGCTGTGGTCACCTCCGGCCGCCTCCTACGCCTAGGCGACCTGCGACAGAGGCTGCCTCGGGGGCCCGATGGCCCGTGCGGGCGGGGCACCTGAGGAGACGGAGGGAAAACAGAGACGGAGTTGCTGACATCCTGTGACACTTCTTGATTCCTTTGTGGGTTCAGGAGAAAACTCTTACAACCTTTCTAGGTCCCTCCCTGGAGGACGGGAGGAGGGTGCGCTGCCGAATGGCGACAAAAAAGCTGCTCGAAGGACGTTGATAACTGGCTTAGCGTAGCGTGCTGCCACTTAGTGGACGGTTTCTTCCTGAACTGTGACTGCGGGCCTCAGTTACAACCCTGGAGATGTGGCGATGGAAACACTGTCTTTTCAAGCCTGGGGATGTCCCGCTTCATTCTTTTTGAAAGCATTTTTTTAATCATTTCTTTTACACTTCATTTTTTTTTCCCCTCGTCCACAGATCAGTCTTGAATCGCTGGAGGTTAATGATACTTTTTGAAACTTTCTAACCCCATTCCTCAGTTATTTGATTTGGTGTAAAGGCCAACCTTCCAAGTCAAATGACTTTGAACGGGGTAGCTGCATTCCCAAAATAGTTCTTTTCGCGTGTGGGGATTTCAAGTTTTAGTCTACCAGCTGTTTAAACAGTTTGGGTCAAAGCCTTCAAAAAGATCTCAAAACATGACTCCAGGTATGTGTTCGTTTTGTGGAAGAGTATATTCACCCTTGGGAAGGAGGTGGCGGCAAACAGGTACACTTGGTCTACTCCAAAAAAAGTCTGTCTGTGACCAATGAAGAGTGAAACAAAATGGAACACTACCACAGTTTGCAAAATGGTCTGTGCTCCACTTCTTTTTTTCTTTCCTTTTTTCCTGGTTATTAAATAGCTGTAACGCTGGGTTGTGAGGAATAACAAGATCATACAAATCTCCATCTCTGAAGGCCCTACAAGTAGGAACCAAGTGCTAATTTTTAATATTAAAAATATGATAAAAGTGCCTTAATGATAGGAACTTCCCGTGCCTCTGATTTCTTTCTTGGATTACTGGAGTGGTAAGTGAAAAATAAAAGCCCCTGGAAAACAGTAGCCACGCCAGATAAAGAATTTTGTGATCAGAAATATAATTCAGATAATAAAGTCCTCAATTATACTACACTTTATAATTGTCTTACAAAAAAGAATTACTGTTATGTTCTTAATCTATTTTGTATGTTTTCTGAAAGCCCACGTCAAACCTTTTTTAACTACTGACTTGCCATTTGGATGTGATTGCTACATATAAACTCTAGATCCTTTTTTTGCGGGAAAAAAATCTTGCCAAAATTGTAATAAAATATTGCATCTTGGAGATTTATATTTCTTGTTGAATCTTGGAGGTTTATGTTTCCTGTTGAATCTTGGAGATTTATATTTCTTGTAAAATCATTGTACACTTTAAGACTCCACAAAATTTTAGAATGACTGTTGACAATGTCGAGAAATACAAGTAAGTAGAAAATTGGAACAATCTTGCCAGTTCAGCTTTTAAAAAGTCACTTGATAAATAAGGCAAAAGTATTTGTTTGACCATTTGTTATCTGCATAGTTAAATTCTCAGTTTCACTTTGTTTGAATAAACTTGGTCTTTGTCTCTACCTATGGGTACTAAAAACAATAGACAAACAGTTGATAATCTCAACACATGACTAGCAAAAATCCCTGAAAAATAACATCAACCAGAAGTTTTTATTCCTATCTAATTTCCCATTTGGGACATTTCATATTCTTTGCAAACAATATTACTTTGACAAAATCTAGGACAGCTCTTTGTGAGTCCTTACTTCTGATATGCTCTTCTAGGGCTGGAAACCCATGAGTTTCCTTAGGTGGGGATAGATTGAGAACCACTTATCCAGAATTGTGAGATGTGTACCATAAAAACAATGATAACTCTTGCTTTCTGTTAATGTTTTGGATGCCAAGTTGGGGTTTTAATTTCATAATTATGTTCTTGTTAATTAGAGGATTTGCATATTAGAAGCTGCTAAAACAATCAGGACAGTATTAAAATACCCTAGAATCTCAACCTATGACGTCATCCCCCAGGTCCTTGCCAAACAGGAAGAGCTTTCCAAATATACTTAAATTTACAAAGTCCTCTATAAATAGAACACATGAAATCCTAAGTAACCTACACAGAAAATTTATTGTACATTTTCTGTTTTCTTAATCATAAAAATTCTAAGAGAGGAGCTGTGGTTCCCAGTGTTGGGCAGGGAGCAGGAGTCAGTCACCTAGGAAATTTTTTCCTAATTACACATGCCTGACATTCTCATTCCTCCCCTCTTCTGATATGCAGAATTTCTACGTTCTAGGTAGTGCTTGGAAAAATATCCTAGATTGTTCTGATATCTACCAATAGCTCATCCAGCTTGTTTATGGCCACTGTATTTGGAGATTTTTACTGATAAATGCTTGAATCATAATAAATTTTAAATGGAAAGTTCTTAAAGATCTTGCTAAGAGACAACTATGTATAAAATTTAATAGGCATTGAAGTGGATACAAAGATTTTACTTCCTCTACTGACAAAATTAAGTGTGCACACAGTGTAAGAAAAAAGTTAAGTAGCTAACCTCAAAATATGAAATTGAGGGCCGGCCCCGTGGCTTGGCGGTTGGGTGCGTGCGCTCCGCTACTGGTGGCCGGGGTTCGGATCCCTGGTGCGCACCGACGCACAGCTTCTCCGGCCATGCTGAGGCCGCATTCCACATGCAGCGGCTAGAGGGATGTGCGGCTATGATGTACGGCTATCTGCTGGGGCTTTGGGGAAAAAAAAAGGAGGAGGATTGGCAATAGATGTTAGCTCAGAGCTGGTCTTCCTCAGCAAAAAGAGGAGGATTAGCATGGATGTTAGCTCAGGGCTGGTCTTCCTCAAAAAAGAAAAAAAAGAAATTGGTGTGTTGATGCTATGTCACTCTTTCCTCTCCCCCAAGTCCTTTATTTACTGTCCATTTTATCTCATATCTGTTGTCTTCAGCCCTTCTTCTTAATCCTCACTACTTTGTTTACTTAGGCCCTATTTTCTCTATATCTTTCCCTCCAGCTCACCCTGTAGGCTCCTTTCAGACCTGAAATCTAATGAAATCACTCCCTTGCTCTAAATATGTATATTTAAATATACTACATACATTTGCATACATGCATAATATTTTAATTACTTAGTCTGTTCAAAATCTGACCCCAGCATCGCCTCCCATCATTCCTAGCAGACACTCGACACTCTAGCCACGTATTTCTTCAGGTCATTGGAAAGGTATCTTTCTCACTGTTAGTGGATATAGTCCATCTCTCCTATGAACAAACCTTGTAGGTTTGTTTAAGTCAGTCATCAAGAACTGACACAATTGTACTGACACCATGTGAGATACATCAGGCAGCTCTCTTACCTCCCTTTTTGGATATCAAATTGTGTATTCTGTAAGTGCAGCATGTCGTTGTAATAAGCCATTTGTTTCCATACTACATTGTGAGCTCCTTGAATACAGACTCTCTGTGTTCCTTATTTATTATATTGACATTCATTCAATAAATTGCATACAGACACTCTGCTGGGGTGGGGGAGGCGAATTAGAGCAAAAACATACTTTCAAGAGTTCAAGTCTAGTGCAGAAAACAATCACACTGCAAAATCATAACTGAGAAAAATGGTATGAAGAAGCATATAGCGCTGTGAGGATTCACAATGGAGAACCGTAGTCAGAAAAGTCCTGGAAGGAAGTGACTTGGTCAGAGAACTGAAGAATTATATAGGCAAAAGGGACATGGAGAGCTCCTTTCCCAGTAAAAGACACAACATGAGCAAAAATTCTAGGGCCAGAAAGATGGTGTCAACTTAACATCCCAGTTTGCCAAGGATAGACTTTTTGCACTTTCAGAAGTGGTTTGGGGGGCCGGCCTGGTGGCACAGGCGGTGAATGAAGTGCACATGCTCCGCTGTGGCGGCCCGGGGTTCACCAGCTGGGATCCTGGGCGCGCACTGGCGCACCACTTGGCAAGCCATGCTGTGGCGGCATCTCATATAAAATGGAGGAAGATGGGCACGGATATTAGCCCAGGGCCAGTCTTCCTCAGCAGAAAAAGAGAAGGATTGGCAGATGTTAGCAGAGGGCTGATCTTCCTCACACACACACACACACAAAAAGAAGTGGTTTGGGTGATAAATTACATTGCCATCCTACCTATAAGGGACTGCAAGAAGCTCAGTGCTGCTAGAGCAGACAGAACTGAGGAAGATGAAGCTGCATAGGGGCCAGGCCATTCAGGGCCCAAAGGCCAGGAAAAGAAGCAGGTTCTTCCCTTGGAGCAATGGGAAACCTTTGAAGGATTTTGAACTGGATGGTAATGATGAGATTTGCAAATTGAAAAATTTACCTTAGCTGTAAATTCCAAAAAAGGATTAGAGGCAGGTCAAAGTAGATGCAATATTCTTAGATGAATTAGGCAGGTACAACAGGTAAAAGATTAGAAATAACTTGATGAACCAGGGTAGTGTTATGGAGGAGGAGAGAGTAGCTGTGGAAGGAAAAGCCCACAGGATTTGTTGATGCAATTGGATTCAAGGTTAGGAGGAGGAGGGAAGCTGTACATACAATGGAATGGAATGGAGCTGACTGATGACATCCATTTGAAAGGTAATATGTTTGGAGATGAGTAGGTGTGGAGATCATTGGTGTAGGACTTACTGAGTTTCTGATGCCTTTGAGTCATCCAAGAGGCTTTTGGATTGAAGTCTAGAGCTGAGAAGTAAGATCTAGACTGAAAACTAACTGTTAAGTATGTAGGGAGAAATTAAAGTCTTGAGTATACATGAGATAGACTTAGCAGACAACCTAGGAGTGTGCAATGAAGAATTTAAATTAATTTTTGGCTAGGTAGAGGAAGATGAGCTGGCTAAGGAGTTGCAGATATCAGATGGGTGTTGTGCAATGGAAGACAAAGGCATAAATAATTCAAGGAAGGAGTGGTGAGTAGTGTCCAATGCTGTTGAGAAGTCATGTGAAATAAGGCCTGAATAATATCCATTAGATTTAGTAACATAAGGGTCATTTACCTTAGCAAGAACTATTTTGTTGGAATAATAGGACCAGAAGCCAGATTGGAGTGGGATGTGATAAATGAAGAAATGGAATCAGTGAGTCTAAATTTCTCTCTCAGACAGTTGGACTTTGACTTGAGGGTGAATATGAATTTTTCTGTTTGTTTTTTTGGGGGGGCTTGTGGATTTTTGTTTGTTTAGGTGAAAGATTTAAGGTGTTTCAAAGACAATGGGAAATATCCCTTTGAAAGAGAGGTCGAATATATTAGAGTTAGCTGTAAGAATTAACACATATACCTTTTTTTTTTCCAATCGGGAACAGAACACTAGATATCACTGTTTATAGTTATGGGCTATAGACACTTAATTGGTGTAATTTGAGAATTTCTGTGAGTCTTTTACTCCCCAGATACATGCCTCATGCTCTACTAATGTTTGAGAAGTCCTTGGTAGAAATCTATTTGAAAGCATATATTCCTGGGAAGAGTAATATGTTAAGAAGGTAGTTCTCAGCTGTGCCGAAGTTTAGAATTACCTAAGGAGCTTTAAAATAAAAATGCTCAAGGGGCCGGCCTGGTGGTGTAATGGTTAAGTTCGCGCAGTCTGCCTTGGTGGCCTGGGGTACGCAGGTTCAGGTCCTGGCTGCGGACCTATGCACTGCTCATCAAGTCATGCTGTGGTGGCAAACCATGTACAAAAATAGGGGAAGATGGGTACAGCTGTTAGCTCAGGGCTAATCTTCCTTAGCAAAAAGAGGAAGATTGGCAGCAGATGTTAGCTCAGAGCTAATCTTCTTCACCAAAAAAAAAGAAAAAGAAAAATGCTCAAGACTTACCTTAAGAGATTTCATTCCATTGTTCTAAGGTGGGGCCTTGGCATATGCGTTCTTTCAAAGCTCCCCTTTTAAAAAGATGATTCTAATGTGCCATTAGTATTGAAAAACTATGGACATCATTGTATTAACACTGCATTCACTCACGACATTTGGTTTAGATGAAGTGTGGAGAGGCCAGAATATTTACTTAGAAAATAGTGGTTATTAACAGGGCAGTGGTGGGTGGAGATTTTGCACCTCAGGGGATATTTGGCAAGAATCTGGAAACATTTGTGGTTGTCACAATGAATCGGGTGGGGGCTGCTACTGACATATATTGGGCAGAGGCCAGGGATACTGCTAAAGATCCTACAATGCACTGGCCAGCCCCCCACAACAGAGAATTATCTGGCCCAAAATGACAATAATGCCATTGTTGAGAAACCCGGCTATAAAGAATGGCAAACTAGGTAGTATCTTTTAGTGAAATCTCAGTGGGTGGGGGTTGTGGTTTGGTAAGGGTGCTAATGAACGAGGAGGATCTATTCTACGTAACAACTTAGCCTAAAACTAAGCCTTGCTTGTAACCAGCAACAAAAGAGCCTCAAATAAAATCCGTTTGCAGAACTAAGAAATATGACTAGCACAATAGACTGATTATATTATTTTCCTTGGTTAAAAAAAGATTATAGTGCAACTGAAAGTATTATTGCTGGTGGGGGTGTAAATTGGTTACAGCCACTTTGGAAAATTCACAGGCAGTGTACATTGTAGCTAAACTTATGCCTATCCTATAACTCAGCAGTTTCACTCCTGAGTGTATATCCAAGAGAAATGAATGCAGGTGTCTCCTAAAAGCATTGTATAAGAATCTTCCTAGCAGTTTGATTCATTTTGGCCTCAAACTGGAACAAAGTGAAGTATATTCATACAATGGAATATTACCCAGCAGTAAAAAAGAATAAATTGCTACAAACAATAATTTATGTTGAGTGAAATAGACACAAAAGAATTCATATTATATAATTCCATTTATATGAAATCAAGAACAAACAAAACTAATTTATAATGATAGAAGTCAGGATAGTAGTTACCTTTCTGGGCATGGGTATTGACTTGGAAGGGGCATAAGGAAGCCTTATAAAATGATGGGAATGTTCCATATCTTGATCTGGGTGGATATGAGTGTATATGTATGAGAAAGCTCATCAAGTCGAACATTTTAATTTTGTGAACTTTACTGTGCATATGCTATACCCCAATTTTTTAAAATTAAAAATTAGGAAAAAAACCCAGGAAACCTAATTTTGAATTACTCGAAGTCTTGCATCTCAAAAGTTTGGTTAAATACAGGGTCAGCTACTTAGTATGGTCTCAATAAATATAAACAACTCTAATGCATTGTTTAGTGAAAATAAATTTTGGATTTGGAGTCAGACCTAGTTTTGAACCACAGCTTCATTATTAGCTATATGATACTGAGCAAGTTACTCATATCAGGACTTTTTGTGACTATGGAAGAACAGAATAGCAGTGAGTTGAGAGAAGTACTGAAAAATCCTTTTCTTTTTCTTTTGGAGGGGGGGATTTTAGCTTTGATTTGTGATCCCCCACCACTGAGAAATATCCACAGACGTTTAGGGGTGGGCCTCAGCAGGTGTATAAGTGTTAGGTGACTTAACGCCTCTGGCTTTAGCAAGGATGAAACCCGGAACCCTATCTGGACCAATCAGATTGTCCTAAGAATTTAAACTTGATTGAGAAAGTTTATCAGACAGCTGATCTGTTCTAAGAAACCTATAAATTTAGGCTAGGGCTGCCATGTTTGGTAGCAGCATGTGGAGATTTAGAGGTGTGTTGTAGAACAAGAATACTCTCAGATCACTTACCACGTCACTCCGTGTTCTAAGTGTTGTAACTCTGTGAGGTTGGTACTGTTATCCCTACTTTATAGGTAAGGAAACTGAGAAGCTTGACTAGATTAAGTAAGGGCTAAAGCTAAAATAAAACTCAGGCAGTGTGACTCCAGAGTCTGTGCTTTCATGGAGCAGTGCTGACATATCAGACACGGATCTGATAGCTGCCTTCGTTCCTCATAGTTTTACCGTTCCTGATCTCAGTCCTTTGAGAAGGTCGAGTCTGCTCCCTATCTTTGAATTATTTATCATAATTTATCCTTATAATACAATGTCATGTCTTTGCTTAAACTGGTTTAAGTGAATTTCAGCCAATTACAACTGGAAGAGTCCTGCTCCAGTTTGACTGTGAATGGGGTTGGAAATAACAAACCTCAGAGAAAGTGAAACTGGCTAAATCAAGGTGGGGTAGCAGGCAATAAAGACTTTCCTGCCCTAAAATGGGAACTTGTTTGTGTGTGTGTTATGCAATAGTAAATCATTTACACAGGCTTTCTCCAATAGTGTCTTAGAACTCCAACTATATAGTCACTGAGGTAGGGCTTTAGAGAACTTGGTAGGGAAATATAAAAAATGTCAAGTGTGGCAGTTACTGTACATGGAGTTTTGGAAACTACATTAGAAAAGAGAGGAATTCTAAACAAAGTTCTCAGATGAAAGTAGATTGGAGCAAATTTGACAATTATTGGAAGCCAATTTGCCTTTGGTCTGAGAATATATAACCAGATCAGGAAGTTACTGAAGAAGCCCATTGCATTGCAACATAATTTTTTTTTGCCACCTTGTGTCTAACACCAGAGTTTTTACATTGAATGCCAGAAAGTGAAATTTTAGTCATAAGAATGGGACTCACAAGGAGGAGCAAATGATATTAAGGAACTCTAATTCCTCAGCTCCCTCCAAAAAATTTTCCACTGCCCATCCCCTTCCATGCCTCACAAAAGTGTGACAATCCTTCACGTTGTCTGTCAATATCCACTAGGATTCAGCATCTTGTTACTCCACGTGTCCTGCAACACAAACGGCGGCCTATTGCTCTGAAGAAACAGTGTACTAAGAAAACAAGGAAGAGGCTGCAGAATATGCTGAACTTTTGGCCAAGAGAGTGAAGGAGGCCAAAGAAAAACACCAGGAACAGATTACCAAGAGACGGGGGCTGTCCTGAGAGCTTCTACCTCTAAGTCTGAGTCCAGTCAAAAATGAAATTTTCTAAGAGTAACAAATAAGATCAGATATCCAAAAAAAAAAAAAAAAAAGAAGAAAGAAAATCTTCATTAGACAAACACCATAGTGATAATTATCAGAGGCAAAATATATTGAAGGATGCTAAAATTAGTGGGTAAAAGTTTGAGGAGAAGCAGGATATTTGCATAGTCTCAGTATTTCCCCTAAGATATTTATTAATGACAAGGGAAGGGGAATAATTACATGGAGAAACTTGGCAGAGACCACCATGTCTCCTGACTTTATGCTCTGAGAAGGGCACAATGCCATTTCTGTGGTGTTCTTGCCAAAAATGCATAACCTTCATCTAAACATGAGAAAGCATCAGACAAACCCAAATCGAGGGATATGCGACAAAATAACTCCACCAGTATCTCTGCCAAAGTGTCAAGGTCACGAAAGAGAGAGAAAGACCAAGGAACTATCTCAGATTGAAGGAGACTAAGGAGACTTGACAACTAAATGCAATGTGGGATCCTGGATTAGATCCTGCATCAGAAAATGGACCTTAGTGGAAAAATGTTTCAAGTCTGTAGTTTAGTCACTAGTATTGTACCAATATTAATTTTGATAACTGTACTGTGATATGTAAAATGTTAACATTAGAGGAAGCTGGATGAAAGGTATATGGAAACTACTATTTTTGCAACTTTTCTGTAATTCTGAAATTATTTCAAATTTGAAAAGTCAAGAGGGCATTTATAGCAGTTCCCTAAATAACTCTGCATAGGTGGTGGGAAAAGAAGATTTCGATGGCCTTGAAATATCTGGATAATATATCTTTCCAACTCAGTCCAATAACTCTTTACCTGGGCATATACAGTTTGAGAACTTTACCTCTTTTAAACGCATAGAAGATCATAGCCTTTTTCTATATGAAATACTCTATTTTTTCCTCATATGACATAGGCACTCAAAAAATATTTGTATAAAATGGAAATAATGATTGCTGTCCTGCTTTTCCCTGCTGAACTTACAGTGTGGTTATAAAGTGTAAAAAAGATATAGGAAGTGGAAAGTATTTTGCAAGTTGTAAGCATTGTACCGGTGTAAGGTGTTATTTTGATTATTGATGGAAAATTGTCTAAGGTATTTTTGTAATTTATATATACATCGAATCAGTTTCTCATCTTACTTTCTCTTTACTCTAATCATATTTCCACATGTTTACCAGGCTTAAAATTTCAAAATTGCCCTTGAAAATAAGGACTGAAGGAGAGGGGATGGGTGTCAGTTACCAAAACTCCGGCTAGTCATCTTAAAACATGCCCTTCACCTTTGTCCTTCACTTTTATTCTCTTCTATGCCGTAAGAAATTATAGACAAAAAAAGGAAAAAATTTAGAGCAGGGTAGGGCCCTAGAGTAATCTAACTCAGTTCTCTTAAACATACCTGATTATAAGAATCACATAGTGAGGTCATTTCGAATATGAATTCCTGGAACGCTGCAATCATAATCTATGGGAGGGAGCCTCAAATCTGTATTTCAAAAATGAGTTTCGGCTGGTTATTATTGACAAGCAAATTTAAAAACACTGTCATTTTATAGATAGAGAAATCGAGACAAAATGACCAAATTTATTTAAAAAATAGCATACACTATCTGGTAGATATTAATTTCTGGGATATAGTCTAGAACAGGAAACAATTTTGTAAACAACTCTAGTACATAGGGGACCAAACAAAGCTGAATGCAACTAATCCTTCCTTGGGAGGAAGAGGATCAGGAAAGCCACCAGAGACTTTTGTAATACTGCACCTGCTGGGTAGACAGCAGAGGGTGAATATTCCAAGAAGAAAGGACAATATGCAGAGACACATACATGTGCATGGCATTCTCAGGGACCGGGAGTGGTCCAGTGGCCTGCACTGTGGTGTGCAGTGGCGTGGTGGTGAAGCTCAAAGAAGAAAGGCAGGCTGGGGTCAGAATTTGAAAGCCGGGAATACCTTGCTAAAAGGTTTGTTCTTACATATCACCAGAAGCACAGGCAACAAAAGCAAAAATAGATAAGTGAGACTGCATCAAACTGAAAAGTTTCTGTGCAGCAAAGGAAACCATCAACAGAATGAAGAGGCAACCTACAGAATGGGAGAAAATATTTGCAAACCAGTTATCCAATAAAGGGTTAATATCTAAAATATATAAGAAACTCATAAAACTCAATAGCCGAAAAACTAACAACCAATTAAAAAGTGGGCTAAAAACTTGAATAGACATTTCTTCAAAGAAGACATACAGGGGTCTGCCCGGTGGCGCAGCGGTTAAGTGTGCGTGCTCTGCTTCGGCAGCCCGAGGGTTTGCAGGTTTGGATCCTGGTAGCGCACCGACACACAGCTTGTCAAGCCATGCTGTGGTGGTGTCCCATACAAAGTAGAGGAAGATGGACACAGATGTTATCCCAGGGCCAATCTTCCTCGGCAAAAAGAGGAGGGTTGGCATCCGATGTTAGGGTGCCATCCGATCAGGGCTGATCTTCCTCACAAAAAAAAAGACATACAAATGGCCAACAGCTATACGAAAAATGCTCAACATCACTAATTATCAGGGAGATGCAAATCAAAACCACAATGAGATATGACCTCACACCTGTTAGGATGTCCATTGTCAAAAAAACAGAAAATAACAAGTGTTGGTAAAGATGTTGAAAAATTGGAACACTTGTGCACTGTTGATGGTAATTAAAATGGTGCAGCCACTACGGAAAACAGTATGAGGTTCCTCAAAAAATTGAAAATAGAACTACCATATGATCCAGCCATCCTACTTTTGGATATTTATTTAAAAGAATTGAAAACAGAATCTCAAAGATATTTTGCATTCCCATGTTCATTGTAGCATTATTTACAATAGGCAAGAGGTGGAAACAACTTACATGTTCATTAACAGATGAATGAATAAAGAAAATGTGGTACATACATACAATGGAATATTATTCAGCCTTAAAAAAGAAGGGAATGCTATCATATGCTACAATATGGATGAACCTTGAGGACATTATGCTAAGTGAAATAAGTCAGTCACAGAAGGACAAATACTGCATGATTCCACTTATATAAGGTATCTAAAGTAGTCAAACTCACAGAAACAGAAAGTAAAATGGTGGTTGCCAAGGGCTGATGGGGGGTGGGCTGGAAGTGGGGAGTTGCTGTTCAATCCTGTATTTTCTATTTCCATTTAAATCATAACAATTAGCTAGTTTCTTGAAGTTGAATTCTCAGAATAATCTTGGACCTCTCCTTCAAGATTTTCCTTTTCTTCATTTGTACCTGCCTTCTTTCTCTCCTTGTTTCCTTCCTTTCCATAGTTATTTGCCAGGCGCTGTATTAGTCATTGATAGTACTAGTGAAAAAGCAGATGCAGCCCCCATTCCTCATGGAGCTTATAATGTAGTGGGGAATACAGATAATAAACATAATAAATGAATAAAATAATTACAGTTTGTGAGAGGTGCCATAAAGAAAATGTATAGGGTAATATGATAGAAATTTGCTAAGATAAAGGAGCTGGAGGAGCCTAATTCAGGTAGGCCTCCTGAAACTGAGTCTTGAAGGATGAGAAAGCCAATGTCAAATGCTGCCAAAACGTGAGCAATTATAAACATTAAAACTTTTTGTTCTGAAACAATCACGGTTAAGAGAAGGAAAAGATAAACCTACAGACTGAGAGAAAATATTTAGAAGTCTCATTTCTGACAAAAGACTTCATATTCATTGCATGTTCATTGCAGCATTATTTGCAGTGGCCAAGACATGGAAACAACCTAAGTGTCCACTGATGGATGAATGGATAAAGAAAATGTGGCGTATATATACACTGAAATATTATTCAGCCATAAAAAGGAATGAAATCTTGCCATTTATGACAACATGGACGGACCTTGAGGGTATTATGCTAAGTGAAATAAGTCAGACAGAGAAAGACAAATACTGTAGGATTTCACTTACACGTGGGATCTAAAACAAACAAACAAAAAAACAAGCTCATGCCTACAGAGAACAGATTGCTGGTTGCCAAAGTTGAGGGGTTGGGGGTGGGCAAAGTGAGTGAAGGAGATCAAAAGGTACAAATTTCCAGTTATAAAATCAATAAGTAGTGGGGATGTAATGTACAGCATAATAACTATAGTTAATACTGTACCGCATAGTTGAAAGTTGCTAAGAGAGTAAATCTTCAAAGTTCTCATCACAAGAAAAAATTTTGTAACTATGCATGGTGACAGATGTTAACTAGACTTATTGTGGTGATCATTTCCCAATATATACAAATAGCAAATCATTATTTTATACACCTGAAACTAATATAATGTTATATATCAATTATACCTCAATAAAATAAGACTTTTATTCAGAATATAAAGAATTCACAAAATTCAACAAGAAATAACTCAAAAGACAGAAACATAAGTTTTGAACTGACACTTTACTCAAAAAGACATATTGATGGTAAATAAGCATATGAAAAGATGCCAATACTCATGATGGAAACATAAAGTAAAATCACAATGAAACACCACTATACGTCTATTAGAAGGTAAAAAAAAAAATCCTGACACTACCAAGTGTTGACAAAGATGTGGAACAACTGGAATCCTCATGCTTTGCTGATAAGACTATAAAACAGTATGGCCGCTTTGAAAAACTGTTTAATAGTTTTTTTAACAAACAAATTTAAACATATACAGTGCTTATATGTTTACTTATTCTTATATGGGAGTAGCAGTCTTACTCCCAAATATTTACCCAAGAGAACTAAAAACTTATGTGCACACGAAAATCTGTACACGCATGTTTATTTCAGCTTTATTTTTAATTGTTAAAACTTGGAAACAACTCAAATGTGAATAAATGAATAAACGGTTTGTGGTATATCTATACACTGGAATACTACTTAGCAACACAAGGGAGAAAGTAACCCTGATGGATTCATGCAACAACATGTGTGAATCTCAAAGGTATTTTGTTAAGTGAAAGAAGCTAGAACCCAAAGGCATCATATTGTATGACTCCATTTATATGACATTCTGGGAAAGGCGAAACTATTGAGATAGAAGACAAATCTGAGGTTGCCAGGAGTGGGGTGTGGGAAGGGGTTGATCACAAAGAGGCAGCAAGCAGGAATTTTTGGGGTGATGAAACTTTTTGGATCATGACTGTGATGGTATACACAGTTCTATGCATTTGTCAAAATCCATAGAAATATACATCACAAAGAGTGAATTATGTAAATTTAAAACATGTAAAGTGTTGTTATTGATTTCTAGTTTAATTCCATTGTGGTCTGAAAGTAGGCATTGTATGATTTCTATTTTTTTAAATTTGTTAAGGTGTTTTATGTCTCAGGATGTGGTCTATCTTGGTGAATGCTCCATGCAAGCTTGAGAAGAAAGTGTAATCTGCTATCATTGGATGAAGTGCTCTATAGATGTCAATTATATCTAGTTGATTGATGATGCTGTTGAGTTCAACTATGTCCTTACTGATTTTCTGCCTGCTAGATCTGTCCATTTCTGAGAGAGGGGTGTTGAAGTCGCCAACTATTATAGTGGATTTGTCTATTTCTGCTTATAGTTCTATCAGTTTTTGCCTCACATAGTTTGACACTCTGTTGTTAGGCACATGCGCGTTCAGAATTGTTATGTTTTCTTTGAGAATTGACCCCTTTATCATTATATAATGCTTTTATTTATCTCTGATAACTTTCCTTACTTTAAAGTCTGCTCTGTCTGAGATTACTATAGCTACTGTTGCTTTGTTTTGATTATTGTTAACATGGTATATTTCTCTCTACCCATTTACTTTTAATCTATATGTGTCTTTGTATTGAAAGTGGGTTTCTGGTAGACAACATATAGTTAGGTCATGTTTTTTTGATCCCTTCTGACGTTCTCTGTTTTTTAATTGGCACATTTAGATCATTGACATTTAAAGTGTTTTTTGATATAGCTGACATATATTTGCTATATTCATTACTGTTTTCTATTTGTTTCTCTTGTGTGTTGTTTTTTTTTTGTTTGTGAGGAGGACTAGCCCTGAGCTAACATTCGATGCCAATCCTCCTCTTTTTTCTTGAGGAAGACTGGCCCTGGGCTAACACCCGTGCCCATCCTCTTCTACTTTATATGGGAGTCCGCCACAGCATGGCTTAGCAAGCGGTGCATTGGTGTGCGCCCGGGATCCGAACCTGCGAACCCCAAGCTGCCGCAGCAGAGCATGCACAATTAACCACTGCACCACTGGGCCAGCCCCTGTTTCTTTTGTTTTTTTGTTCCTGTTTTTGTCTTCCACTCTTTTTCTGCCTTTTATGGTTTTAATTGAGCATTTTGTATGATGATTCCATTTTCTCTCCTTTCTTAGCATATCAGTTACAGTTTTTTAAAACTTTTTTAGTGCTTACCCTAGAGTGCAATATATATTTACGACTAATCCAAGTCCATTTTCAAATAACACTATACTACTTCCTGGGTAGCATAAGTATTTTATAATAACAAAATAATCCTAATTCCTTACTCCCATCCCTTGTATCATTGCTGTTATTCATTTCACTTATATGTAAGCACACATAAGCATACATATTCGTAAGCGTACGTAATCAAATACATTGTTATTTTAAACAAACTGTTATCTGTTAGATAGATTAAGAATAAGAAAAATAACAGTTTTTGGTTTACTTTCAGTTATTCCTTCTTCAACTCTCATCCTTTCTTTATGTAGATCTGAATTTCTGACCTATATTATTTTCCTTCTCTCTAAAGAACCTCTTTTAACATTTCTTGCAGAGCAGGTCTATTGGCAACATAGTCCCTCAATTTTTGTTTGCCTGAGAAAGTCTTTATTTCTCCTTCACTTTTGAAGAATAATTTCATAGAGTATAGAATTCTAGGTTGGTGGGTTTTTTTCTCTGAACACTTTGAATATTTTACTCAACTTTCTACTTGCTTGCATGGTTTCTGAGAAGTTAGATGTAATTCTCATCTTTGTTCCTCTGTAGGTAAGATGTTTTTATACTCTGGCTACTTTCAGGATTTTTTCTTTATTTTTGGTTATAATTTGAAGATATACCTAAGTGTAATTTTTGGGGGCATTTATCTTGCTCAGTATTCTTTGAGATTCCTGGATCTGTGGTTTGGTGTCTGACATTAATTTGGGAAAATTCTTGATCATTATTTTTCCAAATATTTCTTCTGTACCTTTCTCTCTTTTTTCTCCTTCTGGTAATCCCATTACACGTATGTTACATCTTTTGTAGTTGTCCCACAGTCCTTGGATATTCTGTTTGTTTTTTTTTTTTCAGTCTTTGTTCTTTTTGCTCTATAGTTTTCAAGGATTCTATTGATATATCCTCTAGCTCAGAGATTCTTTCCTCAGCCATGTCTGGCCTACTAATAAGCGCCTCAAAGCCATTCTTCGTTTCTGTTACAGTGATTTTTATTGCTAGCATTTCTTTCTGAATCTTTCTTAGGGTTTCCATCTCTCTGCTTACATTACCCATCTGTTCTTGCATGCTGTTTATTTTATCCATTAGAGCTCTTAGCATATTAATCACAGTTGTTTTAAATTCCCAGTCTGATGATTCCAACATCCTTGCCATGTTTGATTTTGATACTTACTCTGTCTCTTCAAATTATGTTTTTTGTGTTTTGGTATATGCCTGGTAAATTTTCTTGATAGCTGTATATGATGCACTGGGTAAAAGGAACTGCTGTAAATAGGCCTTTAGTGATGTGGCAGTGAGGTGTTGGGGAGGGGAAGCATTCTATAGTCCTAAGATTAGGTCTCAGTTTTTCAGTGAGCCTATGCCTCTGCACTGTGAACTTCATGACTGTTTCTCAGTTTTTTTTTTTTTTTTTTGCCCCCTTAGGTGAGACAGGATGGCTAGAGTGGGCTGGAGTTGGGTATTTCCCCTCCCCTAGGTCAGTTAGGCTCTGATAATACTCCAGTAGGTTAAGCTCTTGTTAGGCAGTTTTCCCTGAGGGTGGGCCTTGTTAAGAAGAACAGAGTGCTCTGGAGTATTTCAGAATGGCTCCTTTTCCCCTCCTCCTGCCAGGAGCACAAGGGGATTTTTCTCAGATACTTACTGTGGGAACCTAGTCAAGTTCCTGGAGGTAATCTCACAATGTTCTGGGGGCCCCTCTATGACTGGATCACCCCAGAGTTCTTCACTTTCAGAGTTGTCCACACTGAGCCTTCACCAATCTGTCCATTACAGTTCAGGTTTTCCTACCCTGGCGCTGGTTCTGGAGGTGGTTTCTGCGCGAGTCTCTGCTCTGGTGAGCTGCGGCTCTCTGTGTTTGCCTGTCCATCTCTCCACTCTTGGGGGAGCAGTTTACCCTGTGTCCTCCCCTGTCTTATGGATCCAAGAATAGTTGTTTGTTGATTTTTCAGTCTGTTCAGCTTTTTGCTTGTTATCAGGATGGAGCGGTAACTTCCAAGCTCCTTACGAGCAGAACTGGAAACTGAAAGTGAAAACATATAAATTTTTTAAAAATCAAGCAAGATAAGGGTCAGGAAAAAACTTGTGGATTTTTAAAGTTGTGTGTGTCATCAGTGACTGAGCAGTTTTGATGAAGTGGAGCTCATTGAATCCAAATTGCGCTATGTTTAAGAGGAAGTGAGATGAGTAAATGGAAACATGTAGTGTAGACAACTCTTTCAAGATGTTTGACTATAAAGTGGAAAGGGAAATAGCTGGATGAGAATGTGAGTCCATAAAAGTTTTAAATTTTTTATGTGAGACCGATTAGGACTAAAACTAACAAAAATGTATAAGACTTCTACTGAGAAAATTGTAGAATTTAATAAAAGATATAAAATGGCCAAATAAGTAGATATATCATGTTCACTGACGGGATAACTTAATGTTATGAAAAATTTCTGTGTTCCCTGAATTAATTTATAAATCCAAACAATCTCAATAAAAATGCTAATAGAATTTTTGTGTGTGTGGATTTTGCCAAATGGATTCCAAAATTCATTAGGACAAGGAAATATATAAGAATGCCAACATATGGGGCCGGCCCAGTGGCATAGTGGTTAAGTTCTTGCACTCTGCTTCAATGACCTGGGGTTCGAGGATTCGGATCCTGGGCGTGGACCTACACACTGCTCATCGAGCCATGCCGTGGCAGCATCCCATACACAAAATAGAGGAACATTGGCACAGATGTTAGCTCAGGGCCAATCTTCCAAAAAAAAAAAAAAGAATGCCAAAACAATCATTGAATATATTAGGAATTGCCTTATCAATTTTCAAGACACATTATAAAGCTGTATTAATAGAAGCAGTTTGGTACTGGTGCAGGAATAGATATTCGAAATTGAGATGTGAGTGGGGTCCCTTTGAGGAAGAATGCTATAACCCTGCCAACATAGTATACTGTAAATCTTCCTCTTTGCCCTTCTGAAAGTGACCTGGGACCCTTTACCAAGGTATCTGTGCATGGGAAGAGGGAAACAGCCAGATTTTTTTGGAATGACTAAGATAGAATTGGAGTTGATGCTAATTCCTGGGGATCCCAAATGCTTTTTGGTCAAATAGTCAGAGTGGAGATTGAGAGAGATTAGATGATAAATAGTTCTTTGGTCTGATTCCTTCTCACAGTGGGCCCAGTGGGTCCACACATACAACCCAATAGGAATTCTCTTTGTATCTAAATTTTACCTGAATTTATAGTTCTCAAGAACACATTTGCAAACTAGCAGACTCTTCACACTGGCTCCCTGCCTGTAGAACAATGGCTTATATAATAGGAAAGACCAACTGGAAACCACTGGAATTTCCCTGTTCAACCAAAATAATAAATCAAAAGCAATATTGCATCCCTGAGGAAGTCTGTGGAGAGTAATGCCACCATGCAAGTCTTGAGAGATGCAAGTGTGTTGACTTGGCCTGTATACATGGTAGTGGGGTTTAGGAGAGTGGTAGCAGATTTTCATACACTTAATCAGGTGGTGATCCTAAATGCTGCTGCTTTTACAGATGTAGTCTCCTTACTGGAGCAAAACAGCACAGTCTCTAAAAACTGGTATGCAACTATTGTTCTGGCAAATGCTTTATTCTCTCTACATCAACCAAGAAGTAATTTGCTTCCACATGATCGGGTCAACAAAACATTCACTGTTACTTTCGGCTCTAGCCCTCTCTGTCATAATCGAGGCTAAATAATCCATGAAATCATGCTAATAGATTTGTTGGGCAGGAAGTAGCAAATACCCTGGAAGCTTTAGTAAGAAATATAAGTGGGAGATAAACCCCATGAAGACTTGGTGGGTTTGTAGGGCTCTAGGGTTCTGGGGCATACTGAGATCCCTCCTTCAATGTGAAAGTTAAGTTGATGTATCTTCCACCTATTAACATTAAAAAAGATCCAATGCTTTGTGGGCCTCTTTGGGTTCTGGAGCCAATATGTGTCTCATTTGAGTGATTTACTTTGCATATTTACTGAGTTTCAAATGGGGCTCAGAGCAAAAGAAGTCTCTGAAGCTGGTCCAGGGTACAGTATAAGCTATTTTACCATTTAGGCCATATGAATCAGCAGGTCTTTGGCATTTAGGGTTGTTTTCGGGATCTTCTGGCAGGCCTCCACAAGAGAATGACAATGCATACACCTAGGATTTTAAAGCAAAACCATGCAGATATCCATTTTCCTTTTGAGAAATGGCACCTTTCTTGCTACTGGGTGCTGGTTGGGACTAAATACCTAATTATGGGACAGTCTGAGATGACTGTTATGAACTGGGTATTATCTGATCCATAAAGCTCTAGAGTTGGGCGGGAATAGCAGCACTTCATCATAAAGTGACATGAAACAAGGGGGAAAAGGACTTCCAAGGGCATGGGCCAGGATCCCAGGAGGATTCCAGTCTAGGCGAAGGGTGAACAGGGAGCCCTAGAGGCGGCCTGATGGGGGTGTCCTGTCGGCCCTTAGTCCATCTGCACATGGTCTTCCTCTGTCCTTGTCCGTTCCACATGCAAACTTTTATCTTTTTACATTTTTTCCTCATTTAGTGTTGATGCGAATCCAGACACTGATTAGAAAACGGCAAGTTCCAATATCTGATCAAAGAAACCTCAACAAGAGAAGAAAAAACATTCCTTCTTCCTGGAAAGCTGTAGAAAGACAGCCGCTGTCCTGGGGAAGGACATGGTCCTGGTAAGTGCTATTTGAAAGACACCCACATTTCAGTGGTTATTGTTTTGCCTGGGAAAGTCCCTCCAACCTCTACATCCAGGGAGATCTGAGGGGCTGTCTCTGCTCCTGGCCCAGGTGAACCACAGTGAAATCCACCTGTCCTCTGAGGAAGGGGGACTTGAGGGTTTCATTCAGTAGCCAGGGAGGAGGCTGGCCCTCCTCCATTCTCCCACATACAATAAGCTGTGACGATACACAAGTTCTTCATTCAAGGAGGAAAGTGAGATTCTGTGTCTCATTTACATGAGCATAAGAAGTGAAAGAACCACACCACAACACCCAGGCTGTGAAAGAAACAGGATATAATGTAAGAGTCAAATCTACCATTTACTGTTAAAGAAATAATATCACTCCTTCCCAATGGGTTAACAGTGGCTGGTGTGGTGATGTCAGGGAGAGGGAGGGGGTGGTGCCCTCCCTCTGGGGATTTAGGGGAAACCAGGGGAAGTCTTAGGATGTCCTCGTTCACTCAGGGTGGGAAGAGCTGGCCCGGTGCACCCCGAGGGCGCCAGTGTCCCTGCTGGTCAGGAGGAGCTGCACTTGTGGTCTCCAGAGTGTGATGGCTCATCGCCAAGGGCATGGTGGCTGAAGAGAAGAAACAGACTATTTTGGGGATCCTTCCTGAGATTCATGGCACAACTCCCTGTTCCCCTGCACTCTGATCCAAACCCTGTACCGAGTGCTCAGTCCATCAACAGCACCTCGTTTGTCCCTGATGAAGGAGGCATCATTTAGCATCACCCATTTCAGAGGATGCAACTGAATCCCAGAGAGGAGAGGGGAGCGGCCTGTCCCAGGCCTGCTCAGCAGTGGAGCTGGGATCGAGGCCCATGCTTAGCCCGAAGCTGTACTGAGCCCCTGGAGTCAGTCGCTCCTGGTCCCAACACTCACTCGGCCCTGAACTGGAGGATGTCCGGTTCCTCTTCCTCATGAAGAGCCGCATTTTGCTCGCCTTCTGGTGTGCGGGCTCCAGCTGGCAGGAGACCCAGTAGCTACAGGACAGAGTGGCCTGTGAGCTACCAGGAGCCACACCTCAGGTGCCCCTCCCAGAGCCTGCCAGCAGCTGAGTCCTGGTGCCCCATGGGTCACCACGCTACGAGTTCTGTGGCTGATCAGCGAGCCAGGCCACAGGCTCTGGAGCTGGCCATCAGAGAGAGTCTGCCCTGCCCTCACCCAACTCCTGTCCCCCTCACCTCTCATGGACACTGATGGGCTCCATGGCCTGGAACCAGGCCCCAAATCGCTCGTCGGGCTCCAGGTCATAGGCATTTGCAGCCTGCTGGAGCAGCTGGATCCTCCGGATGAGTTTGAGTTTCTGGGAGGAAGGACAGGATGCACACAGGGCATGGGTAGGGGACGCTGCCAGGGACTTGTGCAGAGTGAGGATCTGGTCTGGGGTCTGTGCTCACTCGGGAACCCTCCTTCCTTCCCACTCCATTCAGGACTTGCCTGTCCTCACAGTTGGCTTGAATTACTTCCTCATCCAGGAAGGTGTCCTTGATGCCAGCCCCTCCCGCACCCGCCAACGTGATGGGATCCCCAGCTTTGTGGATCTGACTCTCCCAATAAATGTAAGACCCAAGGGATGAGGCCAGAGAAAGTCTTGCCAGGCGAAGTCTCTGATTTCCACATCCCCACCCTCCCCATAGCTGCTCACCTCACACCATTTCTGGAAGTTGACCCGATTTCCCTGGAAGGGAGACAGCAAATGTCCATCAGAAACAGCCCCCTAAGCCCGTAACCAACCCCCATCCCACCCCTTCTCAGGCTGCAGGAATGTCAGGGCCCAGCAGAGGGCAGACCTTCCACAAAGAGAACTTGACACTGGGCCAGGCTCTGGGCTCCAGAGCAGGAGGGACAGGGGAGCTGAGGCCAGAGACCTTCTGTAGCACACCCTCTCTGATGACAGACGGGGAGACTGAGGCCTCAGGGAGGAAGGGACAGCTGGAACACAGAAGTGCTTCCTCACTTGCAGGGGCTGATGGCACTCCCCCAGGGGCAGGGCCCGAGGGGGAGGCTGAATCCATCTCAGACACAGCCTCCTGCAGCTCTGCAGGCAGGCAGCTATGAGCTTCACCAGCCCAGGTAGACTGGTGTGGGGCTTATGCAGAGCGTCTATTCACGCATTGCTAAGATGTGCCTGACTCCCCAGCTCCCAGGGGTGGCCATGGGGCTCTCATGAGAGGAGGTTTGCCAGATACTGAGAGCTCAGGTCCCAGTGCAGGGCTCTCGCCTCCGAAACCTCAGGATCCTGCTCCCTGTCCCCACCTCCAGGCTCACTCACTTCCAGGTCATCCTCCATCCCAATGTCCAGCAGCTTCAGGTGATAGAGGAACATGCCCAGGAAGGGGACGACACCCTGTGAAATCAGGGTGGGAGTGGTGAGATGAGTCCCACCTCTCAGGTGCCCCCATGGACCCTCCCCCAAATCCCTTCACCCCAGCCTCCTGCCCACCACAGACTCCCACAGAGAACAGCCTAGCACCGTCAGCGGCCTCCCCCCAGTTACCCCCTCCAGGACCACCCAACTTCCCCAGTCACCTCCCAGGGGCGGCTTTTGGCAAATCCCAGGGTATGTGGTCCCTGCCCCTCCCCACCCTAACACATCCTGGGCCCAGCCCTTCCAGGCCTCCTCCTGGTCACTTCCAGGGCAGGCCTTTCAGGCTCTTGGGCTCCTGGAGCTGGGCTGGAGGAGGAGGGACCCCTCTCTTAGGGAGGCCTCCAGCCGTGAGGTGAGTGACCCCTCCTCTGACACCTGGATCCTCCCCCTCAGGCCACCTCACCTGCTGCTGCTGTCTCTCCTGGGCTCCCTGGGGGTCAATCTGTAGGGTGGCCCTCACAGATATCACCTCCTGCAGGGTCAAGGACAGGCTCAGGGAGGCCATGCTACCTTCCCCGTGTCTCCCAGGACCCTGATCCTGGACCCTGGACATCTGGTGTCTATGGCTGCTCCCATTCCAGGGTGCCCTGATTCTAGATCACTCCCAGCTCCAACACTCCCTCCTCTGTGCCCTCAGGCCTGCCCAGGACCCTAAGCCTCTCTCCTCATCAGGAAAGTGTGAGGAGGACTCCCCATGCCTCCCAGGGTCCCCTGAGGACTCAGTGTCATCTGACTGTCACCAGTGCTGTCCCCTCCCCCCTCGAGGAGGAGGAGCACAAAGCTCCTGCACATTTCTCTCCCCCTTGTACCTCATCACACGTGTGAGGCCTGCACCACAGATCATCTCCCTCTATTACCCAGATGAGGAGACCGAGGCCCACAGAGGGGCAGTGACTTGCTCAGGGGACCACAGAGGAGACCGCTCCCCCTCCCAGCCAGAGGCCCTGACCCTGGCCTTCACTCCTCCTCCAGACACACCTCGGACCAATGTCCTGTCCTCTGGACTCTCGGGGTGTGTTGAGGCCCTCAGTCAACATGAGCCATGGATGGAGAGGCACAAGGTGTCTCGGGGTCCCATGCAAGTGGCTTCTGTGTTTTCCAGCCCCCTGGGATTCTCTGACACCAGGCTGGACCTGAGGCCATGCCAAAGTCCTCAGCTCCATGGATCCCCTCAGGATAGTCCCTGCACAGAACTCCTCCTTCACTCACTCAGGAAGGGAACCCCTATGTGCCACATCTGAGTGAAAGTGTAGGGGCTGACCATGGCACTGTGTAATGGTGACATTTGCATCCTTTTTCACTTGGACATTTCTAATGTCCCTTCTCCTTTCTCAGCTCTCATGTTTGAAGTCTGTGGTCTGAGCTTTTGCACAATCCTTAGGCCCCTCCTGCCAGGGCCTCGATGGAGGCCATTAAGAATCTGTCAGGAAGGTCCATTAAGAATCTGTAGGTTCCTCGATAATTCTCATTGCCATCTGGGGCGTATCCTTGTCGACAAGGCACCGGGGGAGACTCACTGGTTTGTCAGCAGTGACCACTATCGGGCTAGAGTGCACAGTCCCAGAGAGCACACAGTTCTGTCCCAGATCCACCATTTGGCCCAAGGCTGTGCAACCCCTGTGTCCACAAGGCCTGTGTGACTTCACAGTGCCCATCCCTGGGACAGGCAGAATGCCCTCCCCTGCGAGGTGCAGTGAAGACAGAAGGAGCAGCAGGGGCCTGGATTCCTGAGGACAGACTGGGCTGCATTAGGAAGAAAGGAACCCCCACCCACTCCATCCACCCGCCAGCCTGGAGGATGATGAGGGCCAGCTGATGGGTCTGCATGGAAGCCAGACACCTGCTCATTCTGCCAGCTCCTCACCTCTTGGAACAGTCCAGGCGACACCACTGTATCCCATGACCAAGGCCTCCTGCCCCAAACAGTCCCCACCTGCCCCTGCAGCTCACACTCCCGCTTCCTGTCCAGCTGGACAAGACAGACCGTTATTTCTCGGGGAACCTTAAGTGAAAAACTTACCAAAGCACATCCTGCCTGGTCCCTCCCCACCTCACCTCCCGTCCTTCCAGTTCTCCAGCCTCCACTCACCTCCTTGAGAAGCTTCCTGCTCTCCCGGTGGCATGTTTGGAGGATGTTTTTAAGCATTTGACAGTTCTTCCTGAGGAGGGAAAAAAGGAAAGAAACACTGTGGAGTGGTTTGAGGGTAAACCCCTTTTGTTTGAAAACCCAGAAGATCCAGACATCCTGGGTGAGCATTTTCACCGTGTCCTCTGAGCCCTGAGGTGTCTGGGACTGGGGAGGGGGCTCTCCTATTGTCACCTGGGGCCTCCATTCTCTTATTTTCTCAGCAGATGTGTTTTAAACAGTCTTAATTTCATGTGGACAGAGAGTTCTGTTGCTGCAAACACTTGAAAATCTTCAATTTGGTTCAAGCCATGATCTGTCACTTAGGGAAACTGATTCCTGAAGCAGAACCACTGGCCTAAGTTTTCAGAAAGACTTCCAGCCTGCCAAGCAGGTCAGACCCTATCCCCAGGGTTTGCTGTCTCCCAGGAGGTCCCAACTGATTGAAGGGCAATGCCAGCCCTGTGGGGGGTGTCTGGTCCACCCAGGTGGTGCTCGCATGGAGAGAGGCCTACCCACCTGGACACCTGTCTCCACATCTCTTTTAAACGTTGAATGGAGGGGCCCTGCAGAGCCCAGAGGATCGCATGGAGAGAGGAAAGGTTCCTCAGGCCTTGGCATTCCTGGGGAAGGAAAGAGAATGAGCTGTGAGGGGGAGCTGGAGCCCTGCTTCCTCTGGCTTCTGTCGCCTCATTGACGTCTCCTATCGTGGATGAGACAGCAGCTCAGGGACCCGGGAAATGCACAGCTGGAACCTGATGAGGAATACTTCCAGGGAGGAGGATTTCAGCTCAAGCCAAGGAAGGAACCCAGGAAGGGATGAGCTTCCCAGCACAGGGACCAGGAGTCAGGTCATCGAGGCCTGGCAGGAGGGGCCTGAGGATTGTGCAAAAGCTCAGACCACGGACTTCAAACATGAGAGCTGAGAAAGGAGAAGGGGCAGTTCCCCCGACTCCAGAGAGGGGCTCCCAGGGCCTCCCACATCTTACCTTGGCCACCTGGATCCAGAGCTCCACCACCCTGGCCCTGTCCTGGGCTGTCATGCTCGGGTCCCCAATGCAGGTGGTGATGACACATTCGACCACTCTGTTAAAGTGCGTCGTGGTGGCATGGATGCTGGGTGCCAGGTGCTCATTGCCCCTGTTGTCACACTGGGACCAGATGGAGTCGAGGAAGTCGTGGGGCCTCACTGTCTTGAAGAGCTCCTGGGGAGGACAGGGAGTGTCACCCAGCCCTGCCACAGCCCAGCTCAGCATCTGCAGCCCCAGTCCCAGGCCAGGTCAGTGGTGAGAGCTGGAGATCAGGAAGCTGAGAATGTGGCCTGAGGCTTGTGGGAGTCCCTGGGTGTTGCCTGTGTCCCCTGAGGGCACCCAGCACAGGATGACCCAGGAACCCATACTGTGGCACAGGGAAGTGGCATTTGCTCGTCGCCCAGTCTCACTTCCTCCAAGCACCAGAACTCAGCTCCTTCCTGACCATCTCTAGGGGCATCTTCCACCCATTCTGACCATCCTGGGGTCTGGCTCCTCTTTCAGATGCACATTCCCCCAAGGCAGCAACAACCACGGGCTTTGTTTGTCTGCCTTGTAGTCATGTACACATTAAGTGCCTAATTAGCGTTGAGGCTGTTGAGGCCTCCTGGGCAAATGAGTGAACTACCCAAGGACGAGACAGCACTTCAGTGTGCTCCCCTCCGCCACCAAAGCGCCGACTCTGCCCAACTTCCTCTCTGCTCCACCTCATCCATCTGCACAGCCACTCTGCATGGCAGCTGCTCTCAAAGTCCATCCCTACTGTCCACATGAGGACAGCAAAGGCTTGGGAGTTAAGAAGGCTGCTCAGGTCACATGAGGGTAAGTGGGGAAGCAAGAGGTTGCACCGAGATCATGGGATTCTGGATCAGGAAATGGCAGGTGTGGGGCAGCTGATGGCACAGGGAAGGCCGGCCCCACCTGCCCTGAGAGCCCCGCTGCTCACCACATCCATCAGTGTCAACTGCTCTGCCACCAGCCGGGGAGGGAACTCCAAGAAGTCAGGCTTCTCCTCCCTCAGCAGGTTCTTGGTGGTCACGTCCCAGGGGCAGGCGGGCTCTGGGGCTGGATCTGGCTCTGCTGTTATCTCTCCAGGTGGAGGGAGGATTCTCCCTGGAGCCAATGGTCCAGCTGGCTCCAGCTCAGGAGCTGGCACTGGGGCTGGAGCTGATGTTGGTGGTGGCTCTGGCCCTGGAGAGACTGGTGGAGGTGACACTGGCTCCAGCTCTAGCACAGGTGGTGGAACTAGAGCTGGAGCTGGATCTAGCCATGGAGCTGGCCCTTGCTCTGGCTCTGGAGCTGGAGGGAGCTCTGGAGATGGTACTGCAGCAGGAGAAAGAAACAGTGTCACTCAAGTAGCTGACTTCCCCTGTGCCTGTCAAAGCCAGGAAAGACCCCACTGCCTTGAAGTGAACCAGGCCTCCGAACACTCTGCAAATTGTCATCCGAGACTGCAGTCGCCTCACCTTCCAGCTCTGCCTCAATGGGCCGTGGATGCTCCAGCTGGACCTGGAGAAGGTAGGCGTGGCCCTGCAGCTCCGAGCCAGGCAAGCTGAGATGCAGAGAGGCCAGCTTCATGCTGAAGCAGGGATAGTGCAGGAGCTCCCAGAAATCCTGCGCTGGGTCCAGGCAGGTTCCCACCAGAGAAGAGATGGCACTGGGGGAGGCAGTTGGGCAACAGAGTCAGAGGCCTGGCCTTTCCCTCCACACTTCTCACCCAAGACACCCTGGCTTGGGACTGGACCCTATGCCTGCCCCTCTCCATCCAGGTGAGAGCCACATGGCAGCCCTGACCCCTGTGAGGCTGTCCTGGCAGTGGCAGGCCTGCTTATCCAGCAGGTTGACACAGAGTCTGTTGTGACTCTCTTCCCACTGACACTCTTCTCCTGAAGGTCTGGGACACAGCCCACCCCGGCCCTCCATGCACTTGTGCAACTGGATTGAGCACTGAGACAGATTTGTGACCAGGTTGCTCACACACCTCCTGTTCTGGGCCTGGAGGCGGTGGTCAGAAGAGGTAGATGTGGAGAAGGGGAGGCAGATTCAAATGGGTCTGTGGTGGGAATGGGTTTCTAGGGGAGAACTCAGCCCAGCCACCCCTCTGGTTCCCAGGGGTCCTGGCACCCATCCATAGCTCTTTGACTCCTGTCCTCCTGGAGTGGAAGCCACCGGGCCTCTGCCTTCCCATGGGAATCAAAAGATGCGTGAGATGCGGCTTCTGACAGGCTCCCCTCAACCACAGCCTCCATCTCTCCCCCCACAGCTTGTTCTTTAGAGACAGGAGGCCGTCCTTCTGCACCCAAAGACCACTCACTTTTTTAGGTGGTCCTGCGCTCTGCCCTCCTGGCTGGAATAAGGGGAGATGCCTCCAGATGTAAAGGAGGCTATGAGGGCATCCCTTGGGATGGACGGTGGATGACAAGACCTGCGAATGATGTCTAATGTCAATGTCTGACTCTCAGACGGAAATTGAGGCCACGCATTGTGTCTCCTTCATTCACTGAGTTTACTGTCTCCAAATGTCCTGCATGCAGTAGGTGCTTAATCTACATGGTTGAATAAATGTAGTCCACCCAGAACCATCCCAGACACCTGAGTGGGCCTAGGGCCTCTCTGCTGCCCCAGAGATCCTTGACTGGCTAATCCAAGGAAAAGGACCAGGACCAGCTGAATGGAATCTCCAACTCCTTGACAGGGTGGTTTCCATGTGCTTTTCCAAACTCAGAAAGGCCGCATCTCAGAGATGGGTGAGGCAGACTACTTTTGACGGGGAAGAGAGAAATAAACACCATGACAACCACAGCACGTCCACAGCCCTCTCTGCAGAGCCAGGCACCATGTAAGCACCCGCCATGGCTGATCCCATGAGTTCCTACAAGATCCCCATGAAATTTATCCTTTCCCACCCTACTTTTCTAGGAGCAAACTGAGGCTCAGAGAGATTTGGTGACACTCCCAGGACACATAGCTGGCAGTGGGCAGAGTCACCACTGTGCTGAGGTGGGAGTGGCCACTCACCTAGTAAACAGCTGGTCCTTGACTTGGTGGGATGTGTCTAAGGCCGAGTAGTTGACCATGAAGGTGGTGAAGCTAGAGATGTTCCTCCTCAGGAAAGCTGGTGCGATGGACTCTGTCAGCTTCTCCATCATGCCTGTCTGGAGGGCCCGCATCCTGCAGGCCTCATTTAAATTCACGGTGGACTCATCCTCACACTGAGGGAGAAGAGGAGGTACATACACTCAATGACATCATGGTGAACCAGCGGGAGGATTGAGGTGGCTTTCTACCCTCCTGTGTAGCTGGTGGGAAGGAGTGGAGGTCCAGATTCCTTTGGGAGTGGGACTGTGGAGCACTCTAATGAGAAAACCCTGGGGGTTACAGGGGAGACTCAGATTTGAGTCTGCATTCTAGTAGTGCCTTGGTCATCTCAGAGTCCTGGGTATGAAGACCCCTCTGCACCCACACTCACCTCAGACCAGCCCTCTTCATTGAGGGACTGGTGCACCTGTGTCCTCTCCAGGGAGATGGCGAACTGGAAACCATCTACCAGCTCCTCAACCATCACTTGGGTGCAGCTCTGCAGTGATAGTGCCCAGAAGTCAGGCCAGGAGGCATCAGGGGCCTGCCTGGACTTCGCCACAGAGGGAAACCCCACCACAGTTCAGGCACAGAGGGGCATCTGCATAGTCTCCATGAGGGAAGGAATGTGAACACCTCGATGGCCTGGGATTCACATGTGGGTAGAAGAGCTTGGTCCCCAGCACTCACCATCCTCTCCTGCAGCCAAGATCTTCAGTGTGAACATGACACACAACCAGATCTCCACCATTTAGCTACCTGCTCCTGCTCAGGGTGGTTCCTCCTCATACTAACTTCTCTAACTCCACCTCCCACATACACACACACACACACACACACACACACACACACACAATGAGGGTCAAGGGGTGTGGGGCTGTCCATTTGGGATCACACTTGTGGCCTGACTTAGAGTGGCCTGCCCTGGGCTGTGCTGTTACCTGATGGTTCCTCCTGCCAAAAGGCCACAGACATTCGAAGTGAGGGCTGAGCCAATGTCTAAAGCCACTTAATATGCTCTCATTCTTGGCTTTCCGGGGGCCAGAGCCTCGGAAAGTCACGGGACAACACGAGAACATCCTGCTGTGTCGAGTGTCTCCACTCAAATGAACTGGACAGGAGGCTGTGGTTACAGTGTGGGTGCCTGGTAACCAGAGTTCTAAGTTCTGTTGGGGGCTGTCACCAAGGAAGTGAGGTCACTTCTTCAAGGTTCTATTACTTGGCCCCTTCCTTCAATCAGACCCACCCAAAGCCCCCGCTAGGCTGTTGGCTACTCTCCCTCCTTGCCCATGTCATCTGCGTCACTGTACACAAATATCCATCACCACCCTCCCCACAGCTCCTTGGGAGTGGAAGCAGTGGCCAGCTTTGAGGAGACAGAGCTGAAGTCACACCTCTTTTATCCTACCAGTTCTGTGTCCTGGAAAAGCCACTGTGCCTCTCAAGATCTCCCCAGTCTCCCAACTTGCACAATGGGGATGGTGCTAAAAACAGCTTTCTAGGAACATCGTCAGGTGTATATGAGATAATACCTACAACACCTGTGGATTGGTGTCACGTGTCTAATGCTGAACCTCCCATCTATGTCAGTTCCATCTGTGCAGCCTCCACAAACCCCCACTCCATACTTCTTGTCACACATCATTGGCCTGAATTTGGTCTGGTCACTCTTATCTGCAAGAAGGGTTAGGAACTTTATCTTTCAGTTTGTTGAATTGCCACCCAAAATAAAACTGATTCTCTGTTCTGAATATTAAGGGAGAAGGTGAACAGTGGAAACTACCCGTGCTCTCTCCCTACACTAACCTTCAAGTTGAAGGGGAGGACATGAACTTTTCAGATGAATCAAGCATGTATTTACCTACCACAGGCTCTCTTTTCTTGTTGTTTCTTCATCCACAGAGAACAAGAATTCTTGCTTCCAAACCAGAATGTATGAGACGTCCACTGCCCTCTGTTCCCAGCAGAATGACCAGAACCAATTTGTTGGCTTTTATTTGCCTGGCCCTTCTAAGTAGATCTGAGAACATTCTTTCTATGTCCTTCATAGAGTGGGTCTGGGAGAGTCTGAGGTTGTAGAGAATTGTAGGCAAATAGCAGGCTCCTGAAAAACTGAGTCAAATTGAAATCTCTATAATTCAAAGGAGAGTGATATCAGCGTCATGGTGGAATAAGACACCTCCTGTTTTTCTACTCCTGCACTAACAATGCTTTGGCATCCATCCATAGACAAAAGTGCCTTTGTGGGAGAAGTGGGATCCAGCACCATATGCCAAGGGCCCAGAGGGAGTCTCACCCAGCCACGCATCTGGTAATAGGCAGACAGACCTCGGTCCCAGCTCTGGACCCTGCAGTGGCCCGTTAACCAGCTCAAGCTCCTTTCAGCTGCTGCATGGAAACCCCTGAAAACACTGTCTTAGATCATGACACACAGAGGAGAGGGCCTTTGTGGAAGTCCAGGTTTCAAGAAGAAAAGTTCCAGCCCTCTGTTGGAGCACAAAAATATGAGTGTGGATGGGTTGAAGAGTTTGGGGGCATTGGCAGATAGGTACTCTTAGAGGGCTTTAAAGGATGTGGATCCTGTAACTGCACTGAGCACTCCATCAAGAAGTCTCCCATGACTTGTGGGGTATGCCTCACCCATGGATCTCCCCAGCTGGCCCTTAGGCACCCCCAGTGCTCTGCGTGCCTCACATACACACACCTCCACCCTAGGGCTTCTTCCTTGTGTATGCTCCCAACAGTGGTGGTTAGAGTGAATTTTGGAGAACAGCTAGTGAGCACATGCAGAAACTTGGTCCAAATCCGCAGGCCAGAGAGAGACCACAAACTTGAGGTTTGTGGAATACAAAAGGCAGGCTGTCAGCGCCCATCCTATTACATCACAGCATCAAGAGAATGCATACAAGCTGGAGAATTCTGCCATTAATGAACAAATTAAAAATGCTGGGATTATACTGGTATAACACATTAAAATACAAATGTATTATTGAAACATATATTAATTTTAAAAAAATGACATTTCAAATGTTGGAAAAATTAAGTTTGAGACACCTTGTAGGTGGTCAGTAAACATCTGTCCCTCCCTCCCTCTCCAGAGCAGCCGTATGTATATGTATAGATACACACACACACATATATATACCCCCTATAAGTTCTATATAGAGAGAGAAGCATATGTGCGTGTGTGTCCACAAACACACATATATATAATGCATGTACCTATGTATATCACATACATGTATGTATACATGATAGAATACTCACATGCACATGTGTATATCTCTACAATTTCACCTTCAATAAGGTAAATTTCCGGTTTGTATTGACTCTAAATAACTCTGCATTTTAACTTGTTAGGTCTGTTTCGGTTTGTTTTCCCCAAACTTTCTGGTTAGTCCTCTGGGCACTTCTCAATTGGATAACTGTTGTGTTTTTCATTCATTGTTGTGCTTTCATTTTCTCTTTTTAATAAACATATTTGTTGAAATATGACATACAATCAGAATAGAGCACAAATCCAAGTGTTAAGATTGATAAGTTATCAAAAAGTGTACACATGTGTTAACACCACCCAGGCCAACAAACAGAACATGACCAGTTCTGTTTATAGTAGATTATACATGATATATATAATAGATAATAACCGCAGTTACCCAGATTATTTTTTCTCCTTTTTCAGGAAGTAGCACACTGAATGGCAATGCTTAAAGCAAATTTGGTCATGATGTGGCCTGCTTCAAATATGTAGCTGGATTTGGAAGGTTAATTTTTTTTAGGAATACATGAGTTTAGTTCCAGAAAAAAAGAGGCTTGTAAATTTCCTTTCCTGTAATGACCTTGTAAGATTTTTGTAGCAAAGTTAAGCTATTCTCATAAAATAAATCAAAAAGTTTTCCCATTTTTCCTGTTCTGTGGAAGAGCTAGAGTCAATGTGTATTATTTCTCTCCTGAATGTTTGGTGGAATTTGCCGGCAGCGGTGTTGGCCACGATGAAATGTGGGAATGTTTTAAACTATGGATTCAGTTTCTTCTTTAGATATGGGACTATTCAGATTTCTCATTTCTTCTTGAGAAAGTTTTGCTAACTTTCATTTTCCTGGCAATTTGTGAATTTCATCTAAATGTTCAAATGTATTGACATGTTATTTATAATGACAGGTGTGTTGTCAGGGAAGGTCTGGGGTGAGTCTCCTGGGGGCAGAAGTCAAGCTCAACTCATGTGTCCCCGCAGCTTCAGGCACCTGGATGCTGGAGGGAGAGCTTTTTCTCATTGCAGGACGAAAGGCTAAATGCTTTTCTTTTCGCCCTCTGCTCTCCATTCACACCAGCTCAGGAGACCTTGTTCCTGGCCAAATTGGCGTGCAGGCAACGCCCCACGTAAATTCTTCCAGGCCTGGTGGATATTTGGAATTTTTTTCTCAAATGTTCTCTTGAAACCACATGGCCACATTTGTATAATATTCTCTCTTTATTTTCTTTTCAGTCAGTTTTGGTAATCACATTTTCAATGTTTAAACTGTACAAGGCTGTGTCTCTTAGACTCCTAAGTGTTTTCAGTTTTAATTCCTTCAAACTTCTCCCAGATGTTCCTGCTTTACGGTGATTCCTTCTTCATGGGAACTCTGAAGCTCTTCCTAGCTGCCTGGTTGTTGACAGTGGCAGATACACGAGTTTCATGGGGCAGAAATTTAGGCAGTTTGATTGCCAGCCTTCTGCTGCACCATTCTCAACCCACAGATGCCGTGCTTCTCTGCTTGTCCCAGAGCCTTCAGTTGTAATTACTCTTCATCCCCAGGGCTATCTCCAATCTCATGTTGATATTATTGCTGTTCTCTGAAGCATTTGATGATGTGTTCAAATGAACAAGCATTTTGGATCCTGAACCAAAGAACCATTTACAAAACGCACTCTGAATGTGATCTGCTTTTCCATTCATTAAACTTTTCTCATAAACTTCATCACTTTTCTCCATGTGTGTGGAATTCAGTAAGGATGTTCCAGAGCCCAGGTGATGTTACTTGATTTAGCTATAAATTCTAAGGCTTCAGGAGAGCTGTTGCCACAGATGGAATGAGTTGGCTTGGCATTCTTCCTTAATTAAGTGATTACATTGGATTTGAAGATAATTGTGGTTTGAGTCTTTTCCCTAAGGAGCCCCATCCGTCACAGCAGGTTTCAGTACAAGAACTATAAGTATGTTGTGGCCTTGGTTTTTGCCATTGAGGAAATCAAGAGAAACCACCATTTTTTACCCAGCATATCTTTGGGAGTTGATCTCTATAATGTCCTGCACTATGAACAGAGGACACTGGAGAGTTCACTCACTTGGCTCTCAGGGCTGGGCAACGACATCCCAAATTACACCTGTAGGAGAGAGAGCAAGTCTCTAGCAGCCCTTACTGGAACAACATGTGCAATTTCTGCCCAGATTGGAACACTGCTGGAACTGTACAAATTTCCACAGGTAAGGCTGTGTGGGATGGGGAGACATGAAACCATGTCTACTTTGATGCCATTCTCAGGTGCCTGAAAAGGAAGAAAGGAGGAGACTGTGTTTATGCATCTCTCACAGGATGTAATCTCCAAGGATGAGTGTATAGAGTCTTGGTGAGGTATGCACATTTCCTTTATTTGGTATTCCTAAACTTTATTTGGCAGCCCTAAGCACTATGATTTCATCCATGTCCATTGATAACAAGGTTCCAGGGACCATCTGCTCTTGGCTAGATTAGGTCCCAAGCCTGAGTCAACAAGCCATTTGCATGAACAACCTCTGCAGTGATGCAAATGAACTGCATCAGAGGAGGCGATGTCAGGTGTAAGGTGAAGGTGACAGACAGGGCCCATGTCACTCAGGGCTCAGACAAGAACAATCCAGCATCAATGCCTCCAAAGTGCAAGATAGGGAGGGACAGACTCACACACCCAGGGCCCAGGGCAGCCACAGAACATTCTGTGTGTGACCCATGCATGGCTGCACACCAATCATGAGTGCAGAAACACCACAAACCCATGAGTCCCTGCCTGGGGAATCAATAGTCATGCTGAATTTATAAGATTCCAAATCAGTAACTCAAGATCAATGCAGAAATAAAGTTGCATTTTGATTTTCTAAAAATTGACCTCCTTTCCTTTTCCTCAGTTCTTTTAACCATGTTAATTCCGGGATCAATATGTTGTGATGATCCACTTCTGCACCCTCAACATTGGTTTCCTCCATTATTAATGCTGTTGTGAGAAATTCCTCCCTTTCCTCACCCTAAAGCAGAGGATACTAGCTGGAAGGAGCCCCTGTATTCCCCATCACCCCAAACATCTATGACTAAGACAAAGGTCACACTTACACACCTCTATGGCCCTGGAGCAAAGGGGATTTTAGGGCAGTGAAACCATAGTTCTATATGATTCTGTAATGGCGGATACATATTACTATGCATTTGTCAAAACCCGTAGAATGTACAACACAAAGAGTGACCCTAATTCCAACTATGGACTTTCATTAATTATAAGGTATCTGGACTGGTTCGGGAATTATAACAAATGTACCACACTAAAGTTAATAATTTGTAGTTAATAATGTTACAGTAATAATGTTATATAAGTTATATAGATTACTAATGAGATGTTAATAATAGGGAAACTATGTTGGGGGGGATTAGGGTATATATAGGAACTCTCTATAATTTCCACTTAATTTTTCTGTAAACCTAAAACGATAAACCTATAACTGTAAAACGTTATAAGAAATAAAATCTATTTTTTTAAACCATATTTTCCTATCTGGTAGACTCTAGCTGCATGTCACCATTGAGCATTTAAAATGGGGCTAGTCCAAATTGAGATGTGCTGTAAGTGTAAAATACACAATGGGTTTCAAAGCTTTTATATAAAAATATGAATGTATAATACCTCAATGATAATTATATATTAACTACATGTTGAGATGATAATTCTTTGGAGATGTTGGGTTAAATAAAATATATTAAGATAAAAAAATGAAAGGCTTACATGGCTACTGACTTGGGAATTGCAAGATGCACAACTACACACACACACAAGACTCTGGCTGAGGCAGAGTCTTCTAGGTTTTGCAACCACCTCATAAACTTATTGTCTCCCACACTCAAACCCACCTCTCCTGACTTGGAGCAAGGCTATTGCTATGGGTTGAATTGTGTCTCCCAAAAGATATGTTGATGTTCTAATCCCTGGAAGCTGTGAATGTGACCTTATTTGGAAAGAGGGTCTTTGCAGATGTGATCAAGTTAAGATGAGGTCATTAGTGTGGACTCTAATCCAATATGACTGGTTGGAGAGGAAACAGCATTTAATGACAGAGGCAGAGATTGGACTGTTGCAGCTGCAGCCAATGAACACCAATGATTAGCGGCCACCACTGCAAGCTGGGGGAGTCAAGGAAGGGCCTGCTGCTACTTTGATATCAGATTTCTAGGCCTCAGAACTGGGAGAGATTGAATTTCTTTTGTTTTAAGTCACCCACTTTGTGCTATTTTGTTACAGCAGCCCTGGAAAGTCATACAAGTATAAATGGCAGAGCTCATGTCACACAGGAAACATAAAACAGAGGCAGAAAAAGGGGGATTTATTCTCTTCCTTCCAGGTTGGAGTGGTTTCCAGAAAAACTGGTTGCTGTAGCAGAGGTCCCTGGTGTCACTGTGGTTTTTCTGGGGCCACAGGAGCTGGTGAAGATGTTGGGCTGTTTGAGGAGACAGAGATAGTGGTATGCGGAGCTCTAACTATTATGCTGGAAATTTTGGAGATATTTGTGATTCAAGAGTCCTTAACCGGGGAAAAGGCCATCACAAGGTTATTGGAATCAGGTCCAACTTGCCCTTCCCCACTGATGTCTGAGAAAAATGGGACCTTGTCCAATTCATGATGAACCAAAGAAGACCTTCCATGTAAGCTGATTTATAATATTGAAAATTTTCCAAACTCTTAAGTGTCTGTTGATAGGATGCTGGTTAAAGCTATTATAATAAATTCAAATTAAGTACTCTAGACATTAAAAATCAAATCGGAGTCTATTTTTGAGCAAAAACTAAGTTTAGCTATTATAGGATACCAACGTTGTGAAATGAAATTTTTATGTTTATCTACATAAGAGGAAAATTGGCTGGAAGACAAAGCACCAAAATGTTAATAGGGAATATCTTTGAAAGATGAACTTACAGTTGACTCAGTTTTCATTTTTTTTCTCTTTGTTTACCTGATTTTCTGCTAAAATGATCATGCAATTTTGGTAATAAGGAAAATTGTGTATTGTTTTACATGACTAGACCATCATCGCTGAAGATTCTATGAAACAGGTGGGAGAAATAAGGGATCAGGTGTGTCTCTGACTTTTGTCAGGAAACAGCGCTCAAATCTCTGGCTACAAGAGGAGTGCTGCTTTTCTGGGGTAAGGGCTTAAACAGCTTATTCCCTCTCCAAGGAGAAAATGATCTAATGTGCAGTTCAAGCCTGCAGATAAACTGCTGAACCTAAAAGACAGTTGTCTTCAGATCACTGTTATCATCTCATCTTCTTTTAGTCTGCTAAGCTGCAGCATCGCCTTATCCATCCTGTGTCATCCATGTGCCCCTGTTGTTGATGGTGGTGGTGGTTGCGTGTGTGTGTATGTGTTTGTGTCGAGGTAAAGGTGAGGGGAGGGAAAAGGTCAAGGAAATAATAATAGCAAAGATGGCATCATAAAATTGAGACTTCACAAGTACTAGCCACCAGTCTTAATCTTACATGCACCTTAAAATCCTGTGTCATTAAAATGTGACATTGATGACAATCCCAACTAAATAAGAATACACCTCTAATTGTTGACTCTGTTTCACTCTTGAGTTTCTGTCCAACTTTCGTGTTTTGCTTTTTTTTTGGCAATACTTTATTTTCTAAAGAATGAAACTCCTAGGAAACAGTCCCTTAATAAACATCGAATCTGATTCCCAAGGGCCAATTATCCACTCTTATAATGGTCTCTCCACGATCAAAAATGTGAAAGGCCGTTGGCTAGAGTGGAAATCTTGCAGTTATGCCAGTGGCACACTGTATTTCCCTAATTGAACTTCTGCACCTGGTTTGGCGGAAACTAAGAGACAGTACTGAACTCTGCAATGTGCAGGATGGCAAAAAAGGTCAGCCCCAGGCCGACTCCAAGACCCAGAAGGCATTTGTGGATGCCAGCTATTAACCTAAATTATCTTTGTTTCCTCTCAGGACTCTACTGCTTTCTTGCTTTCATTGAGATTCAAAAGTGTTCAACCCAAGGTTTGTTGATGGTGAAGGAAGTGGTTAGTACCTCTTGCAGTTCTACAGCACTGGGTTTTCAACACAGTCCCTGTGTGTGATTTTATATTATCCTACAACCATTTGGAGGTAAGAAAGACAAACATTGTCCTCAACCTGTTTCCGATGGAGAAAGTGTGGCATAGAGATGGTAAGTGAGCTTCTTAAGTAATGAAGAGAATATCATACAGAGAATGGAGGCCAATGTTATTTGATCTATAGGTAGACAATCGTGAGTTTGAACCTCTGCTCCCATAGATCCCAAGAGATGACCTTGGGAGAATATAGAACCTCTCTAGGTTGCTTCTTCTTCAACTTGAAATGTGAATGATAATATTTACATGATATGGCTATTTTGAGGAAATGCAATAAAATAAATAGAACATCTGAATGACATTTTGTGGGATGCCTTATGTGTGATAAATGCTTAGTAGTGATAGGCGTTATTTTAATCAAAGCTTCATTTAACTAGATTCTTAATGGCAAAATGAGATAAGGCAGATTGCTTCACTCCTTTATTAATAAATAACTTTATTACAAAATAATGCAAAATGGCATTTTGTCCATTGTTTCCATTATGTAAAAATCATGACCCTTCAAATGCTTCTGATACTCACTCTTTATAACCGGAAGAGAGGAATCTCACTGTTTCCTCACTTCCTGCGGCCATAGAGGGGCAGCTACAATAGGTAACATTTTTGCAATATTTTGCAGAATATATATGGCTCTTTTGTCTACTTGAATATACTTCTTTTTTTCCCTAAAAATAACACCTTAATCAAATGAGCATGTATAGGTTTTCATTGGAATGTAAATCTATGATATTTGCATTTGAGTATTCCATTACTCGCTAAAATGGAAGCTGATTTAGATTCAGAAAGGATGTGGATTTATAGCTGTTAAGGAAGATAAGAGGGTGCAAAATATTTGTACATAATTTGAAAATTACATGGAATCTAAAGACCAGAATTATCCATCAGTAGTTTCTCCTGGGAAAACCTAAAATGAGACCCCATTACAACTGCTGTTGTGTGTCCACAATCATGTACGTGCACATTGAAACATGGTGCTGTAATAGCCTCCATGAAGGTTTTTCCCTAGTATGCCAGACTCTATCCGTCCTGCAATCTACCAGCTGGGAGACCAGGGGCAAGTGACTTCCCTTCTTTGAACCTCATTTTCCTGGTCACTAAAATGGCTTTAAGAGTTACTGTACGAAGAGGCCTGCTTCAATGATTAAGTAAGATAACTCCAGTAAACTGCCTATTTCAGTACTCGCCAGAATAAGTGCACAATAAGTGTTGTTTCTATTTCCTCCAACTCAAACACTGATCATAATGTTGGAAATAAGATGACTTCTCTATTGCACACCAGCAATGAAGAACACTTCTTCAGAGGCCTGCAGAAGCAATGCATTAGTGAGTTCAGGACTCAGGGCTTACATAGGGGCTCAATGGATTCAGATCATTTCATCCTTTCCCCAGGTGGTTGGTCAAAGTGAAATGTCAGAAATCATACAAAATGGTATTCAAAGTGTTGTTTCTTCTTCAGTTGAAGATGGTATGTCTTTTATTTCTTTTCAAAAATACTATTTGGAAGAAAAAGTGAAAATGAGGTGAATTTTCTTGTCTTTCTCAGTAATAAAGTCCAAGGACAAATTGTATAGGTGTGAAGAGGGAGGAAAAAAGGAAGAAGACCAGAAAAATAAAAAGGAAAATAAAAGGAAGAGAAAAGAATTAAAAGATATTATATGGAGTGATTTTGTTCAAATGAGTACATAATCTCCCAGGTGAACAATTTAGCTGCATGTTTTGGCACACATTTTAAAAAAGTTTTATTTACTTTATCGTATGTTAGAGGATGAATCTCTTTCTTTATAATTTTATCTCATTTGGATTAAATACAAAAGTTTCAATATCACAACTAATGAAATTAAAAGTAATTTAAAAATTAAATCTTAGACAAATAAATCTGCCCCCTGAATCATAGCCATCTGCTTCCAGAGATGATGGAGAAAGGGTGTGAGATAGGACAATGGATAAGAAGATATGAAAGGGACTTGGATCTTGGGAAAAGGAGAGGAGATGGAGGGGATTAGAGAGAAAGCTTCATGAGGAGAGAGAAAATGAGTAATAGGTTTGGTGAGGTGATAAAGAAGGAAGAACTAGAAATAGAACTGGTGTTGAAAACAATCTGAGGTTTAAGAAGTCCAATATGAACCTGGGAATTTTGGCTGATGGAAAACCATGGCTTTAAATAGTGACAGGGTGACTCATGACACCTCACTGAGTTGATGTAAAAGAATGAAATAAAGGTCAAGAAATTCTAAATCAAGTCTTATTAAAAATTCTTAGGGTTTTCATCAGACAACTCTTTTATTCTAGAAGCAGCTGAGATGCAGAGGTTCTCAAGCCTGAGCATCATCGTCATCCCCTGGGGAGCTTGTTCAAACAGATTCCTAGCCCAGGACCCAGACTTAGATTCAGTAGGGCTTGGGTGGAGCCAGGAAATTTGCATTTTTAACAAGCTCCCGGGTGATGCTGATGCTGCTGGTCCAGAGACCACACCTTGAGTAGGACAGTTCAAGAGGATTGCTCCAATGTTTTCCAAAAGAGTTTGAGTCCCTGCTGAAAGAAAAATTTTTTTTTCTAATAACATAAGCTGGCAACACCAATCATGTTCATTGATCATCCATTGAACAAATGTTTACAAAGTGAGTACCACTTGCCGAGTGTCACACTCAGCACATAAAAGGATTCAAGTAACCAAGACTCAAGTTGACTTGAGGCAGACCAGGGTCTAAACAGAGTTCCTATCCTCTCCTCCACTCTAACGGTTGTTGTGACTGTGCAAATGTCTCCACTACTTGTCCCCCAAATGCAACGTGCAATAACATCACAAAGGGTTATGGATGTACCACTGACACAGGATTTATATCATGTCCTGGAAGGGAGAATTTTACAAACGGCAAAGAAGATTGCAACGGTAAGTCCAAATAGAGTAACAGCCTTCAAAAATCAGAACAGAATTAGTTGCAGCAAAATTGAACCAGTTCCTTAGAATATGACGTGAAATTCTAGAGAAAACCTACCGAAGTGAGCAAAGATGCCAGGAAGAAAACAGGTCATAGAACCGAAATGTGACACCAGGCCTACAATTGATTTTTCTCTTTTATTGGTTGCTTTAAAAAAATAAGAGTGAATGTTGAAAGTAGTCCACACCTTAGAGTCTTAACTCATTCTGCAATAACAGCCTAATAGACCAGGGTTTTCAATCAAAGCCCAAGGCCATCCATAGTTGGAAACGTTACTAAGCAGATAGAGAAGCCTGTGCACATTATCAAATTAAAACCCAGGAAACAAATGGGAATCGTAACAGCATAACAGTTGACTTTTCCCATTTATCCAGTCTCTGTCCTAGATGTGGACATTGTATGAACAGGTTAGTCTTCTATTTCCATTTTGATTATCTCTATGATACTGGAGAATTATTGCCTCTGTGCACAGCAGGCTGTTACTGCTAAGAATTCTCCCAAAGAATATACACTCTGATAATTTTTAAGCTCTTAATATCTTAGGAAAATCTCTTATCTCTTCAGTCCAACTGTCCTTATCAGTGGCTCCCAAACCTGTATGCTGAATGAAATCACCCAGCGTTTTTCTGAAAACATCAGATTCTGAGTCCCAACTTCTCTGAAATTCGTTTTACTGGGTCTGAGATTTACTTTGGGATTTATATTTTCAACAATTATCTCTAAATATTTCTGATGCTGTCAGTCCACAGAAACGTCTTGGGCACCACTGCCAATGGATAGGTGGAGTGTATACATTCAGCTGGTTTGATTATGAACTGTTCGCTCCATTCCACAGATGAGGATGAATGCCACTGACTGACCACCCCAAAATTATTGGATCTATCCAATTGGAAGCTACCTTCGTACCCCTCAACCTGGTTTGGCTCCAAGTAAGGGAAAGTCAAACTTCACACCTGAAGAGGAAGAACGCACGGGTAAGTATTGATAAAGCCCAGTGCCTGCGGACCACCAGGAATGCATGTGACGTCCAAAGTGTTAGGTTTATTAATGTGCTGCAGCAAAGTGCACCTCCCATTGGGAAGCTTCGGTGTCTCAGTAAGAAGATGCTAGAAGGGGCTTATTGAAGTGTCTGGCCTTATGCCACATGGCTTTGAGGAAAGCTAAGGAAGCAAAAGTTTCTTCTGTAAATGGTCCTGTCAGGAAATGAGTGCAAGTTGATAACTGGATATTTTCACTTTCAGGTAGGAGAAGAGACTAATGAAGTTGGGTAAGAGTTGTCTTTGCTTCAGAAGCAGAAGCATCCGTGTCAGCCAGGAGAGTGGAATGTTTGGGAATTTGTCAGGAATGCAAATTTTCAGGCCCCAGCCCAGACCTACTGAATTGAAATCTGTGGGGATGGGACCCAGCAGCGTGTTTGAACAAGCCCTCCAGGCAGTGCTGATGCACACCAGAGTTTGAGAACCACTGCCTTAGCCCAACCTACAACAGTAGTCAAAAAAGGTGGCAGGGGACACGCCATAAAAATCATGTCAAGAATTATTGCCCACCAATGCTGGTGATAGGTTACACTGTTTTATATAATAAAACAGGGACCGTGGCTAGTATAGGGAATAGTCTATAGAGATGGTATAAGGAGTTTGAGAGAAATATTCAGGAACATTTGAAGGTAAACATTCTTCATTAATGCTACTCTGTTTCCCTGGGTCTCCAAAACTTTTTTTTTTTTTTTTAGAAAACTTGATCCTGTCTCACGTTTAGATACTTGATGCTACAGGAATGTGAGAAGAAAAATGGGGAGACGTTTTTTCATCTTGTAAGGTCAAATAGTTCCTGACCTTGAGGAAGTAACTCTCTCCAGCTTCTCTTCTATTTTTCATTCTTAGAAATCAACCCTAATTCTTCTCAACTTGGCAAAAATAAATTTTCCAGAGACTGTGAAGTCCAGGTGAGTTTCATACCGTCATCATCTTGTGGACTGGGCATGAGAAGGGGCAGACATAGAATATACTTAAGACTCTCGCAACATTTTTCAATATGTTGTGTGGTAGATATTTTTCCAAATACGAACTTAAATGTACCAGCTCTATTTACTCATTAGATACCCGCTAATTTAAAATGCTACTTTTCAAAATGCAATGTGATAAGTAAAACATGGTGAGGTGTGTATAGAAATTCTGTGTACTATTTTGCAATTTTTTTGTGAATTGGGTGGGGAAGTGACCATTAGCCCTATTGCAGCCCTGGAGCTGGGCATCCCACACACATGAATTTAGTTCTTACACTCTCTGCTCTCTTCGTTTCACCTATTTTCTTATTTCCCTAACAGGAACAACATTTTTAATTAATGCAGCTTTATATCTTTTAATAACTCATAGGTCATGGCATTAAAAATTTTCCTTTTTTTATGAATCTCAGTTGAGCATGCCTTTCTTTAATACTAAATGTGTTGAATGTCAGAAAATATCTCAAGTGGTCAATTCAGATACTAAATCTCTTATAACTGATTTTGACTTTTACATATTGACTTGTCCTGAGAAAACTACTGGCAAATTGTACTAACCATCTATAAATGCATAATTAGCTTTAAGTCAACATCATGGTCACATAACTATCAGCCACTTAAAGTCTTGGCTGCCCAAGTTAAATACACATATTTCTATGAAGCCCAGATCTCTGTGGTATAAAGAAATTGTCCAAATCGCCATTCTAGTGTGTGTTTTACTAGCTGACTTTCACAAATTATCAGAATAACAATAAATGGATTTGCTCTGACTTAGTGAGGCTCTCAAATCGGTGTGGAAATGGGAATGCAACACTCGCTTTAAAGGTTTGAAATCCTTTCTAATATTTTAATATCTTTCCATGCTTGGTGATTCTCAAACTTGACCATACATTAGAAACACTTGGAAGGCTGTACAAAATGTACTTATACCTGGGTCTCTGATGAATCAGAATCTCTGAGGTTAGAGCCCTATTGTCTATATAGTTTAACTTGTCAAATGATTCTAATATACAAGGGTGGTTGAGAACCATCACAAATGGCTCCCAGGGTTTCCTCTCAATCATCTGGCTACCAGGCCAGATCACTGGAATCCTAGTTCATTTTCGAAGGAAAAGGGAGCACATACAGAATAAGTATCCAAATCGCTAGGAGAATGGGAGGTTCGGAGAGATTTTAATAGTTAAAACTATTTCCAAAAGAGGGCCTGTGAGTCTGCACTGAGGATACTATGCTTCTCTCTCCTTCCACCCACCTCCTAAAAGTTCCTCAGTCTAGAAGCCCACAGACGTATATGTATTTGACTTAATTCAGTAGGTAAACAGGTGAAAACAGATGTTCTTTTCTGGCCCAATACATGAATTCTCTGATATTTCACCAGATTCTTTTACCATATTGATCAATACCATATTGATTATTGATACCAAATACCATACTATTTTTTAATATAGTTGTTGTTTTACTCAATTGGTTAACAATGGATATTTACGGTAAGAGAATAACAGACAGCAGAACAGGGAGACCGTGAACAAGAAAAGCAACACATACATGAAAAATAATGACAGAAAGGACAGAATGTGGGACAGGAAGGCAGAGCTGTATTCATCCATAGTTTTTCGAGAAGCGACCCGATAACAGGAGAACAGTTACTTCCTACTAGGTTTGAACAATTGCGTTGATTTCCCAAGCATTCTGTTGCAATGCACCTATCATCTCGATATGTAGGAAGACAAGCATCCCCAAGGAAGGTGTTTCTTTAGTTCCAAATCTCTAGAGAAAGGTCTTGGGCACAGAATATTCAGTTTCAGGCATCTCTTTCCATTTTCCTTAGTGACATTTTCTATATTTTTTGGCAGGGGATAGCTAATTCTTTTGATCTCCTCGCAAACGTTACTGCCTATGGAACTGCCGGAAACAAAGAAGAAACAGCTGTGGTGCTAACTCTGCGTCTTCAGGGTGTTCAATCAGCAGCATACGGTGCGGCTCAGAAACAAACCACAGAGCGGAAACGGAGGGTAGAGACACAGTTTGTGGGTAAGCCCACACCAGTCACTCTTCCTCACAAGGCATCTGCTTGGATGAATGTGTTTCAAAATGGGTTGTCTCTGCAAAAAAAATTCATGGACCACAATGAAAATAAGACCCTTTCAGAACCTACACAGGCCAGGAGTCATGAAGTTTCCACAGAGTGTTATTGAATAAAGTAACTTGTGTCCTAGAATAATGAAATCATGGGTGGAAAGATTGCAACTGGTCACTCTCAGTCTAACCACATATTTAACATTCTTTTTGGGTATTTTCCAGGTCTGTATTTCAATGGGCACTTGTCCTTCAGCTGCTAAGCTGGAGGACTTATAACTTATCTAGTGCATGGTTTCTTGACTTTGGCAATATTGATATTTGGGGCTGGTTCATTCTTTGTTGTGGGGACTGCCTTGTCTATTATAAAATGATTAGCAGCAAACCCGGTATCCAGATGCCAGAACCTCACCCTGACGTCATGACAAACCAAAATATCACCAAATGTCCCCTGGCGGGTACAAATCACCCCTGGTTCAGAACCACTGATGTGGAGAAATAAGATGTAAGTACATGAAATAGTAACCATACATGGCAGACATAATCAGTGTAAAATGACTATATTTCCCAGAGATTGGAAATCTTTCTTTCAGGCAGGGTTGCCAAAGAAACGCTTCAAAGAGGTAAGAATCAAGGATGTGGTCAAGAAGGGAGAAGAGAAGGAAATACCATAAAAAATAAACTGACCCATCATGCAGTGATTGATGGAAGGATATCTGCATAAATAAGTGATGAAAGCAATATAGCAAAATGTTAGCAATTGTAGAATGTGGGTGGTGGGTATTTGGGTGTTTAGTGTGCAATCTGCTTGACCATTTGTGATAAATTGTTGGGAAGATATTTTTTTAAATAAGGCAAAATACCAGTGAAAGAAAGCCAATTGTAAACGTTACTGCCCTCAAGGCATGATGACATGTGACTGTAAGATAAGTGCACAAATAACAACTCCTTGACTGCAAGTCTAAAGCATTCTAGAACTAGGACTATACCACTGTACCATATTTCCAAGGTGAAGCACATAGTTCAAGAGCTTTCACCAACTTTAACCAATTTGGTCCTCATGACAGTCCTGTAGAGTGAGCAAGGAAGGTGCTGCATTTTATGGATGAGGGAATGGATTCAAAGAGGTTGAGATTTAATCACTATGTGATATATGAATAAAAAGGCAAATTATGATTATTAATAATTCAATCCATTTTATTGCAAAGTAGTTTTCTGTTATATGACCATACCACAGTTTATCTCTTCTATTGATGGACGCCTGAGCTGTTTTCAATTTTGGCGCTATTGTGAATGAAACTCCTACAAGCATTCTTGTACAAGGCTTTTTGTGGACCTAAATTTTTGTTGCTCTTGGATGTATACCTAGGAGTGGAATTGCTGGGTTTCAGTTAAGAAACTGCCTAACAGTTTTTTAAAGTGATTGTACCATTTTACACACCAAAATATGAGAGTTCCAGTTGTTTCTCATCTTCATCAACACTTGGTATTGTCGGTCTTTTTCATTTTAACCATCCTAATGGGTGTGTGGAAGTATCTTATGGGGTTAATTTGCATTTTACTGATGACTTATGATGTTGAGAACTTTTTCATGTGTTCACTGGCCATTTCTTCTTTGTTCACTGTCTACTCAAGTTTTTTGTCCTTTTAAAAAAGTTGGATTGTCTGTTTATTATTGAGTTGTAGAAGTTCTTTATATATTCTTGACACAAGTCTTTTGTCAGATACATGTGTTGAGAATATTTTCCCCAATCTGTAGCTTGCCTATTCATTTTCTTGATGAGTGTTGAATCTTGGATCCTAGGAAAGGATTCAAGGTGCTTGCAAATGGATCAACTCTCCCTTATTCAACTTATGTTCCAGTCCTCTTGATCAAGCACCCTAGACTCCAGTCTCACACACGTTCTCCTGACTTATGCTAGTCCATGCTGGGTAGGTTTTGTAGCTCCCTGGGGCATAGTCCCTTTGCTCCCTTGTCAGCCTCAATGTGTCAGCAGCTGGGTTATGTTGTGACTTAATCCTAATTTTGAGATTAAATCACAGTTGTAGGGATTAAAGTCCTGGTGGCCAGGAAGGGCAGATCCTGAATATCCACACCCCACTGAGATGGAAGTGGGTGGGTGAACATTGTCTTGTGGGGAAGCAGCCTCTGCATCATCTCCAAGCAAGTGGGAGACAGGAGGTCAGCGCATAATGGAAAGGAGTGGGCTACCTTTGGAGGCTCAGAGGGTTCAGGGGAATCTGGGGATTCAGGATCTTCAGGGACATCAATCTAGATAACTCCATCCATCTTTTTCCCAACCAGGCCCTGACCTTGGTACAGCAGACCTACCTTTGTTGGGAATTTATCCTTCTTTGGAGTTTGGCTGTTCTGACCATTGAGTCTTGGGCCTGGTCCCCAGTTTCTCTGCCTTCCCACAGAGGAGATGAGAGCCTGTTTGTATACTGCCAAGGTGGCTATGGTGGTTTGAAGATATGTCCACAAATTCTTTGATATTCTTCCCTTCAAAAGGTGGAGCCTAATTCCCCTCTCCTTGAGTGTGGGCAAAACTTGACTACTCACTCCTAACAAATAGAAGAAAGTGAAAGTGATGTTGTACATTTCAGAAACTGGGTCAGAAAAGGCACTGAGGTGTCTTCCTTGCTCTCTCTTGGATTTCTTGCTCAGGAGGAAGTCAGCTGACATGTCATGAGGAAACTCAGGCAACAGATGGAGAAATCCTTGAGGTGAAGAACCGAGGCCTCGTGCCAACAGCCACATGAGTGATTTTAGAAGCAGATCCTTCAGCCTCAATCAAGTCTTCAGATGACTGTAGCCTCAGCTGATATCTTTTATTGTTGTTGTGTGTGTTGATTGTGGAGTGTTGGTTAGAAGTAAGCTTGTTTTAATAATAGAGGCAATTCTCACTTTAAAGAACATTTTTTTGATGCGCAGATAAAAGGAGGGCATGTTGGGAGAATAAAAAAATAGTAGATTAAAGATAGACTTTGAAATACTGGACACCAGAGATGTTCTAGAATGATAAACTCAAAGATGATGGTACATTGTACAATAAAACAGGGGTCAGCAAACCATGGCCTTTGGGTTGACAACCTGTTTTTTTTAAAATAAACTCCAGATGTTACAATGTTATTATGGTGGTAGAGTTTTTATTTTATAACTTTTTTGAGATATATGTCACATACCATACGATTCACCCACTTAAAGTACACAGTGCAGTAGTTTTCAGTATATTTACAGTTTTATAACCATCACTACAGTCTAATTTTAGAACATTTTCAACACCGCAAAATGAAACCCCAAGCACATTAGCATCTCTCCCCATTCCTGCTCCATCACTTGACCCAGCCCCAAGCAACCACTGTTCCGTCTCTAAGGATTTACTATTCTAGACCTCTGCTCATTGAGTTCTGCAGATCTTCCAAGTGTTGACACATTTCATTATACGAAAACAAAACAAAACAAAATACCATACAGTGCTTAACACTACCCCCGACCTATCAGAAAAGTCTTACATAGTGGAAAGCTGTCAAGCTCTTTGTATCAAGTGTAAGTTTTCCATAATTTTGGCTGAGAGCTTGAATTTTGTCATTGTCAACAAATACTGTCAGTTGTTTTCCTTGAAGTGATAGGCTCTTGGAGGTAATTTTTGAGAAAATGTGTGCCAAATACCCAAAACTGAATAACCTCAGTTTGTCAGTCGTTCTTTTAAGTAAAAATGACGTTCTATCAAGAGTGGCTAGGTCAGCTCAGATTGTCACACAAGTGCTTCTCCTCAAGACAGCCATTGTCCTTCAGTGCATAACAGAAGTGCTTCCCGCCTACTTCCCATTTCATCACATACTACGTATTATATCAAAATATTAAAAAGAGGTATATTCAAGGTCAAGATTTAATAAAGTTAATAACATACAGGCCGGCCCCGTAGCATAGCGGTTAAGTGCGCGCGCTCCGCTGCTGGCGGCCCGGGTTCAGATCCCGGGCGCGCACTGAGGCACCGCTTCTCCGGCCATGCTGAGGCCGCGTCCCACATACAGCAACTAGAAGGATGTGCAACTACGACATACAACTATCTACTGGGGCTTTGGGGGAAAAATAAATAAAATTTTTAAAAAAATAATATTACTGCTCCATCAAGAACATTCTTTAGGGGCCGGCCCCAGGCGCAAGCGGTTAAGTGAGCGCGCTCCGCTGCGGCGGCCCGGGGTTCGCCAGTTTGGATCCTGGCACGCACCGACGCACTGCTTGTCGAGCCATGCTGTGGCAGCATCCCATATAAAGCAGAGGAAGATGGGCACGGATGTTAGCCCGGGGCTGATCTTCCTCACAACAAAAAAAGAATGTTCTTTAGTAAAACTGGCTTTTTTTTTTTTTTTCTTCCAGCGTGAGGTCATGCCTGTGAAGACTATGATGACGCTAATATAGTTTGGTGCAACCACCTTGATTTGTGCTGAGGCGTCATCTCTCTTCAGTCATATCTGCTCCCCTCCACCTGGGGGCAGATGACCTCTGTCCCAGCTTCCAGTGGGACAGATAAGTTTTGCCTGTTTCTGAACTTAATATAAATGGAATCATAGAGCATATACTTTTTCGTGCCCGGCTTCTTTCACACAGCATTATGTTTGTGAGATTCATACGTGTGTATGGCTACGGTTTGTTCTCATTGCTATTTGTATTTTCCTTGTAGAAATATCTGTCCCTTCTGTTGTAGATAGATATTTGGGTTATGCCCCTGTTTTTGTTTTTGACTCGTGTGAGTAGTGCTGCTCTGAGTACTGTACCTGTCTTTGATGAACATATGTGCATGTTTCTCTTGGTATTTACCTAGGAGTAGAATTGCTAGGTTGTAAAGTATGTGTATTTCAGCTTAGCAACTGCTGCTGGTTGGTTTTCTATGACGTTATGTTTTTGAAATCATGAAATTAGATTGGACAAACAACTGTGATTTATATATAACAAAATAAAAGATGGGAAAATGTGTACTAGATTGGAGAGGCAGTTTGGGGCCACACTCTTCGGAGCCTGAATGCCATGTGAAGGCAGAGTGGGCCGGGTGGTACAGTGAAGATGGGGCTAGGTTGAATCCACTCCTTACATTCTGTGTTACCTTGGCCAAATTACTTAACCTTCTTCAACATTAGTTTCCTCATCAGTAAAACGGGGATAGTACCCACCTAAAAGTGTTGTTTAGAAGATGAAATAAATAATGTATGAAAACTGCTTAGAAGAGGGCCTGGTACTTAAGACATCCCCCAAAGTATTAGTTTCTTTCCTCCCAAAGGATTTTATTTGGAAATCTTAGGAGATATTGATAATATTTGAGCAGGAAGATACATCATTAACTGTTCTATCCTTTAAAGTGTTTAATAAACTAAAGGTAAGTCTGAGACTGAAGTGTTGGAGTTACAATCCCCTAGTTTTCTGCTGGCGGGTATATTTTATGCCTGGCACAGAATGGGAGTGAGTGCATTTTGAGCTTCATTCTCAAGATATTGTTCTACGGAATGCACAGACCTGCCCATAGATCTACAGGGCTTTGAAGAGTAGAAATAACTTATTGTCATCACACAGCAAAAGCATTTTGGCATTCTTCTTTCTGTAGCATCTGCCCCAGAGGATGAAGCCCTAAAAGGTAAAGAGGAGAGACCAAGATGCAAATAATTGGTCTTTGTCTCAGCTGTAAAGAGATGACCATTGCTGTCATAACCAAAGAAAGGCAAGGCCAAAGGAGCTGAAGTCCCAAAGTCTTAGGACCTAATAGCATGAGCGGTGACGTCAGATATAAGGAGAAGGTAAGGAACAGCATCAGATGAACCTGACTGGAACAAAGGGAGGTGGCCTGGAGATGCTGGTGTTTTGTCTGGATGTAAGGGAGGAGGGAGCAGAGTGGAGGGCACCTCCTGCTTTCCCAGTGGACACAGGCTGAGTAAAGACTTGTCTTCTTCAGTCTCATCATAAATGTGTCAGCCTGTGATTTAGTTATCTGTGGTCTCTTCCAATTAAACAAGATATGTGCAGCCATGACCATCCTGGAGATGCTCATCCAGAAACTGTTGTTGGAGGATAACTGTTCACAAATCTTATGTAAAAAAAAATGAGAGCTCCCTATAGAGAGGCTGAGTGGATTAGTGACAGCTTCCTCTCATCCTTCAGTCTCACACCATGCCAGAATAATCTTCCTAAAGTACCACATTGATCATGGGAAGCCCTAGATCGAATGCTTAAGTGGCTCTCATTGCCTATAAAATCAGTCAGACTTCTCACCCTGGCATTCGTGGTCCTCGCTGAGCTGACCTCATTCTGTTGTGAGCCTTCTTTCTGATGACTCAGTAAACCATACTTTCTTCTTTAGCAAAACTAGTTTACTTGAGCTTTTATGACTTTTTAATTCTTTGTGCTTTTATAAATCCTACTCATTCTTCAGGGGCCAATTCAAATTTATTTTCTGTCTTCCCTGAAGTTTTTTCTTTCCAGTCCAGCTTCCAGTATTTTCCTTCCTGTGAATTTCTGTAGCAAATAATTTGTTCATATCTAATTTGGCAACTAATCTTGTGCCATCTTGTGATGATATTTTATGGTGGCTGTTGTTTACACCTTTTTCTCTTTGCTTACATTTTCATTGTTTTATTTTTTTCTCCAACCAATTCATGAGCTCCTTAAGCCAGAGTCCCTGTTATCAAGTTACTTTTTAAAAGAATGAGGTTACTTTTTATGTCTCACTATATCAAGCTAATGATTTACAAGTAATAGGCCCTTAATGAGAGTTTCTGTGTGTGTGTGATTATATGTGTCTTTTGACAGTAAAAATGAAGATAAATAAAACTATATGCCAGAAAACATCAAGGATATCTTACAAAACCAAAGATTTTCATAAGAAAAACAGAACTGAATTTTCCTGGAGCCAGACATGATGAGATGTTGCACAGAACTGAGGATGCCACGTCTACTGTGCAGAGACTGGATTGTTGGAGGCAAGTGTGGAAGCAGAGAGATGAGTGAAGAGGCTGTTTCACTCATCCAGGGGAGAGAGAATTGTAGCATATGCCACTGTGTTAGCAGCGGAACTGCAGAGAAGTGGATAGACTTGATGTGTAATTTTTGACAATACAATTGATAGAACTTGTTGATAGATTAAATGTTTGGGGAGAGGTAAAATCAAGGAGATGAGAGAAAAATCAGGGATGACTTTTGGAGGTGGTCAACGTTGTAGAAAGAAAAGTAGGAAAGTGTCGGGTCATGAAAGTTGAATATAGCCAGGAAATCAGCTAAGATGAAGAGAAGAGCATCTATTGGATTTAGCAACGTGGAGCCCAGTGGCGATCTTAGCAGAACATTTTGGGTGTGTTGTAGGAACAGAATACACATCACTGTGTGTTGAATAGTGAATGAAGACTGGGAGGGGAAGAAGTGTAGACATGGTGATGAGAGTCTTTGGAGAAGCTTGTCAGTGAAGGAGAGCAGAGAGAGAGCCATCACTGAAGGAAGCCAGAAGGTCAAGGAAGCAGGAGATAAGACAGGCTTACTAAGCAAGTCGGTATTCTGTGTCAAGGACCCCTTGTGGGCAGTGTCAGCAGAAACATGTGGACTGATGATGAGTAACGATGGTTTCTCCACCTTTGTCCTCCATGCAGATACATACCATGGCTCCACAGAAGCCCCCAGTTGAGGACACGGTCCCAGGGCCAGGGTGGACTCAGCCTCTGAATTGAAGGAGATTATTTCTGACACTTAGAGAATGGGGGATCCTAATAGACTTTAAGGTCCCAAAGGAAAAAGGCAATGGCATGGTTTGCCACCTGAGCGTGTGCACTGAAATTTGAAACCGTTACACTTCTGTGGTGTTCCCAGTGGTATTCTTCTGTTATTTCTGCTGCCTGGACTCCTCCCCAACTTACATCGCCCCATCTCCACTTTCTGTCATTCAAGAGTCAGCTCAGTGGCCCCAACTTCTGGGGTGAGAGTACCCCTCCATGCTCCGATGGCACCTGGGTGCCCACTTCCATCCGACTTACTGTGTTGGGTTGGGATGGCACCCACCTGTCTCCCGGTGTGCATTCTCTTTCTCTCTATGCCCCATCACGAGCCTGAAACCTGGAAGCAGAGCAGCTGAAACACAGTTGACATCTGGCAGTTAGGAAGGAGCCCAAACTCCCGAGTCATATTTGAGCGCCACCATTTCTTGACTGTGTGGCCTCAAGCACATTATTTAACTTCTCTGTGTTTTGTTCTTCATCTGTAAAATGGGGGATACTAAAAGCACTTACCTCATAACACTGTTGTGAGGATTAAATGAAATAATACCTATAAAGCAGTAACAGTACCAGGCATATAGTAAGCGCTCAATAAATGTTGCTATCATTATTAAGGCATGGTAGATATTGATACATTTTTTATTGAAAGAATAAGTGAGTAAAGGGAAGAATAAAATCTGATGTGAAAGGAACCAGAACATGTGTCAGCCTGTTTTTCAATGCCTCTTCTGCCAGGCCAACTTGAATATATCTCTGGTGAATTGCATAAGTTCTCTGAGCCAATTTTCAGGCCATGTACAAGGAGGAGTGAGGACAGACAAGCAGTGGTTTCCTGGGGGTGCCTGGAACCTGGCAGAGCCGTCTGGCCAGTCTGATCAATGAGGATCAAAGGAAGGCTGCCTCTCCATGAGAAGGACAGTATTACTCATGACCTCTCCCTGCTCTCTCACTCCTGGTACCTCCCAAATTAAGTATCTATGTACAAGACCTTGTCTCCAGCTCTGCCTTTACTGATAAAGCTGAGACACAGATGGATAAAGGAGAAGTATGTAAATATGATTGTGTTAATCAGCGTTCTCCAGAGAAACAGAACCACTAGGAGACATAGGAGTGCCATGATCTTCCGTCTGCAAGCTGGAGACTCAGGAAGGCTGGCGGTGTAGTTCCAGTCTGAGTCCACAGGCCTGAGAATCAGGAACAACAATGGTATAAGTTCCAGTTCAAGGGCGGGAGAAGACTGATGTCCCAGCTCAAACCTTCAGGCAGAGAGAGAGAGAGAGAGAGACAGAGAATTCAACTTTCCTCGGCATTTTTGTTCTATTCAGGCCCTCAGTGGGTTGGATGAGGCCCACACACAACAGGGAGGGCAATCTGCTTTACTCAGCCCACTAGTTCAACTGCTCATCTCTTCCAGAAACACTTTTACAGACACCCTCAGAAATAACGTTTAGCCAGCGATCTGGGCACCTCATGACCTGGTCAAGTTGACCTATTTAACAGTCTAACTAATGATCACAATTATTAATATAGTTATGGGATATTTACGTATTTATGAAATGTGTATACCACTTTCAACTGTTCTTTGATAAGCAGGACTGTCTTCTGATATGAGTTTATGGCCTTTCTGATTTCTTGGTTTTAAATAGCTGTTCTTTTACAAACTGGCAATGATGATAGATAGTAGTCTCTTAAAAAATCTTGACTTGTCAAAATTAAAAAATCCATAACCCTACTTGGGTCTCTTGTATTTCTAAAACATTTAACTTTGAAGGGATATCCAAAAGACAGAACTCTTGGTTTGAGATTTGGGGGCCAAAGGGTATGGTGATGGACCCTGTGATGAGAAGCAGAGCCATGAGGTGGTGATGCTGGCCCGTCAATTTTGTGGCTCTTGTTCATGGAGAACCAGGCTAAAACAGCTTCAAAGCTGGTTTTGGCCAATGAAGACGTAGATTTAGAGTGACAACTGGGCTTTTCCGTTTTATTTTCAAGACCTGGTTGGTTTTATATCTTGGCTGTATCCTGGCAAATACTTGCAATTTTGTGCCAAGGTTTGCATGGCAAAGATGGTCCTACAGCAAAATATCAGCTCCCCTAATGTATGAAAAATGTCTGCTCATGTTAGCCAAGCTCAATTGTCCCCCACCTATGCTGACATTTTCCTGTGGACATTCTGATTTCTTAGTTACTTTGGGGTAGCTGAAATTCTCTAGTAGGAAAGAATGAACTTAATTAGTCTTATGTATTTTAATTTTTCATTATACAAATAATATATGAAGCAGTACCTTTGTAAAACATTAATTAATTAAAAGTTATATATGGATCAAGCTAAAGGCTCCTTTAACCACAGCCCCACATATATCTGTCACTGTAGAAAAAATATTCTTTTCTTTTTGTTTTGTGTGTTTAAAGAAAATGGTATAATATGCACCTCATTCTGCAGCCTCCTCTTTTCACCCAAAACTATATGGGAGATACTTCTGTAACAATTTGCTTGGATCTACTCCATTCTTTGTCACTCTGACATGTTACTACGAATAAACTACGTCTTGTTGAACCATTCTTCTTTTGGTGCACGTTTGGGTTGTCCCCATTTTTTGCTATTACAATATTATGAAGAATATTCTTATACATGTTTCTTTTTGCATCTGTGTGAAGGTCTCTCCTGGGCAGATACTAATAAACAGAACTGCTGAGTCATAGAAAATGCTCATTTGAGAAATTCAACAGGTATTTTCAATTTGTTCTCCAAAAGTTGTGCTTCAGTACCGTATGAGTGGATTCATTTTTCCATGTAACCAACACCTGAAACAAACTTTGTAAATGTTTGTCAATCTGATATCTAAGGCATGTCTCTTTGTTGATTTATTTTGTATTTCTGTCATCTCTGGGAAGGTTGAACACTTCTTGGTTACTGGCATTTCATATTTCCTCCTCTGAGAATTGTTTGGCTGTTCGTGTCCTTTGCCACACTTCCACTGGATGGTTTGTCTCTCATTAGTTTACAGGAGTTCTTCATATAGTCTGCAGAGAAACCCTTGATTACATGTTGGAGTGTTTTCTTCTGTTTTTTTACTTAATTTACGGTGCCTTTGGTCTTACAAAGTTGTATTTTGCTGTAGTTAGTTTTATGAATCTTGTCGACTAGAGTTCTGCTTTCTGAGTCTCGTTTAGTAAGACTGTCTATTATCCAAGATATAAAGATGTTCTATAATCTTTTTAAAACAATCTAATACTTTTAATATTCATTCAACTTTTATTGTTTATTATATTCAGATTTGGAGTTGATTTTTAAGGAGTGGTGTGAGACCAAATAGAATATTTATTAATATTTTGTCAAATGAATATCTGATTGTCCCAAAATAATGTATTGGCTATTACCAGACTTTATTAACATACATAGTGATTAGTTATGTCAAGTGCTGGTAGATCAAGTAAATCACAGACTGACAAATGACTGTAGGATTTAGCAATGTGGTGATCACTTGTGACCGTGGAAAAAAGAGTTGTAGTGGGGTGGTGGGGATTCATTGGAATGGGTTCAAGAGAGAATGAGAGAAATCAGAGATGGTGAGTACACACAGCCATTCCTGAGGTCAATCAGTTGTTCTTTTAAACCAATCAGAAGATGTTTTTGACATTTTTAACAAATGGCTCAAAACCATGACACTCTTCATGTAGATTTTAAAGCAGATGAGAAAGCCTTCCATGTTGAAGTTCTGAAGTATGAGTTTCACACACTCATTGTTTTTGGCAACAGAACAGAGTCAATCCTCCTTATTCAGTAATTTGATATTCGTGAATTCACCTAGTCACTAACATTTACAGGTGAATCCAAACCCAACACACACTGTGTTTTCCCTGGGAATTCCTGGACGGGTGCAGAGTGGCAGAAAGTGGGAGTTGCCTGAGGTGCACGTTCCCAGCTGAGGTAGAACAAGGTGACACTCTTGTTTCAGCTCTCAGGCCAACAAGTGTCCTTTTCCTGGTCTATTAAATGGTACGTTTTTCACCTTTTTTGCTTCTTGCTGCTGTTTTTCCTCTTTGCAATGATCCGCAAACATAGTGCTGAAGTGCTGTGTAGTGTTCCTAAGCACAGTAAGCCTGTGAGGGGCCATATGTAGAAAACACTTGTGTTAGATGAGCTTCCTCCAGGCATGGGTTATGGATAGTGATATTGGCTGGGAGTTCAAATAATGTGTCTACAGTCTATACTAAATAAGGTCTTTTCAAAAGAGACAAACATAAAACAAGGCTATGCGTTGACAGGTTCCCAAACATGTCACGACCAAAGACTGCAGAAACCTAACCTTGTCCTTCCCCTAGGAGCACTGGTTCAGTCTGGCTCATGCAGTGTTTGCTAAAAATTAATAGAATGTAACTCTTCCAAATAGGGAGGATCAATGGTAACAAGATGGAGATATTTTCAAACCTCTCTTTTAAAAATGATGTCTAAAAAGCAGGTAGTTTCTCAACTAATGGTTGACTTGTCATCTTTACTTTGAAAGGACAGAGTTTTTAACAGCATCTGCTCAGAAGCATATCTTTGATAGACACATAAAAAAATCTCAGCAAATTGGGGACAACTGTTTTCTGCAAGAGAAAATGTGTATAGAATACATATATTAACTTCAAGACAGTAGTTACCTTTGGGGAGGAAAGAGAGAGGAAGGAGAATGGTGTCTTCCACTGTGTAATAGTTCTTAAAAAACGACATCAATAAGGTGTGCTCTGTTAAATCTCAGCAAAGAGTAAATGGTTTCTGTTATCCTATTCTCCTTCTAAGTATATTTAAAATAAATATGTAACTGGGGGCCCGCCCGGTGGCGCAAGCGGTTGGGTGCATGCGCTCCGCTGCGGCGGCCCGGGGTTCGCTGGTTTGGATCCCGGGCATGCACCGACGCACTGCTTTGGCAAGCCATGCTGTGGCGGCGTCCCATATAAAGTGGAGGAGGATGGGCACAGATGTTAGCCCAGGGCCGTCTTCCTCGGCAAAAAAAAGAGGAGGATTGGCGGATGTTAGCACAGGGCTGATCTCCTCACAAAAAAAAAAATAAATAAAATAAATAAATAAATATGTAACTGGAACTGAGATGAAATAACACTAATGTAATAGATGCTATTTGCTGGAGTGCTCCCACCATCTGATGGACAGCTCATGATGGGTTGGTGATGTCGCTGACACCATCTAAAGGTCAGGACACGTTGTTTACCAGCTGTGGAGCTAGAGAAGGCTCGGTCACCAGCAGCAGAGCCAGAGTTACCTCAACCTACAAAGTTAGAGCCACATAGAAGCAGATCCTGCTCCAGCTGTGGACTAGTGAGAGCTCTGGCAGCAGCTCCAGAGCTCAGTTGCAGCCAGCTCCAGAACTAGAGCTCCTCCAGCTCCCACACTCGACCAGCTCCAGAGCCGCAGCCATTCCCATCACTAGCTCCCGCACCACATCTGTCAATAAGGCAGAGCTAGAGTCAGTCTCAGGACCGGAGCCAATTCTAGAAGCAGGTCAGGCACCACCGCCTGAGACAGACCCAGCTCTAGCCCCAGCTCAGGTCCAGCTCCTGAGCCAGTTGCACAGCCAGAGCTGGGGGGATCTCCAGCATCAGCCACAGCAGTGGCTCCAGCACTAGGGCAGCTGCAGCACCACCCACATCGCCAGCAACTAAGGCCCGGCCGGCTCCAGCCCCCACCCAGAGATGTCTTTCCCTTTTCTATGTTTTATGATTTCTTATGTTTTATGTGTTCCAATTTAGATTCAATAAAGTTTAATGTTTTCATCACTTAAAGTTGTACAATTCAGGGCCGGCCATTAACTACATCCTCTATGCTGTGTACCGTCACCGTTATCTAGTTCCAGATCATTGCTTCACCCCACCAGAACCCCTGTACCCATGAAGCAGCCATGCCCCCACATCCACTCCCCCACCCCCTGACAAGCACTGATCTGCTTCCTGTCTCTGTGCATTTCCCTGGCCCTGGTGTGGCTGTCCTGAGCACAGCCAACCCTCCTTTGGCCCCTCCCCCCCATGCTGAAGACCCCTGAGGATGCCAATGTGTTCAGTGCCATGAACCCGATGCCTAGTATGACTTTGACCTGAGGAAGCCCACCGTCACCAAGGGGGTGAGGTCAGGCATGGAGCCAGCTCAACCCTGCTTCACATGAAGAAGAGGGACTCCATATTGCCACGGGCACCTTCTCCTCAGTCCCTAGTGCTGTTTAGCCACAGGGCCACCCTCCCCAGGGTCTGGCTAGCTGGGGAGATGAGCACGTACAGACTAGAGTGACAAAAACCAGGTGGCCATCTTTTCTGTCCAACCAGCTGGCCCAGGCTACCCAGGAGCAGTTTCACCCTGAACCTCTCGTGCTGCAGGCCTGATGCCTGCCAGACAGCAGGCTGTCCTGGCCTCCCGTGGACCACTGGGAGCCTTAGGTGCCTTCTGCCCTCTAGGGTCCAAAGGACTAGCTGACCTTTGCCAAGGAGTGCTGCCCATGGGCATGAAGCCCTGCCTGCCACTGAGGCACTGCCCTCTGTGCACCTCCCTCACACCTTCCCAGGTGCGGGTCACTTGCATCTGTGACTTCAGGTGTCCCAGAGTCCCCACTCACCCAGGGGGCGTGACCTCTGCAAATGCAGCCCTTCCATCCAGCCTCCAAGCCAACAGGCCCCAACACAGGCTTCAGGACCAGGCACAGCTCCCACTCCAAGGGCTGGGACACCTCAGGTGGGGCCAGGACCTCAGTGGCAGGGACATTGTCCAATGCTCAGCGAGCACTTGGCTGGTTCCTCCAGCTCCAAGGTGGAGGAGAGCAACATGAGTTTTGACCCAGAGTCCCCTGATGGCAAGGAAAAGAAGGTGGCTGCCCTACCCATTCTCCCTGACAGCCCACTCCCAGTCCCTTCTTGCCCGGGACCAGTGTTCCCCAGCGACACCTACAAAGGGGCCAAGAACCCCAGGAGCTGGATGCCGGCCTGGGGTGTCCTGCCGGGTCCAGAGACTCTGCTGATCATGCCACTCCCCCACAGTTATGGAAATCAACCGCCCCCTGGTCCCCGATGGTCTCTGGTTTCATCTTGGCCTCCAGCAGCACTTCTTCCTCCTCAGCCTCCACCACACCCATGGCAGCTTTGGTCACACACAAGCGTCATGTCTCAGGCTCTTCAACCATAGCTCCTCGCTGGCCCTCTCCATCCACACGGTGGGCGATGCTGCATCATCCCTGTCCACCTGGAGTAAACAACAGCAACGTGGACAGGAGCGTCTTGTTTAGCCCACTGGTGGGACGTGCCCTTGGTCCCATCACTCAGAGCTCTCTGAGCACAGACCTGTCCTGAATGGCTACTTTGACAAGAAGCCCTCTCTGGGCCCTCCAGGCAGCATGCCCAGCCCAGGCAGGAGGTAGGCGACCGCCACAGTGCCCACTGTACATGGGAGGAAATGGAGGCAGCCTTCTCATCCTGTTGGTTCTTGGGGATCTGGGCTTGAGTGGAGGTGGATAAGGTGCCCACCGAGCTCCCTCCAAATCTAGGATCTAACCGCCTGAGGCTCTGATGAGACTGCTCGTTCAAGTTCAACCAACCTGTAGTGAAGCCCGACTCCTTGCCTGAGTCACGGCCCTGTGTGATCTGGTCCAGACACCGTCCCCAGAGTGCACCCCTCACCGCACCCCACCCTCCCTAAAGCCTTCCTCCCCAAGAACCCTGCCAAGCCCCTGCCCCCTTCAGAGCTCCTAGCCTGCAGTGCCCCTCCCCGGAGCCCCCATCCAGGATGGACTCACCTCTGTGCTGGGCTCACAGGCCACCTCCTCAGGCTCCTGTGCTAGCAGAGCCTTTAGGGGCAGATTGACCTGGGGTCAAACCCACAGCTGGGTCACCTCACAGCCCTGTGACAGGCAAGGTCATGTGGTGTCTTCTCGGAGCCTCAGTTTCCTCCATGAAAAATGGGGTCAGTGACTCTGACCTCAGGAGGGTGTGTTGGGATTCAAGCAGGGAGACGAAGCTGCACAAAGTGCTTGGACTCAGGAGGTTGCCTGGCTGGGGGAGCCCCAATGCAGGACAAGGCCTCGATGGTCAATGCTGGACTCAATGCTGGTGAAAATCAAGGATTTCTAGTCCCCTGTTCACGTCTGGACTTGGTCACTTAGAGCAGAGTGACCTTGAATGCTGGGACCACTGGTCATCTGTAAAATGGGGTGCAATCACTCAGCACCCAGTGGGCTCCCTAATAACAGTAACTCCCTCCAATAGTTGCCCAGCTGGGCTCCCTTCAGCTCCTCCTACACCTGCCAGGGCTGCAGGCAGGGACTGGTTGGACCTCATGTGGAAGGGAGGGGGTGTAGAGGAGGAGGGAAAAGGGCAGCCTGGCCTTCTCCCTGCCCAGGGTCTGTGTCCACCACTGTCTTCATGTCCGCAGGAACAGCCATGCATGGAGCTGGACCCTGGGATGGAGTCTGTGGACCAGGACAGTGAGGTTGGTGTATATTCAGTGACCCTCACGTCCCCAGATGTCCAACCTACCCAACTGTGCACCATGTGGCCCACCTGGCTTCTGTGGCGTGTTCCTGTGACGTAGGGGATGTGAGGGTCACCGAGCAGTTGGCTGGGGAGGGGACAGACGAAAGCAGCCATGTCAAGGGACCGTTGTGGTACACGTGTGTGCTGCGAGCTGTGTCACCCAGAAGTGCTGTCTGCAGGGCCCCTCTGTGTGCCTGACCATGGACAGGAGGCCTGGTTGCTGCACAGGAGAGAGGCCTGTGAGACCGTGAGGGTATCCCCGCCACACTCATGTGGGCAGAGATCCCGGGCCATGTCCATGCTCATCGGGGCTGATGTTGCTCCGTGTCCAACCCTCACAGGACAGTTGGGAAACTGAGGCCAGGAAAAGCAGGGACAGGCCTTGGGGCCACAAGGTGGGCAGAGTCCAGAGGGGAAGAGAGCATTCCAAGCTCTTAGGCCAGCCTCAGCACTTCCAAGGGGTTTGCTTTGGGAATGAGAGCCCCTAATCCCCTGGGGGACCCCTGCCAACGCCCTCCCATGTAGGGCCCTTTGCTATACGCATCCCCACGTGGACACACTCACACACACAAGCATACACACACACTCTGAATGCCCAGCCCGGTCTCAGAAGGGAAGTGCTCACTGGGGAGGTGACAGGAGGAAGAAAGAGGTTGGAGGCAGCTCTGCCATGGGGCATGGCCATCCAGTCCCCTAACAACATGCCCAGGCCCATAGCATGAAGGGGAGAGATGCCAGACTGGTGGGCAGGGGGTCCCCAAGGTACACAGGGGGATGCAGGGGTTGGGGCCACCCCTAGAGCAGCCTGTAGAGAACCAGGTCTGGCGTCCTGTGGCCACCACTCTGGGCACCGGGAACTAGGATGTGACCCCCTAGGGGGGAGGGGATACAGCAGAGAAGGCCAGATCTTACGCCTCTGTAAATTGGGGTGCATAGATGGGGTGACTCTAAGGGTCCCACAGGCTTGTAGAAGAGTCTATTGACCTTCGTTCTCCATCCATGACCCACTGTTCTCTGAGTCCTTGTAAAATGCATTCCATTCCCTCGAGGTCTTGCTGAGCAGAAGGCAGCCTGAGAGCTTGGGGACTGGGGCCCCGGGCAGTGCAGAACATGGCAGAGCACTGGTCAACTTGTCTGGGGACCAGGGACAAGGTCATCCTTGTCGGAGCCTCGGGGGCCTCCTTTGGAAGTGAGGTGGAGTCATTGCCCTGGCTGGGGCGAGGAGGCCTTGTGAGTCAACGGGACACGCCAGGGCCAGTGGAGGGAAAGCGGGGAGCAAGAGAGGCTTCTGAGGTCCCTCACGTCCCTCCTGGAGCCCACAAGTCCTGCGCCTTTGCGTCCTCGGCCCTGGTGGAACCACTGCCTTGAAGACCCCAAACAAAGAAAGGTGTGTGTTTTGCTTTCTGCTTTCCTGCCTGGGGCTGCAAGGCTGGGGCTGACCACCAGGGGTGTCCTGTGTCCACTCATGCTCAATGCAGCAAGTGGAGCAGGGAAGGGATGCCCAGGGCTCGTTCTGGGTGTTCCCCTGTCCAAAGCAACAGGCACCTTTGATTACTGGTATCCACGTCCACAATGGGAGCTGCTCAGAGGCGGGAGGGGACTCTGAGATCCTTTCATGATTCTGTCAGCTACTGTGGCCCCAGCACTCACCCTGAGCAGGGCCCATGTTAGTCCTGAGGGCAGTGCTGAAAGCACCCACATGGTCCCTGTCCTCCAGGAGCTCACAGCCTGGAGGTGGAAAGGACAAAATCATGAACAAATCCATGTGAAAAAGAAGAGAAGGTGCTACAGAGCAATGAAGCAGGGTGCTGGAGGAGGGAGGGCCTGGAGCCCCTAGGTGGGTGTAAATGGCCTCCCTGGGGACATTTGTGCCCTGAGCAGAAGGACAAGAGGAGCCAGCCCTGCATCTGTCTGCAAACAGCGTGCTGGGGGGAAGCTCAAAGGCACAGAGACTTGGAGGCAGAAGAGGATTTGACGAGAGAGGAGGTGAGAAAAGAGCCAGTGTGGCTAGAGTGAGCTGGGGAGGAGAGAAGTGAGGGAGAGAGGATGGCAGGGCCAGACCCAGGCCTGGAAGGAGGTACTAGCTGTCTATGCTGGGTGACAGCATTAGCCTCACTTAGCACTTACGAGACCTATCATTGAGCATCTGACAGTGTCTCTACCAGGGTCCAGGCTCAGGTCAGCTGGGAGGCTCCCCGTCAAGGTCTAGCAGGAGGCTGGGGCTGTGTTCTCAACTGAAGCTCGATAGAGGCAGGAGCCATCTTGGAGATCATTCACAAGTATCGGGGCAGTGGTAGGATTCAGTTTGGATGGGGGTTTTCGGGCCTTTTCTGTCTGTGGGCCTGGACCCTCTGCCAGTTCTTTGCATTAGGGGGTGTCATAGGGAAGGAAGCTCATAATATCTGATATGGCTTCTCCTGAATAGTGGATCAGAGAGACAGACAGAGGGAGAGAAAGAGAGACAGTGACACACAGAGATAGAAAGATGGGGAGGAGAGACAAAGAGAGTAGACACAGAGACAGGGAGACAGAGAGACAGAGAGACAGGGAGAGACCAAGAGAGATACAGACAGCCAGAGACACAGAGACAGAGAGAGACAAAGAGAGAGAGAGAGAGACAGAGAGATAGAATGAACACAGGAGAGACAGAACCACACAGAAGTCACAGACTTTTCATTAAGCTGACCGTGGAAGTGACATCCCATCACTCGGCCCTATTCTATTGGTTAGAAGCCAGCCGCAAAGTCCATTCTCATAGAGGAGCGGGGATTACATAGGATGTGTGCCTAGGAAGTGGGAACGCTGGGAGCCGTTGTGGGGGCTGCCCACCACATAGGCTGAGATGACCACCACTCAGGCACTTGGACCTGAGTCTAAACATAACAGGAGGCCCTGGAGGGTTGCAAGCCAGAAGGAGATGATGTCTGAACGTCATTTCATTTCAACCCTCCATAGGAACCCTGGGACACAGGCAAGAGGGGAAGTGCCTCTCCCAGACGCCCAGCAGACCCAAGCCTCTTTGCGTTGTATTCTCTGCCACAGCCAGCCCTTTCTGTAATCCTTGCACTGCCAAGTCTGTGCAGGAGCTACGTGTGGGAGCAGCCCACGGGATTCACAGCCTCTGAAGGGATCTCTAGGTCTATACACTTGATGACATCCCTAGGAAGTAGATGCTAGAATGACCCCCACTACACAGAGAGGGACATGAACACAGGAGAGACCCTGAGAGGGGAGGCCCTGAGAGGCACAGGGTTGTCCAGGGTGACATCACTGGCGAGAAGCAGGAGCGGGACTGAATTCAACTCTGTGTCCTCAAAGCTGGGGCCCTGGTTGCGTCCAGACCTCCCCAGAGGCTGTGGGGTGGACTGTGTCGGTGTGACTGTGTCTGGACAGGGTATGGAGATGGAGAGTGAGCAGTCAGCAGCCCGGGGGTCCCTTAGGAAGGTCTTGTGTGAGGAGGAAGCTTAGGTAAGGAGATCCCAGGAAGTGACCTCACAGAGCCCAATAGAACTTGGAACCCTGGTAACTAGGCACCCACATCCTAAACACAGCCCCCAAGCGAGCTCACTTCTCTAGCACTTGTCTAGAAGGAGCAACATGTTTAGTTGCTGCTTCCCAATGACCAGGGGCCGGAGCCCCAGGAAAGCCCCCAAAGACCGATGCAGATGCTGGTGCCCCTCTCACGGCCGACGGCTCTGGTCGTTTACCCGGAGGGACGGAAAGGTAACACCGGGAGGCCCAGGGAAGGCCATTCCAAACCAGGCTACCACTGTGGTCCCATCTGGGCAGCCCTACATCCCCTCCTCATGTGTGCCTGGAAGGGCGGGTTCATGTGGGTAGACCACCGTGAGCAGGAGCAGTCGGTGAGATGTTAGAAGCCTTGGGGGGTCGGTCAGGTTCAAAGCCCAGGTCAAGGCCGGCTGGGTGGGATGTGGAGTGCGGGGTGGTGCCCTTCTGCCTGAGGTTTATCCCAAGCCCCTGAGGTGTAGGTCTTTCCTCAGGGGTGGAATAATGTGCAGAGACAGGTGTGTGCCTGATCTGGGAGAATTAGGACCAGAGGGCAGAAGCAGCAGAAAGGACAGCTGGGCAGGGCTCTGAAGAAGCAGCAGCAAGGACAGCTGGGCAGGCCTCTGGGACGGAGCCAGTCACTGTCTTTGCAGAGCTCCACGAAGAAGATCAGTGTGGAGCTGGCGGAAGGGGATATTCCATCCATCTCCCCGATGGAGGCGCTGGTGTCCCACAGGCCTGGACCAGCAGCTACCGGGAGAGGGACTGCAGTGACAGTGATAAAACCCTCAGAGCCACCCGAAGACCCAGCTTCAATCCCGGGAGAACCATCATACCCACCATGTCCTGCAGCAGCGCAGGAGGCAGCTGAGGCCCCAGCCTCCGTGCAGGGAGCGCCATCCCCTGCACAGTCTCCTGTAGGAGACCAGGAGGCAGAAGAGGCCCAAACCTCTGTGCAGGGAGGGCCATCCCCTGCACAGCCTCCTGCAGGAGACGAGGAGGCAGCTGAGATCCCTGCCTCCGTGCAGGGACAGACATCTCCTGCACAGACTCCTGCAGGACTCCAAGAGGCAGCTGAGGCCTCAGCCTCCGTGCAGGGAGAGCCATCCCCTGCACAGGCTCCTGCAGGAGAACAGGAGGCAGCTGAGGCCCCAGCCTCCGTGCAGGGAGAGCCATCCCCTGCACAGGCTCCTGCAGGAGAACAGGAGGCAGCTGAGGGCCCAGCCTCTGTGCAGGGAGAGCCATCCCCTGCACTGTCTCCGGCAGGAGACCAGGAGGCAGCTGAGGCCCCAGCCTCTGTGCAGGGAGAGCCATCCCCTGCACAGGCTCCTGCAGGAGACCAGGAGGCAGCTGAGGCCCCAGCCTCTGTGCAGGGAGAGCCATCCCCTGCACAGCCTCCAGCAGGAGAACAGGAGGCAGCTGAGGCCCCAGCCTCTGTGCAGGGAGAGCCATCCCCTGCACAGGCTTCTGCAGGAGAACAGGAGGCAGCTGAGGGCCCAGCCTCTGTGCAGGGAGAGCCATCCCCTGCACAGGCTCCTGCAGGAGAACAGGAGGCAGCTGAGGGCCCAGCCTCTGTGCAGGGAGAGCCATCCCCTGCACTCTCTCTGGCAGGAGAACAGGAGGCAGCTGAGGGCCCAGCCTCTGTGCAGGGAGAGCCAGCCCCTGCACAGGCTCCTGCAGGAGAACAGGAGGCAGCTGAGGGCCCAGCCTCCTTGCAGGGAGAGCCATCCACTGCACTCTCTCTGGCAGGAGAACAGGAGGCAGCTGAGGGCCCAGCCTCTGTGCAGGGAGAGCCATCCCCTGCACAGGCTTCTGCAGGAGAACAGGAGGCAGCTGAGGGCCCAGCCTCTGTGCAGGGAGAGCCATCCCCTGCACAGGCTCCTGCAGGAGAACAGGAGGCAGCTGAGGGCCCAGCCTCTGTGCAGGGAGAGCCATCCCCTGCACTCTCTCTGGCAGGAGAACAGGAGGCAGCTGAGGGCCCAGCCTCTGTGCAGGGAGAGCCAGCCCCTGCACAGGCTCCTGCAGGAGAACAGGAGGCAGCTGAGGGCCCAGCCTCCTTGCAGGGAGAGCCATCCACTGCACTCTCTCTGGCAGGAGAACAGGAGGCAGCTGAGGGCCCAGCCTCTGTGCAGGGAGAGCCATCCCCTGCACTGTCTCCGGCAGGAGACCAGGAGGCAGCTGAGGCCCCAGCCTCTGTGCAGGGAGAGCCATCCCCTGCACAGGCTCCTGCAGGAGAACAGGAGGCAGCTGAGGCCCCAGCCTCTGTGCAGGGAGAGCCATCCCCTGCACAGGCTCCTGTAGGAGAAGAGGAGGCAGCTGAGGCCCCAACCTCCGTGCAGGGAGAGCCATCCCTTGCACAGTCTCCTGCAGGAGAACAGGAGGCAGCTGAGGCCCCAACCTCCGTGCAGGGAGAGCCATCCCCTGCACTGTCTCTGGCAGGAGACAAGGAGGCAGCTGAGGCCCCAGCCTCTGTGCAGGGAGAGCCATCCCCTGCACAGTCTCCTGCAGGAGACAGGGAGGCAGCTGAGGCCCCAGCCTCTGTGCAGGGAGAGCCATCCACTGCACAGCCTCCAGCAGGAGAACAGGAGGCAGCTGAGGGCCCAGCCTCTGTGCAGGGAGAGCCATCCCTTGCACAGGCGCCTGCAGGAGACAGGGAGGCAGCTGAGGCCAATCTCTGCGGCCTGGGAGAGCTGGCTCGGGAACCTCCCTCATTAGCACCTCCAGTCCCACCTGTTCCACCTACTCCCTTACCACAAATTTCCTTCCCCATCCTCCTAATTGTGTTTCTCTATTTCTTGGTTTCTTTCATTGATTTTTTTTTATTGTTTATATCTTGATTATTTAAAATAAATTTCACTTTCATCTTTTAACAGTTTAATGTTTTTCATTTTAAATTGTACGCTTCCTGAGCATTAAGTACATTCACAATGCTGTGTAGCCATCACCACTGCATGGGTTTAGAATATTTCATTCTCCAAAAGAACACCCTGTTCTGAAAGCACTCACTCCCACTTTCTCCCTCAGGCCCTGGCAACCCCTAATCTGTTTTCTGTCACTGTTTCCTTTTTTTTTTTAAATCTATTCAGGATGTTTCCTATAAGTGAAATCATGCCATAGGTGGCCATGTGTTTTCTGCCCATTTATTTTCCCACGGCCTGATAGGTTTTCCTTTTCTGTTTTTATTTGAAATAGACTTTCTCTAATTTGATAGGAAAATCCCAGATGGAGTCTAGATTTGATGTATCAAAGAAAGCCCTTTTGGTAAATATGTGCATAATCTTGGGGTACAGACTGCTGTTCTAAGTGGGACACCAGAGCCAGAAGCCACACACGAAACGCGTTGCTCTTCCTGGGGCCTAAACAAAAACAAGAAAGGGTAGAAAGCTGGAAAGACAACCAAGAGGCAGCTGAGGCCTCAGCCTCCAAGCAAGGAGAGCCATCCCCTGTACTGGCTCCTGCAGGAGAACAGGAGGCAGCTGAGGCCCCAACCTCCGTGCAGGGAGAGCCATCCCCTGCATAGGCTCCTGCAGGAGACCAGGAGGCAGCTGAGGCCCCAGCCTCTGTTCAGGGAGAGCCATCCCCTGCACAGGCTCCTGCAGGAGAACAGGAGGCAGCTGAGGCCCCAGCCTCTGTGCAGGGAGAGCCATCTCCTGCACAGGCTCCTGCAGGAGGCAGGGAGGCAGCTGAGGCTACAGCCTCTGTGCAGGGAGAGCCATCCCCTGCACAGGCTCCTGCAGGAGATCAGGAGGCAGCTGAGGGCCCAGCCTCTGTGCAGGGAGAGTCAAGCCCTGCACAGGCACCTGCATGAGACAGAGAGGCAGCTGAGGCCAAATTCCGAGGCCTGTGAGAGCTGGCTCGGGAACCTCCCTCATTAGCACCTCCAGTCCCACCTGTTCCACCTACTCCCTTACCACAAATTTCCTTCCCCACCCTCCTAATTGTGTTTCTCTATTTCATGGTTCCTTTCATTGCTTTTTTTTTATTGTTTATATCTTGATTATTTAAAATAAATTTCACTTTCGTCTTTGAACACTTTACTGTTTTTCATTTTAAATTGTACACTTCATGAGCATTAAGTACATTCACAATGCTGTGCAGCCATCACCGCTGTATGCGTTTACAATATTTCATTCTCCAAAAGAACACCCTGTTCTAAAAGCACTCACTCCCACTTTCTCCCTCAGGCCCTGGCAACCCCTAATCTGTTTTCTGTCACTGTTTTGTTTTTTTTTTAATCTGTTCTGCATGTTTCTTATAAGTGAAATCATGCCGTAGGTGGCCATGTGTGTCTGCCCATTTCTTTTCGCACGGCCTGATAGGTTTCCTTTTCTGTTTTTATTTGAAATAGAATTTCTCTAATTTGATAGGAAAATCCCAGATGGAGTCTAGATTTGATGTATCAAAGAAAGCCCTTCTGGTAAATATGTGCATAATCTTGGGGTACAGACTGCTGTTCTAAGTGGGACACCAGAGCCAGAAGCCACACACGAAACGCGTTGCTCTTCCTGCGGCCAAAACAAAAACAAGAAAGGGTAGAAAGCTGCAAAGACAAACCACAAACCGGAATGTATTCCTCATGACACAAGGCCAGATAAAGGTTACGCATCCTTGTGGTCCAAAAAAACGCTCAAAAGTCAGAATTTTAAAAAGAGATAAAGAGCAAACACATTCAACGCCAACGAGAGGTGATACACAGGGGCAGCATGTGTCAGAGATGCGCGAGCTCCCCGAGGAGGAGACGCGCACATGGAGACACTGTGGAGAGGGCACTGGGCCCCATCAGACGGGCTGGGTTCCAGTGTGGTGACGACCAGACCTGATGACAATGTAAGGAAGCAGAGGCCCCAGTAGACCCCTAGAGACAAGTGTGAAAGGACACTCCTCTCTGGAGACCAACCTGCAGGACCCATCGCAGTCCCCAGGGGCACGCCTGTGCTGGCGGTACTGATCCCAGGACTTCATCCCACAGAAATTCCTGCCCAACTTTTCAAAGATGTATTTTCCAGACTATTCATCACAGCACTGGTTGCAATAGCAAGCAATTGGAAGGAACGCTACTGTCCATGGCGAGGCGATGGGATCCATCCGTCCCATCTGTAAGACCACTAATATGTGATATCAGCCGGGAGACATGCATCTAGGAACATGAATCTGTGTGTGAGAGAGAGACAGAGACAGACAGAGAAAGAGAGAGACAGAGCCAGAGAGATACGTACCAAATCATCCATGGGGCTCACCTCTGGGGATGGGAATTGCCACTCACTTCTCTTCTCCTTTAGAGGCCTGCGTGATGTTTCAACTTGATAGAATGTGCCTCTATTCCTCTTATAATTCTAACAAGATTAAAATCACATGTTAATGTTATCCATTTATCACTCATCTTTGGACTGAAGTACATTATTTAGTTTTTCTTTGTAAAGGTTTTTATTACAAAGACAATGTACGTTAATTACAGTAAAAGAATGAATTCTAAGGGAATTAAGAATTAAGTGGAAACTGAGGAGTGCCCTTAACAGGCAGCGTTCACCATTTCAGTCCTTTGCCTTTGTATGCACGTGTGTGTGCACGTGTGTGCATGTGCCCATTCAGCTGTGTGCATCTGTATGCACATGGGTATGTCTATGTGCAAGTGTGTGTGGGTGTGCACTTGCAGCTATCGTGTGGGAAGGACTGCAGGGAGTGTGCTCTTCTGGAACCTGATTTCCCCAGGGCTGGACCCTGGCCAGTCAATCCTCTTCCTCCTCTGCGTCGGCCTCAGAATTGCCTAAGAGCCTCTGCTGGGCAACACGGATCATTTCTGATTTCTCACTCCCGTCATCGTGCTGAAAGGAACACCTGCATCCATAAATCTCTACTTCTTTAGGACCGATCCCTAGAGGCGGAGATTCTGGCTCATAATGTAAACGTGATGTTAAGGTGTTGGTCACAGTCTCTGACACCCAAGGTCTCCTTCTACCCTGTGATCTTGTATGGGAACAGGGAGTCCAGAGACCCTGAAGCAGAGACCTGAGGGAGGGAGGGAGAAGGAGGAGCAGCTAGGATGCAGGGGATGAAGGTACCTGGGGTGACCTGCCCAGCTGGAAGGCCTCGCTCCTGTTGCTTCTGTCCCTCCCACTCCCCTCACCCCTGGCCCCGCCCCTAACACACCTGACCCTGCTTTGGCCTTGCCCATGCCCCTCCTGCTCCCTAACTCACCTGAGCTGAGCAGCCTGGCCTGCCATCCAGGACAGATGATGATGAGGGTCTGAACACTCCTGCCTGCTCCCTCTCCCTCCAAGCAGAGAGCCCCATCCTCAGTCAGGAAAGTACATCTAGGTCAGTGCAGTGAGTCACAGGGACCTCCTTGAACATGCTCCCTCCAGGGGGAGTTCTTAGTTGCAACAGCAGGACCCACTTGAGCTTGTGTGAGCAGAAGTGACTTTGACAAGACACAGTGGAGGTGTCATAGAAGGTGCCAGAAGGTCAGAGCACGGGGCTAGAGGCTTTGGAGAAGGTCATCATGCCCAAAGCACACCTCAGGGTTTTCCAGGAGTGATGGCTGCCTCAGGCACTGTGCCAGCCCCAGCCCACATATCCAGCACATTCAGCCTCTGCGATGGAGGGGCCCTGCTCAGTGGGGATGAGGGAGAGAGCCCTGGTGACCTCGGAGAGGCACTGCCATTGGAGCCTCGGTTTCCTCACCTGTGAAGTGGGGTGGCAGCCGACCTTTCATGGTGGTGTCAGACAAGTTCGCTGAGGCTGCACCTGGAGTGCCCTGCACCTTCTCAGATCTCAACAGCTGCTAGCTCTAATGAAGAGGAATCAAGAGAGGAGAGATGGGGCTGGGTCCTGGATCCCCACCTGGCTGGCTGACTGCCGTGGGACGAGATGGGCTGGAGAAAGGCATTCCAGAGGAACAGCGGAGTCAGAGCGAGTAGGGCTATGCCTGGTGGGAGATCAGAGTGGGCAGAGGCGAAGGGCCCCAGGGGGCTCTGAGTGGGGTGACATCAGCAGGAACAGCTCACGGTGATGAGCACTTACCGGGGCCTCTGTTCTCCTCTTGAGCTATCTCCTTGAATCCTCCCCACAACTCCTTGGGGGAGGAGCAATTATTGTCTTCATTTCACTGATGCGGAAACTGAGGCTCAAAGAGACTTGCCCCCTCTGTGCCCTGCAGAGTGGCAGAGCCGGGATTTGAACCCAGTGCCTCTTAGACCCCTTGGGCCTGCCTGAGAAGGGCTCCCCCATGCTGAGAGAGGGACCTCTTTTCCCTAAAGTTCTGAGAACTTTTGGTCCTGATGCCCAGAGAGACCTCACTCTGTGGGGGGATAGGCTGGTCCTTGGTACTGAGAGAGCCCACAGCGCCCACAGCTGGCCATTCCCCGGCCACCATACCCAGCCCCAGGCAGACGGAGTGGCCCTGTCCCTTTAGTTCAGTGATGGCTGGAGGCCAGAAGGGTGCAGGCCCCAGGGAGGCCAGGACCCCTGAGCCTGAGGAGGCCACAGTGCAGGACAGTGGTTTGGAATGATCCCAAGTCAGAGAAACAGGGGCCCTAGTCCCTGCTCAGCCTCTTTCTAGCTGGTGATGCAGGTGAGGCTCTCAGCCTCAGTTTCCCCATCTGTACAATGAGGAAATAACTTGGCCTCCTGATGGGCTGTTGGGAGACTTCCCTGAGGAATTGCTTGAGCATCTCTAGCCTGGTGCCCAGAGCGTGTTAAGAGCCCCCTGCCAGGCTGTCACAGTGGTCCTCCAGGGCGCAGGGTCTGGGAAGTCCCTCCTCAGTTTCCCTTCCTGCTGCCCTGCTCCCGGGAACATTCAGCATTGTTTGAGGAGGAGCTGAAGAAGATCCAGGACCACACTGTGTTGCAGGTGATGGAGGCTCAGCGCTGGGAGGACAGCTGGACATGCTCCATGCCACCGTCCAGGGCTTGTGCTGTGACCCCCTGTGAGCCCCCCACAGATAAAGGCTCCTCCTGTGTGGATCCAGCTTCTGTGGTTTACTCACTTACTGCTTCATTCACCCAGTCATTCCTTCACTCATTCCTTCACTCACTCACTCCTGCACTCATGTACTCATTCATGCATTCGTTCATTGTTTCACTCACTCATTCAGCCAATACGTTCTGGTCCCTGCCATGGGCCGAGCACTGTAACTTCACCAGTGAGTATGACCCCACGTGGTCCCTGCCCACCTGGAGCTCACATCCACTGTGTGACCTGAAAGAGGGCTGTCCCTCGGGTTAGCAGGGGTGATGAGCACCAGGAATCCGCTTCTGAAAGTAGAGGCCACCCATGCAAAGAAAAGAACGGAGAAAACCCATGCTTGGCACTTCATCGACAAAAAAAAATAATTAAAAGTTAAGAAAAATAAAGATATCCTACACTTAAGAAAATGTGGGTTCTAATCACAAGTGTGCACTCATTCCTACAGCCAATGAGAAGTAATCCAGAGTGGACTGGGTATTGTAACACATTCTTCCGGCCAATAATAGCATTTCAGTAAACCTGTTCCAGGGCCTCATGATTTTCCTAAGGCCTCTGTGATCCTCCAACACTTAAATCTTTCTCCTTGGAAGTCTCTGTCCTGTCACCCTCCTTGTCGAATGGCTCTTCCACTGTCCGGGGGCCTACCCTGCACGGCCACACTAGTCAGCGACTCTCCACGTTGTGTGGACAGGCTGCCCGCGTTCCTCCCGCAGCCTCACGAGCTGCTGTTTCTTTGGCAAGGTTGGGGTTTTCCCTGGGTGATCAGCGGGCGTCCTTCTTTGCAGCGGTGTGCCTCTCCGCACGCTGCGTCTCCTCTGGCGACTCCGGGAGGCAGGCCTGTGTCCCCATCTCACAGGTGAGGAAGCTCAAGTCCAGAAAGCTGGACAACCTGCTCCACGTCACAGCCAGCGTGCAGCCTCCGCAGAGTCTGGGTCCCAACGCAGACAAGGACATAGGGCGAGTGGTTTGTCTGCAGGTGAGGGAGGAGGCCCGAGGGAGGCCATGGGGAAGGGAGCCTGGAGGAGGAGCGCCAGTGCGGGGCCTGACGCGGGAGCACTGAGGTGAGCATCCAGCCTGCTGGGAGACGAGATCCCACCCGGACTGGCTTTGTGCCCGTGGGTGGAGGGTTTATCCCGGGTCGTGAAGGCTTCTGTGCTACAGGCTGGCACAGGCTCGCAGCAGAGGAAGCTCCCGCTGCAGGAGAGAGCCCTCAGGCAGAGAGTGGATGCAGGTGCTCCAGGGGGACACTGTGGGCCTGCCGGGGACTGGCTCTCGGGGACTGCAGGGACTCAAGTGGGCTGAGGGAACTGAAGGGCAGCAGCAGCAACGTCTGCAGCGGGGGTCTGCACACATGTCCCACACGTATGCCCCCAGAAAGGCTGCTCTGCATGGCATTTCTCCTCCCAGATGCGTAGTTGCCCCAAACCGCCCCTCCACTCCACACTCCCAACTCCTTTCCACTCGTCTCAGGTTACTAGAAATTCAGAATATTTTAGTTGGTGTTGGAGCCCAGAGACTTTTGTTTGTCCTGCCCATGTTCTAACATTGCTGGCTTTTTAAAGATCTCAGGGCTTTGACTCCAAAACAGCAAGATGATGAGGATCCCAGAGAGCTTTCTGGAAGCAAGACTTGATGCTTTGCAATACTGCCATCCCACCAGCTCTTCTCAAAATCCCTCCAGGACACAGACTCACAATCTTGGGTCCTCAGATTGCTGAAAGGATGCGCCTTCAGAAAGTGATCGGCGTGGGTCGGCAGGACGCACCGAATGGTTGAGTGAGGAGTTCAGCCAATCCTCTTCCCGGAAAGCCATGATCACACCGGACGTGCTGTCAGAAAACAACCTCTGGGAAGAGACCAAAGACATACAACCAACTGAGGAGCATGTGAAGCTGAGGGAAGAACAGTGAGAGTCGTGGTGTTTTTGCCCAGGGCAGGTCCCGTCCCCACCCCCTCAGTGTGACGGCCCTGTGAGTGGCGCAAGCCTGAATGGGGGTGGCTTCACTGTCAGAGGTTGCCCACTTGATGTCGCCATGCGTGGGCAAAGCCCGGCCCCTAAGCATTCCTGGAAACAGTAGCCATCTCAGTGGCAAGCTGACGTGGAAGGTCAACTTTGCAGCCGCCTGAGGTTGAATCTAGAACAGAGCAGCGAATCAGCCAGGAAGGTGAGACGGACAACCACACTATGAGACAGACACAGCGGCCTTGATGGGCTGCACGTAACCCCAGGGGGTCTGGAAGGTGGTGTGCTTGTGCAGGCCTGTGCTCAATCAGGTGAGACCAGGAAGATGGGCATTGTGGGGATGCTTAGAGACCTGCCACCAGCCTAGGCCCTGCCCCCAGGGGTTGCTGCCTCCCAGGAAGTCCAAGTTGACTGAGGGGACAATGCCCAGCCCTGTCGAAGGTCCCTGTCCACTCTGGGGCTCCCATGGAGAGAGGCCTTCCCACCTGGAAACTTCTCCCCAGGTCTTCTTCAGAGGCTGAAACGAGGTGCTCTCAGAGCAGAGAAGATGGTGAGCAGTGAGGAGAGGCTCCTGAGGAGTCGGCCCTCCTGGGGAAGGAAGCAAATGAGCTGGGAGGGTGGAGTGGTCCCTGCTTGCTCTGGCCTCAGCCCCCTCAGTGTACATCTCCCTCCTGGAGGCGACAGGAGCCCAGGGAACCCGGGAGAGCACACCCGGGCCGCGATGAGCAACACTCCCAAGGAGGAGGATCTGAGCTCAACGCAGGATCAGCCCAGGTAGGAAGGGAGCCTTTCGCCACCAGGACACTCGAGTCAAGGTCAGCGTGCCCCTGCAGGGATGAGCTCCCTGCCTGTTCTATACGTCCCTGTGGACCACTGACTGCTTAGGGACTGGCTTCTGACCAGCAGACCCAGCACAAGTGACAGGACGACCCTTCCCAGATTCCATCACCGAGGCTGTCATTCTCTCTCACTCGCTCTCTTGTGTTCCCTCTTCCCTCTCCCCTTGTTCCCCTCTCTCAGTCTGTCTAACCCCTGGACCTGGGGACATACATGGACGTCCTGAGCTCCCCTATGCAGAGGCCCACGCAGAAGCAAACCAAGGGAGTGCCCTGGCCAACAGACAGAAAGGAGCCAGGCTCTCAGTGAAGCTGATCCTGACCGAGCCCACAGGAGTAAGCTTGACAGCACACCTCACCCTGGTCCAGCCTCGGTGGAGGCCACAGCCCCAACCTGGAAGTCGTCATGAGCAGAGGCTCCAGCTCAGTTGTGCAGGATTCCTGGTCCACAGAGATGGAGAGAGAGTGAATATTTGCGGTTTACAGATGCAGGGTGGGGAGCAGTGTTGTCAGAGAGGAGGAGACACCTCACACCATCTCCCAGTTCCCAGGTCTGGCCTGCCCTTCTCCCTCCTCTCCCCTCCAGGTTCTCTGCAGCCACAGTGCCCACCTCTCTAACCTCCTCTGGCCAAATTCACTTCTGCCTGGGTGTCTCCACACCAGCAGTGCCTTCTCCCTGGCACGCTGATCACAGGTGAGTGCAGCGCTGGGTCCTCATGTCATTCTGGTCACAGCAAATGTCACCTCAGTCAGGCTTTTCAGACCCTCCTACCCAGTGAGACCCCAGCCCTCCCTGCAGGACACTCTTTATTTTCATTCCAGTTCATGCTCTTCTCTTTCACGTGTCTCTGATTTTGTGCTTTTGTCCATCTGCCTCCAGACTGAGCTCCTGGTGGGCAGGGACCACTGGGTAGATTTCAGCACCACCCTTGGGCCCACCAGGGCTCCCGGCCCAGGGTGATGGCTTGGCACATAGCTGCCGAATGAACAAATAGGGGCATCTTGGATCCCTCCTTCCTGCTTTTGCTCCACTCAGTCGGTGAAGAGGAACACTAGTAATAGGAAGTGCAAGTGGGTCCTGAGGCAGGCGGAGGGTCAGCATGACTTCTGCATGAATCCTCCTCTCCCCAAATTGCTCCAGCAAAGCTCAGTGGGCACCACTGACACAGGAGGCTGCCACCTGATGGCCAACACAGGAACTGCAGCCTCAGGCAGGGACAGCACAGCACCAGGCAGGCATGTATCTCTTGTGGAGAAATGCCTATCCAAACGCATTGCCCATTTTTCATTGTGCTATTTGTATTTTATTGTTGAGAGGGGAGAATGTATTATATATTCTCAATAGTAGACCTTTATCAGATATGTAAAGATCTGTAAACATATTCTCCCCTTCTGTGAGTCGTCTTTTCGCTTTCTTGATCGTGTCTTTCAACGCACTCAAGTTTTACTTTTCATGAAGTTTAATTGATCTGTCTTCCCTTTGGTTGCTTATGTGTTGGGTGCCACAATTACAAAAACATTGCCTAATCCAGGGCCATGTTTTCTTCCAAGAGTTTTATAGTTTTAGGTCTTACATTTACATCTTTGATGGTAAGAAGATGTAACATTTTTGTATATGGTGTGAGGTAGGGGTTCACCTTTATTCTTTCACATGTGGATATCCACCTGTCCCAGCACTACTTGTTGAAAAGATTATTCCATCCTCATTGTCTTGGCATCTCAAATAATTCTAGAATCTGTGGTTGTTGCAGGTGGTGTGACTTACAGTTCCTTAGAATTTTTCTTTACATGAAGGTTGCTTTTCTCTGGCCTTGTGGACTTTCACCCACTGCATATGTAGACAGATCATTAGCGAAATAATCATATCAGGTATTTGGACTAGTTTTTTCTTTGCTTGCGGTGGGTATGTAAGTCCACACCCTGTTACTCCCTGATGGCTGGGTGGACCACATTGCACCATTGTTCTGGCCTGGATTATCGCTGTATCCTTCTAACTGGTTTCTCTGCCTCTATATTTGACCTGCCATCTATCCTCAATGCACCAATTGGAGTGACCCTTTAAAACCAGATGTCACACCCTGACATTGTGAAATCTCTCAAGGGGCTCTCCATTTCTCTCAGGGGGAAAGTTCAAGTCCTTATGATGGACCTCAAGCCCAATACAGTTGGCCCCACACTCTCTCTGACATCATCTTTGGCCAGTCATCCCCTGTACCATTTGCTCCAGTCCCTCTGCCTCCATTATGCTCCTGGTACATGCCAGGCACTCTCCCACCTGTAGACTTGTACTCTATGTTCCTTCCACTTGGAATCCTCTTCCACATGATGATTTCATGCCTCATCTTCTTCACTATCTTTAATTCTGTGTTCAAATGTCATCTTGGTGAGGCTGTATTGACCATGTCATTTAAAATATAAACTATCCTCTTGTCCTGACACTCCCTATCCAACTTGTTCCCCTTTCATTTTTCCCCTTAGCACTAACACCCTATAAAATAATATATAATGATAAGAATCAGCGTTCAATCAGGACACGGAAACCAACCAATAGATTGAGCAGGGACAGTTTATATAATGAAAAATTAACCATAAACCTTTAAAGGGAACTATAGAGAATAGCCCAGAATTACAGTAGAGTAGTTAAGAAAGAAACAAATTTGGGAGAGGACCCCCTCGCCAAGGCTGCCTTCAGGCCTTGTTGGAGAAGGAATGATTGCAGCACAGGGATGGTGGAGAAGATTGTCATGTTTCCCAAGGCCAGTACCAGTCCCTGGTCAGGGCAGAGCTCAGCAGGTAGGGAACAGCAGGCTGAGACTGGCAAACAGGAAAGCCCTGTCCCCTCCCAGGGGCAGGTAGGCTGAGGCTGGGATGCCTACTGGATTCACTGGGATTCCACTTGCAGCGGTGCCACTCATTCTCCTTATTAAGCCATCCAAGGGGATCCACTGAATCCACTGTGGATCACCCACTGTGGGTGAGTCCACGTAGACACCCCTGAATTGTGCCACTGCTGGTTGTACTGCAGGAGAAAGAAAAAGAAAAGAATGGAAGCACCGTGGAATTAGGATGGAAGGCCCTTTGTCCTAAACCTTCTCTGACAAAAGCTTAACCCCTGCCAGGTGCAAAAGAGAAATGTCTACTGGGTGCAGCTCCATTATTGCAGAACAGACAACAGAGGGCAACACTCTGATGTTGTTACACAGGGGCAATCCATTGATAACTGGCACCATAATTCCCTTATTATTTTGTTTATGTATTCCATGCTTTTACTTCCAACTTGCCTCTATTGCTTTATTTGAAGTAAGATTTTGAAGACAGCATATGCTTGTATCAAGGTTTCTAAAAAAAGGTATTTTGACCCCCCAAAATGCCATTATTAGATCAAAACAACAGAAGAATTAAAAGTACAAAGTAGCTATACTATCAGTATATGCCTTAAGTAAATAGTTTACTGTCAAATTCCTCTTATATAAGAAAGCACCATGCAGTTTCATTTTAATGATGTTAGCCTCAATAATCTAGTATAATAATAAACTCCTTTGTAATGAGTAACTATATAAAATGAAGTTAGAATAATTTACAATTTACGTCTGTGACATGACCCAACTACTCTCTACAAGCACCACTGAAATCTTGATTGATGCTTGGCTACCTTGTTCTACTAGAACTAACGGGAATATTTCACTGCCAACAAATTCTGTTTACCTACTGTGTAGTTTATAAGGGTTGAATTCTTCTCTACTTGAAAATCACCATTTTCATCTCTCCATATGATACCTGTTTATTGGTAGACAGCTTTGTAGCCAGTATAGTTTTTTTCAGGAGAGTCTTATATAAGAAGTCATGAAATATGAGTATAAATAACTTACACTTAGGCAATTTTTCTTTTTCTTTTTTTTTCCCTGCTTGGAAAGATTTGCCCTGAGCTAACATCTGTTGCCAATCTGCCTCTCTTCTTTCTCCCTTCCCAAAGCCCCAGTACATAGTTCTATATTCTACGTGTAAATCCTTCTAGTTCTTCTACATGAGTCACTGCCACAGCATAGTCAATGAGAGACGAGTGGTGTGGTTCGCGCCTGGGAACTGAACCTGGGACTCCGAAGCGGAGCGTGCCAAACTTTAACCGCTAGGCCATCAGGGGTTGCTCCAGGAAATTTTTCTAGAAAAATATTGGAATCAAGATGTATGATTTATTTCTAAAAATTTCATAACATACTTTAAAACATGAAATGCTCAACATGTTTAAAAGCACTTTACCACTCAGTTTACCTTAACAAAGATATAGCAAACATTTTGAGAAATATACTTTCAACAGGAAAGTCCAATTGTAGCTTTATGCTTTTGTAGACCACTCCCAATAACGTGGCTTAAAAAATATAACTGTAAGATTCTCTCAAGAAAATGTATTTCATTTCTATAAAAATCGTTCTTTACAGTGTCTCAATGTTTGTTTCCTACTAAGCTTCTCAATGTTCTTTAGGCTTTACAATATAGTAGAATCAAGCTCCTATAATCTAGCTTTTAATCCCACAATCTGGAAAGCTCTATCTCAAGGTCATCAACGACCTCTTAAATCACCGAATAATATTATTCCCATTTTATAAGTGCGAATACTAGGTTTGAAAGAAGTCAAGTTCATGCCCAATATTGTTTAGCTAGTAAGAGGCAGAGCCTAGATATGACTGACTCCTGCTGTCTGATTCTAAAATCCATAAGCATAACCTCTAGGTATACAGCCAAACATAACACTCTGTATTCTTGCAACAGAATAAATGCATTTGCTTTTTCTTTAATATCTGTAACACGGTTCTTAACTATTCCAATACATTGGTTTCTCCCTTTCTGTAAATGAGAGTGTTCTTCAAAGTACCTTCCTTCCTCCCTGCTCTTCTCTATACATTCCCTCCACTCCCAGTTCTTGAATTCATTTAACAAGTATTTATTTTATTGAGTCCATACAATTCCAGACCCCATGGAAAAACAATGAAAAAAAAACAGTCCCTGGTCTTGAAGGATTTACAGACTACTAGGGGAGAAAGCCCTATAAGCAAGTCCAATAATATTTTCAAAAAAAAAAAACAAGTTTGAGTCTGCACAAACACAGAAGGCTATCTATGCCACACAGCACGGGTTTTCAAGCCTTTTCTGAGGAGGACTACAGTTTTTTAAGAAATAGCGTTTAAAATTTCCAAAAGAGCACGCGAGACCTAGAACTTCCCTGATCCACTGTCCCCTTCCCACTACAAGCCATGTTTTTTCTAAGACTCTTAAGAACATCGTTTGAAAACCACTATATTCTAACATCTTAATAGTTTTGCCTTTCATGCCTAGGTCTTTAATCTACCTGGAATGGATTTTTGTGTACGGAGTAAAGTAGGGTTCCAATTTGAATTTTTTCCACACTGATATCTAATAGTCCCAGGACCACTTAAAGAAACGCCCCTCCTTTGCCCTCTGCTCTGTAAGAGCACTTCTATTAAAAGAAATCAAGTTTCTGGATACACGTGGAACTGGATTTGGGTTCTCTACTGTTTTCCACTGGTCTAACACTGTGCTAATACCAAAGTGCTTTAGTTACTATAGCTTTATATATAATAAATCAGGATATCTCATAGATCAAGTCTTCTCACCTTGACCTGCTGCTTAAAAAATATCTTGGCTATTCTTAGTCCTTTGTATTTCCATATGTATTTTAGAAAAGACACGTAATTTTGAGCTCTGTAATTTCCTGGAAAACTGGTAAAATACCCACAAAACAAATCTAGATCAGTGTTTCTCGACCGGGGCAATTTTAACACCCCCACCTCCCACCCCAGGGACATTCAGCAACGTCTGGAAACATCTTTGGTTGTCACAAAGTGGGGGGTAGGTACTACTGGCCTCTAGTGGGTTGAGGCCTGGGAGATGCTGCTAAGCATCCCACAGTGCACAGGACAGCTGCCACAACAAAGAATTATCCCATTCAAATTTTAATAGTGCCACTTTTGAGAAACCCTGTCCCAAATAAATCAAGGGGCAAATTTGCATGGGCCCATTAAAGGCCCGGCAACGTCTACCAAAAACAATAATTTAGTTTTAGAAAAACTGAACTGCCGTGTGCCAAATGAGATTTACCCCAATTCATTAAAAAAAAAATCATATTATTTGCATAGACCAAAAGGCTATCTTCCTCTTCTCTATAGCAGGGACATTTACAGGAAGCTTATTGGAGGGGTTAAGTCTTTAAAATACAAAGTTATAAAGAAACAAGACGTATCCAGAAGATATTTAAAAAAAAAAAAGAAACTCATAGAAATCAGTAAGAAACAACCCAATAGAAATATGGGCAATCTAAATAGGCAATTCACTAAAAGGAATATTCAAATGACCAATAAACATATAAAAAGATGCTCAACCTCATTAGTCACCAGAGAAATACCAATTCAAACTCACGAGAACACCATCCACGCACCAGAATGGCTAAAATTTTAGAAGACTGGACATAGCAAGTGTTAACAAGAATGCTGAACAACGTAATTCCCATATACTACTGGATGTAGGGAAGGGGTTGCATAAACTGGTTCAACCACTTTGGAAAATGTTGGCAGTCTCTACTATAGCTGAACATATCCATACACTATGACCAGCAATGCCATTCCTAGGTATATATCCAACAGAAAATACTTACCTATTTGCAAAAGAATGAACAAGAATGTTCATAAAAGCATTAAAAGCCTAATGTAGAAACCATCCAAATGTCTAATAACTGCAGAACAGATTAATAAACTGTGATATGTTCATAGAAGTAAATAATATACCACAACAAGAACTACTACTATATGCAACAACACAAATGAATCCCCAAAATACAATGGTAAGCAAAAGTACGCAGACTCAAGAGTACAGATATCACTCCATTTCTATAAAGAGGCAAAACTCATCAATGGTGACAGAAGGGAGGATAGCCAATACCTGTGGAGAGAAAGGATAGTGACTAGAAAAGAGCATAAGAAGGGGCTGTAGGGTGTTGGTAATGTCCTATTTTTATCTAGGTGGTAGATACACGAGTGTGTTTACTTTGTGAAAATTCATCAAGCTATATACTTAGGATTTGTATGCTTTTCTGTATTTAGCTTATATCTTACTAAAGAATTTGCTTAAAAATAGAAAGAATCCAACCCTGATTTATCGCATCTGATGCTTCAAGAGACTATTCTAAACAGCCCAAACTCACAATGATGCTAAAATGCAAGTTGCGTATATATTGACAACGGATTTTTTACCAAGGAACAAAGGCAATGCAGTGGATAAAGGATAGCCTTTTCAATAAATGGTGCTGAACAATGAGCTATCCATAGGCAAAATAAATGAACTTGGATCCATACCTCACACCATATACCAAAAATAACTCGAAATGGATTTTAGACCTAACAGTAAAACCTAAAACTATATTTGATAGAAAAACACTTGTATTCAAAATATATAAAGAACTCTCGAAACTTAACAATAAGAAAAAAAAACAGGCAAAAGTTTCAAAAAGACATTTTATCAGAGAAGATATACAGATGGCTCATAAGCACATGAAAAGACGCTCAACATCATAAGTCATCAGGGAAATGCAAATTAAAACCACAATGAGATACCACACTACATGCCTATTAGAATGGCAGACAAGACTGACCATACCAAGTGTAAGCAAAGATGTAGAGAAATGGGAACTCTCCGACACTGCTGGTGGGAATGTAAAATGGTATAATGTATAAACACTTTGGGTAACAGTTTGGAAGTTTCTTAAAGAGTTAAACATAAGTGATCCACTCATTCTACTCTTATGTATTTGCCCATAAAAAGGAAAGCACATGTCCATAACAAAGACTTACATACAAATGTTCATAGCAGCTTTATTTGTAATAGCCCAAAACTAGAAACAACTCACATATACATCAACACGTGACTGGATAAACAATTTGTAGTATATCCATAGAACAGAACCTTACTCAGCAACACAAAGGAACAAACTGTTGACACACACAACATGGATGAATTTCAAAAGAATTATGTTAAGTGACAGAAGCTAGACAAAATTGGTGTACAAATTGTCTGATTCCATTTATATAAACTCTAGAAAATGCAAACTAATCTATAGCGATGGAAAGCAAATCAGTGGTTGTTTGGGGAGAGAAAGTCACAGAGGGGTAGGAAGGAGGGATAACAAAGGTGCATGAGAAAACTTTTGAAGGTGATGGATATGTTCACTATCTTGACGCTGACTGAAAATTTCATGGAGGTACACCTTATGGTGGAGGCCATAACTTATCAAAGCGTACCATTTATTTTATTTTATATTTTTTCATTTATATATTTTTATTTGGAAATGTTTATATCAGTACAGTGAAACTAAATTTTAGAGACACGGGATGTCATTAGTTTGGATATCATTAGTTTATTATAAAAGAGAGACATAGAAATTATTTACATGATGAAAGATTTCAGTACTTCAGTGGAATGGGCAGCTTCACGTGATGCCATTTCAATAGTAATTCATTTCAGTCTACATACTTTCCAAGAATGTCACCATCTCTAAATAAGAAATAATCCTTGTCGTCTAGAGCTACTTTGGTGCCTCCGAACTCTAGGAGAAGAACTTTATCTCCCACTTTCACCCTAACTGGTTGAATCTCTCCACTCTTTCCTTTAGAGCCCGATCCAACAGCTACTACTGTTGCTTGCAATACTTTTCCTTGAGATTTTTCTGGAAGCATAATGCCTCCTTTGGTTACAGTTTCGGCTGCACTCCTTTCAACCAAAACTCGGTCAAAGAGGGCAAGAGACTTTCTAAATGCCTGTCCTGCCATGACTCCGGCCGCCGCAGCCCACGCTCCGCTCTAGCGCCGCCGTTGCAAGCAGAGACCCGCAGTCCCACCCTCGAGACACGTGAACTTGGGACAAGGCACCCGGCGCGCAGGCGCGCTCGCCCCCCCCCGCCCCTCCCCGCGCGAGGGGGCGGCGAGGCAGCGGGTGCCGCGATTCACCAGGAGGGCCCTGCGCAGACCCTGACGCGAGGACCCCAAAGCGTACCATTTAAATAAATGCAGTTTGTTTTGTCAAGTATGTTTCAATAAAGCTTTTCTAAAAAAAATTCAGGTTGTATATAAATATTATAAACCAGAGTTTCTATAATTTGCTCAAAATCAACTCCATTCATTCACACAACAAATAGTTATCTAGCACCTACTATACGCCAAGCACTCTGCTAGGTTCCAGGGTTACAATGGTAAGCAAACTGACATGGCTCCTGACCTCATGGAGAACACAGTCTGCTAGGGGAAACAGAGATCAACAAAAGATGCACACAGACACATGGATAATAAAAACTTCACAGACAAGTGCTGTGAAGGAGACAAACACAGTGAGATGACACAAAATAACAGGGAAACCAAATCTGATCTAACGGAAAGGTCAGCATGGCTCCCTCAAGGAAGTGAAATTTAAGCGATACCTAATGGAAGAGGAGGATAACAAGTTGAAGATGTAACTTTCCTCAGAAGAGACACTAACACAAGCAAAGGCTCTGAGGCAGAAGAAAGCATGACCCTTTGAAGGAATGGAAAGAAAGTCAAAAGGGTCAAAACACTGTAGACAACACTATTGGTCACCTCTCCAGTAACTATTCCATCTCCTCTTCCTCACTCCTAACACAATCACACTTGGGTTCCAGCAGCCACCCTCCTCCACACATAGTCATGTGCTTTAGAGGAAGATGACTCCATTCTTGATTTTAGGAAGTGGATACGTTGAGACTTAAGTCAGTCATGGCCACCTCTTTTCTCCCTGCCAGTGATTAGTTAAAGAACGGCATGAGTGAAAGCAGGAAAAGAAGTTATTGCATGCTCTAAACAAGAGATGGTAGTTTGGACCAGGGAGTTGTCAATGGAGATAGAGATTTGCACGGAGAAATAAGGTAGAGCAACGTGTACAGGATGTCTCCTAGGTTTCTGGCTTAGGCAAATAACGACCAATCTTTTCCATATAGTCAAAGCCAGAGAAATATTTTTTAAAAATTAAGAGTCTTATGTTATTCTTAATATATTTCACTTAAATAAATCTAATTAGAACTATTCAAGGATCATACCTAAAACATATCTCATCCTCATGCAGGATACTGGCTTCAGAAGTTCATGCAAACTTATCAAGAATGAATGAGGCTAACTAGATTTTGTCTTACAATACAAATCAGTGTTTTCTAAAATTCTAACTTATAATTAACAATCCTGCCTACAAATAACATCAATTTCTGAATATCATTTATTTTGCCTTGCCTGCTTCAAAAAATGATTTAAGCTAGCAAAATGTCCAAATCAATTAAAAGCCAAGCCAAGAATAAAGTAGTCCAAGGATTTCTGACCACTCTTGTGTTATCTAAAAATAATTCCAGAGAAATTAGATGGCGGTACCTAATGAATTATGCTCATCAAATTTATCAAATTAGGTCTCATAACAACAGTAATGAAGGTTCCTATTACACATACCAGCAGACCCAGGCAAAAATATAACCTACCTTGACAAGTTGATGAAGCGCCATTTCTTTCAGAAGGTGGTGTACTTGGACTGTTGAAATGACGTGAAGCTCCTCGGTCCTCGCCATCGTTTGTAACACTCTTTGAGCGGCACGTTTTCGTGTGCCACAATCCTTCTCAAAATAATGAAATAGAGAGCCAGCTACCTGTTCAGTGTGCTTGATGGAAAAGGATGAAACCTAGAAAAGGAAAAAAAATGGATCATATCCTAAAACATTATCATCCACATTTTGAGAGAATTTCCTACAACCAAGACCAAATCACTTTTATTTTTATGGCACCATTAAAATTAGCTATAACTTATGTGAGTTTTTTGACATATCATGAGAAAGTTATCTAATTTATTCTTTGAAAAATCAACTTTCCAATATCATCTATTAAATAATCACATTTTCCATTAATTTGAAATATCAAATCTAACATATACCAAAAATGCCTAGTATAAGGCATAGTACTTATATTTGTAAATTTTAATTTTATTCCATTGATCTGTTTCTTCATTATTTTCATATAGTGTTCATAAGTAATTCTGTATGATATGTTTTTCTATTAATTTTTATAAATCCACATAATTATACAGTTTGGTATATTGCAAATGCTTTGTTAATGCTGATAACAAATTAGATTATATATTTTGCTCATCAAATTAAAACAAGGAGATTTTTCTGAGAAAGGATTTTAGATACGCTGTTTCATCTCTATAATGAGTATCACTGATGTTCTCTCTCTCCTTGGCCTATATTACTCCTTAATTTTTATATGCACTGCAATTGATATAACATCAATGAGGCCACAATAAATGTTTTCTTCTTCCTTCTTTCCTGGATACAGCTCTTATGCAGCCCTTCCTGGTAAATTATACTCTTATTTTAAATCTCTAGTGTTTATTCGTTTCAATGCAGGGCCTCTATGACAGCTGTTCTGAAATGCTACCAAGGGAATTCATTCATTTAGATGCAGTTCCTTCTGAATAACTTCAGTTGCCTGAGATTGCCAATGGTCTAAAGTGTAACTCCTACTCACTTGGACTGGCCTGAAACTTGTGCCATTAAACTAAGCTCGAGGGTTTCAGGAAATCATAGCTAGATTGGTCAATTACTGTGCAATAATCCACTTAGGGAGGCAGCTTCCTAGGACCACTAGGGTTAAGGGTAATTTTGTAAGAATTCTCGATTTATAAGGCAGCACCCACTCTTATACCTGTGCCACACTGGACTCATTTGCCTGCTGCCAACATATCCGTGTGAAGAGATGTGAGAACTGCTGTAAAACGAGAACCACAACGATTTCCCAGTGATAGCATGGCTATGTTCTGATTTTAATATATGGAACTAAAAATCCAAGTCACGCTTCTTTCTTCCAAACTCTAGCTCATAATAACTGTCTACTAAACCAAGTGTGCCTGGTAAACTAGCATAATTGACCCAGTCAGTAACAATAACAAAAGAATAGAGGCAGCAGCGCTTAGCACAGTGCTAAACACTTTAGTTGCATTTATTATTCACAAGAACCAAACAAGTAGACTCTGCTAACACCACCCTCCCCATTTTAGAGATGAGGTAATGGAAGTTTAAGAGGTTAAATAATTTGTTATTGTCACACTGCTATTACGTTGTGGGCCTAGCACTGGAATGCTAGTCTATGTGACTCTAAGTACCAAGCACTCTATAAATATTTAACCAAATACTTCAAGATGGTGGCAGTTAAATACCCTGTCTCTGAACTGAATTTGATTTCCACCATCCCAGAAAAATAAGTTTATAACCTTTTCTTAAATGCCCCTTTCTTCCTCAATAGCATCAACTAATGCCTTGCAATTTTAATATTCTTTCCAATAATTAATTTTTTGTTTGTTTTCGGAACTAATTTTAATTGGCTATGAAATTAAGAAAATCATAAACTAAGCTTCTTAATTTTCTTTTTATTGAGGTTACATTGGTTTATAACATGTAAATTTCATGTGTACATCCTTATATTTTGGCTTCTGTATAGATTGCATCATGTTTACTACCAAGAGTCTAGTTTCCATCCATCACCATATATATGTGCCCCTTTACCCCTTTCGCCTTCTCCCCCCCCGGCCCCACTTCCCCTCTGGTAACCTCCAAGCTGTTCTTATCTATGTGTTTGTTTGGTTTTTTGTCTTTCACATACGAGTGAAATCATATGGTATTTGTCTTTCTCTGTCTGACATTTCACTTAGCATAATACCCTCTAGATCCATCCATGTTGTCGCAAATGGCAGAGGCAACTATAACCTAGCCAAGTTGACACATAAAACTAATCATCACACATTCTGAATTGAACAAATGAATGAACGAAAACCCATTCACTTGTTATCCCAGCTTTATAATTGCAGAGGATAAGCCATTATAACTGGGAAGAGAATGGAATTTGGAGAAGCTAAAAATGACCAACTCTATCCCAACACAAGAAATACCAGTTTCTTGTGCAGAGGAATTCCTCTGCTACACCAAAATGAAAAGTTCATTATCTCCCTGACTTAGCCCACATATTGTGCTTTCCAATCTTTGCTCAGTATTACATGTCTATTGGAATACCGTATCCTACTCTGCAGTCCAAGTAACAGCCTTCCTTCAAGGTTCAGCTAAGCACTGCTTACGGAGTGAAGCTTGCTTAGAGGGCAATTTGCTCTGGACTTCCATTGCAGGTAAGGTTTACAGTACTTATTTAGCAATTCCATCCACAGCTTTTATCATTATTCATCATTAGAACTAATCCCCCAGCTAGACCATGGTAATGAGTCCATATGCAATTTTGTGTTCCCTAGATGCATAATAGGTCAAAAACGATTATGACCACTCAGGTCCCTGTCAGACAAAGAGAATGGCTTCGTAAGCTAGTCTACTTTTATTAAAAGACCATCCTGATAGCAAAGTGAGCAGAAATATGTAAAGAGATCACTACATTCTCTGCAGCGCAGTATGTGCCTGTTGGTGTGCAGCCGAATCTGTTTTGGCTGCATCTGCTTTTGTTTTTTCTCCTCTTGCATTTCCTTTTCCCTTTCCTCCCCTTCTCACTGCACATGCCCATGCCTCTAAGAAGCCATACTAATATCTCTTGACAAATGCATGGGCTGCAGGTCTTACCCTGCCTCCTCAGCTCCGCCACACAGACCCTGTGCTTTAGCATGACTCACAATAGCAAGACCCAGCTAGGGTCCCGTCACCTCAGAGTGCTTCCGTGCCTCTGTAGAGACACGCTTAATTCCTGCTGGTGTTGCTGGGAGCTTATTTACAAGTGTGGGATCGAGGAATAATCCCCTAAAGGCATTACAAATGATACTTGCTTTTCAAATCTTTTTGTCTAGTGATTTAATCAAACACTGTGCTCAAGTTAAGTATCACAGATTGTAGGATATGAAAGCAGGAAAATGCCACATTACATCTTCTTCTTTTCCCTGCCATTACATGATGATCCTTGTGGTCTATTTCTTGGAATAATTAAACCCTATCTTACACCTAAGTTGTACTACAAAATTAAACCCTGAGTCATTTGTCTGGAACTTGGAATGTCTTTTCCCATTGAAAGATGTTATTACTATTGGTCAATTTCCTGAAATAGGCTAAAAAATCTCAAGATAGACTTAATTCCGCAAACTAGGCTCAGTATATTATCAATATTTTGGATTTTTTTCCCCAGTAAACTGTATTGAAAATGCAGCCATTATTTATAGCACAAGTTTCACTTTGTGACAGTGGGAGCTTATCTTCCTGCCAGAAAGGCGCTGGATAGAGATGTGGATGGATATTTGTACTTGTAGATTTCATCCACTGGATGTTTATATGAAGCGTGGCCACAACCCATGTATTTTCTGAATGAAAAAATATATTTATGAATAAGCAGATATCCTATCTGCTATGTACCATGACAGAGGAAAAACGTTAAAAATACCTCTTTTGGTATCAAGCAGCAAGAATCACAGGGAATGTTGGATCACATCCTCTCATTGAACAATTCCCTTTTGCTAAAATAAAAAATCTAACCTTTCCTTGACATTGTGTGGATAAACTCACCCCAAAATCAGGCAATTAAAGACAAGGTGTTGGTATGATGGAAGCTGGCTATATTTACATAGTTTGTTCAAATGAAGACTAGCATTAAAGACTCTACCAGGAGAGTTGACCATGTCTGTCCCTCCAAAAATCTCAGATGTCTTTCTGTTCCCTTTTTAGAAGACTTGAATAAAAAATGCAGAGTACTTAAAAACATACGCTCAGCTGGAGAAAGCAGATAGAGAAACAAGAGAAAGCTTCCTTGCCTGGTGCAAAGGGAGGGAAATGCCTGCCTTTTATATATAAAACCCTGAGACTAATTACATTAAAGGCATATTCAGTAATATCATTTAATAATTTTTTCCAGGATACTTACGAGTAATTTTAATATATATCTTTTAACCTATACCTCATGTTCCATTATACATAATTATTCTGCTTGCTTATTATACCCTTTAAATTACAATGATTAATCATACACATTGCATAATTGAATTGTGAAAAATGATTAATCATCATTGTATTATTGTTTAATTATACTACACATTTCATTTTAACTAGAAAATGCAAAGTGCTTTAACTCATGGGCTAACCACATTGTTATATGGCTAATTAGCCAGGATTTTATTACAGGTAAAGAAATTAAGGTCCAGGTTGGGTGACTTATCCAAGGTGAAACAAGAATATTCCTTGCCCTTGGTCTGAATTAAGAATAGGTTAGAATGCAGAACTTTTAGCCATTTTTTCACAAAACCAAACCAAAGAAAAACAAAAAGTTTTTCTCTCTTATATGATAACTCTTAAAGAATATGTACTCTTCTTTCCCAGAATCACCTGGTTCCTATAGGGTTTCAGAGAACATAGTCAATGAGGATATCTGATAACCTCCTATTGACATTAAACCCAGGTAGGCACACTATCCCAGTCCCAGCCTCTGACCCTATACAGTTCCACAGCATCCTGGAACAGCTTCAGGATATCTTACCTCATAACTGGCCTCCAGACAGGTGTTGTCTCCAGAGGGCAGTAGCGGAGAACTGCGATCCTGGACATAAACGCTCCATCTTTTCTTTTCTATTATAACGCCTATCCACAATACAAAATGGACAGAGACAATAAAAAGAACCGATGGGAATTGTTCTAAATCCCAAGGCAGCTTTTTCTGATTCTTAAGGAAGTAGTTAAATTCCCTCTCGAGTAAACTGCATTTGGTTTAGTTAAGTCCATTGATGGATCTTTGGATTATTGTTCAAGTTAAGACTCAAGCCTTAACCAGGAAAAGACAGGAAACAAGCGAATGAACATCAACAATAGCAACAAATTGGTCTCTGTTTTATCTCTTGCATGATGTGATATTCATAATTCCTGAGAGGGAAAGTCTCATTGCTCAATGTTAGATCATAGCACTGCCCCCTACCCCAGTTTAATTATGGGGAAGGGAGGACATTTGATATGAGATACTTGACTGAAGGAGTTTGCAGGAACCCTCTAGCTTCTGTTGACTGTAGGCAGAGCACCTACATTAATGTCACACCCAAACTCCACATAACAAGTGGGAAACATTCCTCAAGGTAGATTGGAAAATTGTTAGAAAGGGAAAATAGACGCTGAGCAGCAAAAGGTAAAAATAAAAATATACGTCCACTACAGAGTCTAATTGACACACTGGGATTTTTAAAATATGCATTGGTATCTGAATAAGGTTAATATTATTTCAAATATTCTACATTTATATTTTTACGTATGTGTGTGTTTATATCAAAATTTACAACTGGGAAGATACAACTCAGTTATTCTTCAAGTACCTCTCTCTTAATAAAGAAACATGGGAAAATCCAGCGAATACATTTTTATTTGAAGAGAAACTCTAAAATCAAGGATCATATATAAGGTATATTAACTTGCTTGTAACAATTTTTCTGGTAAGAGCTTCAAATTGCAAATTCTCTAAAGTGAATATTTTTTAAAAATATGGTAAATATCTTTATTATACACAGTCTTCTTACATGCTCTCATAATTTGTCCCTGTTAGCGTTCTTGACTGGATACAACAGACTCAAGAAATAATCCTTCTATTTGACGTTTTTAGATCTGGCATCTAACTGCAGATACCATGGTTACAATGTCAAGTGTTAGGCATGAAATTGTAGGCTTTAAAATGCAGCAAAATTGATATATTGGCTTTTTAGGACATTCAACCACATCTGGCCCAGATCACATATTTATTTATGAAGAAATGGTTGTCAGTAAGATAAGGTGATGTAGACCATTAATTATAGATGAAGCCAGGAGATAAGGAAAAAGATGATTATTTATACAACCTGGTTCCAGAGTGCTGTACAGTGCAAGAGCTAATAAAACGGCTCTAATAACTTTGAACCCAAGAGGTAATTTACATTTTATTAGGTGGAAGAGATTTGAAATTGTTTGTTGCAGAAGATTAAAAAGAAAGAAAATAAAGAGAAAGAGACTGAAGCCTAAATTAGAAATGAGATTCATGATTTTCCTTTTGATCCACAGAAGAGCAGCTGTCTGTAGTTCATTATAACTTCATATAATGTCCCCTCAGGTTGTTGTAAAATTGACTCTTTAAACGTGATGATGGTGAAAAATGGTGTCTAAAAAAAAAGATTTCTTTTTTTTAACATTACTGTCTCCTGCAGCATTTTGCTAATGTGATACACAATAAAATTATATCACTCATGCATTATTTAACATCACACCCCCCAGATTTCCATCTCTTGATTTTAGGTGACTCACATGCCCAAAAACAGAACAGCCCCAGGCATTTTAGATTTTGAATATAAATCACCTATATAGTCTAAGAATGTTATTTTAAATAAAATACTCAATTGTCTGCCCTCTATTACATGTGAAAGAGAATATGTATTTTTGATTAATTATAACTTCATTTACATATTGCAATATTTCTTTTGTTCATTGAACAAATTTTTATTGAATGCCCGTTGGTACAGATGTTATGATAGGGATATAGGATATTGTTTAATTTAATTAAAAAATCATTAACTCCTAGCATATTCCATACCTCCCATGCTGGCACTTGAAAGAAATACTTTGATAACTTGCTGGTATAAATTAAAATATTTACAGAGATAAGATATCCATTCCACATTCAAAATGGCCCGGGACTTTAACATTTAAGTTGCAGAGGGAAATATGTTTATGTGCCCAAACCATGTAATTAAGTAGGAAGATTTATACAGTGGTGTGTGTGCTGGAGTCAGCTTATTCTGGCTCAAGAGAACTGTTGTAAGAATCTCTTTCAAATCCACGTTCACTACTGTCAAGTTACTGACTTGAAATTGGCCATAGTAAGTATTTACACCAGCGAAATTGTAAATGCAGCAAACCAGTGGTTTTTGTTTTGTTTTGTTGTTTTCAGAGGGCCAGTTGTTAGACATTTACCAGTGCACCGCTGGATTCATGCAATATTGTTTAGAGAATCACGCACACAAATAAAATGCAATCTTGAAAGAGCAACAATCCTTTTGAAAGATTTCCAATGTTGTAAATGTTGTACCAAAATAACGTTACATTAAAATAATATTGACAAATTATATATTTGGCGTTTACCTTAAAATAATCCATCTCACCTAAAAAAATGAGTTGGTATGGTGATAGGAAATAGATAAAAGAAACTGGTAAAAAATATTAATATTTTTAAAGTTGGGTGATTAATATATAAGTTCATTTTCCATTTTTATATTTGTGAAGATTTCCATAAAAACATGTTAAAAATAACTAAGAAAAAAGTCAATATGCGTATACATATATATATTCACTGATATATACTCATATATGCATGTGTGTATATATATTTACATTTTTTATTAATAATTATATGTATTCATAGATAAGTAGTATATTCTCAAAAATAAAGACCATATAAATATTCTCAAAAATAAAGACAAAGCATTTGCTGTATAGACAGTCCATTATTTTCTTAGTATTTCTCTGTATCAGGAAGTTATAGTTTGTAGTTTAATTATGAAAAGAATATTTTTCATTAATCTCAAATATTTCCTTAACTATGATTCAAATCTCATCTGGGAACAAAAAGAAGGGACCAAATTTTCTTCTTAAGTAAATGTATGACAAATAAAAGCACCAGAGGTTATAGTTTAATATTATCTTAATAGAGGTATTAAGGGCTTGTATATTTCAAAACCCTGTAAGATTGATGAGGTCCTTTGCATACTATTGAGTCCAACTATTTTATTTTGTGAATGAAAAAAAACAAAACTTAAAAAAGAGCAGGGATTTCTTCCAAGTTAGTTAACTAAGTTCTTGCTACTCAAAGTGTGGACCAGCCCCAACATCTCCTAGGAGCTGGTCCCTACCCCGGAACAACTGGAAGGGAATCTCTAGTTAAACAAGACCCCTAGTGATATACATGCGCTTCAAAAACTGAGAAGCACCCAACCAGGCAGTAACAAATTTGGGCTAGAAATCAGGTCCCCTAACTCTTTCTCTGATTCCCCCATCTCATTATACCACACTCCCTAGGGAGTGGATGAACTTCCTTTTGTTAATCATAACAGGAATATAGCCTTTCCTCATTCTATTTGTATTTTCCTCGTCTAGGTTATGTTTGTGCAGACATATGCAAATACTGGAGAGGCAGCAAGAGACTTCTGCCAGGTTTTGCCTATTTCCTTCAATCTCGGGTTGGTCATTTTATACAAGGACCATGTTGATATTCTGCAACTCGAGAAAAGTTACCATATGCTAAAAGAATCGGCACTAGGGACAGCAGTGATCTGTGATGATGATGATGGTAAAAAAAAAAAGTCTGCACTCTGCATGACAGAAAAGGAGTCACATAGATTCATCAAGATTCATACGTTAATGAGTTTGAGAAGAACTGAAAACGCTGTGCTAGTGGCCACATACTGCCCTTAAAGGGGTGTATAACCTTTCCCCTGACCTCAATAGCACTCTCTTTATTTAAAGAAAAAGCGCATGTGGAAAGCACATGGTGTCGAGAACGCAGAGCTTCTCGGACAGAGAGCCTTTGAGAGAATTCAGACGGGAGGGAGCTGCCACGGGTTAAACCGGTTACCCCACACTAAACTTAATTGACGAATAATTTATAGAAGCCAAGAAATGTTAATTGAACAATGAATCACTTAGACTGAAGGATAAAATGCACCTGGATTGATCACTAGAAAGCAAACAAGATTGAAAAGAGCTTAGGAGGACTTGAGTACCTTGAAACTTAAAGCCGCTAAATAAAGAACGTCATGACAGCAGGACTAGCAAACACTGGAGAGAGAAACTGGCAGAGCTCGTGGGGTCCCAGTGCATGGCTTGACGGCAACAGGTGTTTGTGCTTTTGTTCAATTCTTTCGCGGAAGTAGGGCACTGGGCTAGGAGAATTCTACCATATTTTTTTAACCATGTTCTTCAAACACTATTTCTTTTTTCCTTCAGGCATGCTACCCCCAAGAAATTAAGACAACTGTCATTTCAATATTTGGAACACACAGGGTGTGGTGGGCATTAATTAATTTCCTACAAGGCTCAAGAAGCTGTTCAGGTTACAGTTGAGGGGATGGCTGATGAGAGAGAGGAGTCAGGCTTGGTCATCAGGCCAACAGAAATTGGTACAGAATTAAACACAAATCTGAGTGCAACGCCTGGAGGGAATTCTGGTCAAATAGTGTTAGCGTAAGCTTGCCAAATTAAGTAACGTGACAGCAACAGGAAAAGGATACTAAACAGCAAAACACTCAGTTGAGTTAGGATCTGCCATCATACCTGTTTGTCACTGAAAATATAATTGTATTTATACAAGAGCAATGTTTATTTTATTTATTTATTTATTTATTTATTTATTTATTTATTTATTTTTGAGGAGGACTAGCCCTGAGCTAACATCCAATGCCAATCCTCCTCTTTTTTCTGAGGAAGATTGTCCCTGGGCTAACATCCATGCCCATCTCCCTCTACTTTGTATGGGGGATCACCTGCCACAGCATGGCTTGACAAGCGGTGCATAGGTCCTCACCCAGGATCTGAACCTGCGAACCCTGGGCCGCCAAAGCAGAGCGTGTGCACTTAACCACTATACCACCCGGCTGGGCCCTTATTATTTTTTTAAGCAAGGATTGTTTAGAAATTTTGATGAAGTTTTGCTTGTTTTTAAGGTAATGTGGTATGACTGGGTCACAGTTTGCTAGTTTTCTAACTCTCTCCAAGTTCTGGTATGGATCCTGGTAAAATAATCTGAGAGACTTGCTTCAGTCTTTGACGTTGGAATGACAGATTTGCTGAGCCTTTCTTTTCCCTGAGAGACAGCACGGGGCAGCAGGGAGATCTCGGCAGGGGGGAAAACTCTGGCTCTGCCCTTCTCAGCTACTAGCCACAAGCAATAACCACGTCTAGCTGTCAGCCTCCTCATCTTTGCATCTCAGATCATCCTTCACCAGCTTGCTGTGGAGACTAAATGAGATGATAAAAGTAGATTGTTCTGCACAGTGCCTGGCATACAAAATGAGAAAAAATCTAAAAGCTCTTTTCTCCCTTCCCTCCATCTGTGATGGAAGATTTCTTCAAACACAAATCACCCAGAAGTGGCTAAACGAAGTGATTTATGGGAAAACAATAATTTCCTCCATTTTGAATAATTTACTACTACGAATTATTGAGTGTGTCACTATGACCATCTAGCTAACTATTCCCAAACAAGGGTATATGTGTGCTCACATTAAAAAACAAAAAAAGTCAAAAAAAGGAAATCCAAATAAAACAAAATTTAAAAGAAACAAAAGTCAAAATTACAGAAAATTTAAATAGTTTTCTTAAATGTTCAGAGTTTGGTCTCCTCTTCTCTCCCAGCTATATTTGTCTGTAAGGTTGACCTCAATTTAGTGATCGTTCTTACTCTGGGATGCGATAACCTTACGTTTATGGAAAATTGCTTTGAATTTTCTTAAGGTGATAGCCATTCGAGCATAAACATGCACTGTCATTTGTTTTGGGCTCTGTTTTGCCAGGAGAGGTTGTGCATCTTTCAGAAAGCATGTTTCCCTTTCACTGCTTGTGTTTTCTAAGAGATCAGCCTGGCAGTGTTATTTTATGGGTTACTTTATGCTTTGTGATTTTCCTGTGATTGACTTCTTGCACTTAAGCTAAAGGGACTTACTGATGTTAACTGAGGTTGTTTCATTCCTGTAAAAGCTCAGGCTTTAACTAGGCAAATCTCAGGTGGATAAAGATGCTTCACATTCTACACTGCATCAGGATATGCATAGGATTTTACAGCAAGGGGTTTGGAGAACAGTTAGGAAAAGTTAAATAGATACACATTTGTTAACATCATTCTTCACTTCGCTGTGTATTTACAGTTTGTTGAGAACATACTTCTTGACCCCCAAGAATGATGATGAAGTGACTAATTTTCTTTGTGTCACAGTTGCCTCATTCTAACATGAAAGATTTAAACTAGATGAGACAATGACTTAATAAATGTGAAAACTTTTGTCAAATCTAAAGTGTCTGTAAATATGTATTAGCCAGCCTCCAAGATGGTTCCAGTAATCTCTGTCTCTTGTATTCACGTGCCTGTGTGGTGCCCTCCCATATTAAATAGGACTGGCCTGTTGAACCTACAGGATATCATGGAAATGATGGTGTGTGATTTCCAAGGTTAGGTCATAAAAGATATCACAGTTTACACCCTGATCTCTTTCAGATCACTTGGTCTAGGGAAAGCCAGCATCTACGACATGAGCACACACAAGCAGTCCTAAGGAGAGACCCAGACATCACGATCATAATCTCATGAGAAACTCTGAGCTAAAACTGCCCGGCTAAGCCAATTCCAAATCCGTGACCCACACAAACTGTCCAAAATAATAAATCTCTATTGTTGACATGAGCCAATAAATTTGGGGGCAATTTGTTATGTGACTATAGTTAACAAATAGGAAATGGTGGTTCATTCATTCATTCATTCAATGTGTGTAGAGCATGTTGTACCAGACACTGTAACGGAAGGTTGGATACAAAGATAAACAAGCACTCAATTCACTGAGAAAGAAAAATGTGAAAAAAAAAACTAAAAAATGTTTTACTTGGCACACTTGACTTTGATTGTAAAAGCACCATTGCTGTAATTCTTTAATCTATGATTAAGTAGCATTTATATAATCCTTGGGCAAACACAAAGTAGAAGGAAAGAAATTTCCCTCAGCAACCTGGATAAATGCACTGTGATTATTACTACTTTCATTTTCTTTCAAAATGTGTCCAGGCTAACTAATTAATTTGATCAAAAGCATGTCTCATGAACCAGAGTCAAATGCCCAATCCTTGGCCAGAGAGTTTTCCATTCCATGGCCAACACCAAAGCTCCTTAACTTGGCTTCCCTCTTCCTCAGAAGACAGGCCAAGAGAAGGTGTCACAATCAGCAGAAATAGGAAAATTAAATGCAAGCAAACCAACACAGTGAGCAAATAAACCCATCATTATATATATGATGTGCGCCTTATGAAATTTTGAAACTATCTATAGCAAGTTAAAATTGTTACATAAACTTACCTGAGTTTCAAGAATTACAAGGAGTTGTGCACAAAGACACCATGTTGATCACTGATCCAAATGATGCATTTTACAGACGTAGCAAAAGTTACAGATAAAGTAGCTTACCATCAGTCACAGAATTAGTTAATTCAAGAAGCAGAGATATAACACAGAAGTCCAATGCAGATGATTTTGCAAACTCCCTAAGTGGCTTCTTTGGCAGTTTAAGAATCACAATAACAGGGGCCGGGGCATAGTGGTTAAGTTCATGCACTCCACTTCAGCGGCCCAGGGTTTGCGGGTTCAGATCCCAGGCGCAGACCTCTGCACTGCTTACCAAGCCATGCTGTGGCAGCGTCCCACATATAAAGTAGAGGAAGACGGGCATGGATGTTAGCCCAGGGCCAATCTTCCTCAGCAAAAAGAGGAGGATTGGCAAGAGATGTTAGCTCAGGGCTAGTCTTCCTCACCAAAAAATAAAATAAAATAAATAAGAAACACAGTAACAGAAATGTGGCTGAACTCACTGCTCTGTAAATTCTAATTTAGGTTGATGACATAAACTTCTCGCTGTTCCCTTAGTGGGAGTGTCAAATGTCTATTTGATACACATTATACCAAAGAGCAAAACAATTTCTTTCTTATGCCACAAGAAGAGATAATCTTGTGGATTTGACAATGTCACGTCAGAAAGCTGTATAATACTCCCTCAAAACTACACTTTAGAGAGCATCAAGAACAGAGATGTTGCCACAGGGCAATCAGACCCTAGAGTACGACTTTTCAAACAGCAGTTGTTCCCACATTTAGAGTCAAATAAACAAGATCTGTAAGGCTCCTAGAAATGAGGTGCTGGAACTGGGTGTGCTTTGATATTCAAAACTTTTCCAGAGGGAGAAATTGACAGTCTGACAACAGCATACGTCAGAGTTTTTCACGATTTGATATTGCTGGGAAGGTAGAGCTCCGAGCCTGGAGTAGCCAGGTTTCACATTTTTCTTTCGTAATACAACTTTAGGCTATAGCATAGTGTCAAATGAATTCAGTGATCTTCTTGATTGTTTTATTCTTAGAGAGTACTATTTACAGTTCTCAGGTTTAAAATTAATATTCAATATGTCACAGAAACAAATACGGAAATATTACTTTCCTCATAATTTCAGTGTACAAATAGTGTTATTCTATTTATTAATCTAATGAAAAAGACAACAATCTTCACTTTTTCTTTGATTAACTCAAACAAACTAAACCTCCCCTCAGAAAAGTTTTATCTACAACTCAGTTATAATTCACATTTAAAACCACTTCAAAATTTAATAATTCTACTTCATTTTTATAGTCTTCAAATGTATGACTTAACAAGCAACACCTTTCCAAGTGCTTAAAAATAGTTTTTAAGAATGTAGCAAATTAAACTTATGAAAATAGTTACTCAAATTATTTTGATTATCCCAACATAGTTTAGAGTAGTGGCCAAATTCCTTTATATTTTTCCTGCTGAAATCAGAAGTCCAAAATCAATTGTGCGTTTTAAATTGTAAATTTTAATCTAATAAAATCTCGATAGTCTATGTCAAATTCTCTTAAATGTGATAAACATTTAAAATGCCAATTACATATACTATTCTTAACCCTAGCGCCAAAGTAAGAATTCTTTAGGTTTGGTTTATTTTGTCATTTTATTTTCAGCTTTAACCGTTTGCATACTGGAAAGATACTTATCTAATAAGGAAATATTTTGATCATCTCAGGTGTGTTGGTTGCCATCTCAATAAGCTATGGGGTCACTGATCAGCCAAAAGAAGTGCTCAGGTCTGGGCCGGAGGGGCTGCACATCCAGAGTGATTCCTCCCCCACCAAAGAGGCATGCACTGAGCCATTTTCCATATTCACTTTGCAAACTGAGGAGTCAAAGCCCATACTTTTCAGATAGGATGCTAACTTTCACAAGTTAAGAGTTAAAATTCTATAATTCAATACTTTATTTCACTATATGAATATGTAAATACAGCTAAAATTGCAAATAACTGAAGTCTTTACTGAACTTCTTATTTTTTCTTTCTCTTCATTTTTCATATTCACAATTCTTTACAGTTACCTTAACGACACTCGATTATATTTTCCATGTGTCTCATAACTTTGGTGATGCACAACTCTAATGTCACCAAATGAAATGTGGAAGAGAGGTTTATAAAATATCAATACAGCAGGACAAATCTACTGAAAGCCCTACACACACAACTGTAGGACTTTCAGTAGATTTAATACTATCGTTGGGTCTCTCCTCCTAGAATAGTTGAGCAGAGTTGGCCACCTATGGATGCTTATAAGACACTTTGCCACCATAGGATCTGTCAGAGTGATGATGCATTGTTTCATCCATTCTTCACACCATTCCTTTTGACTGGATAGTATATATTTCCTTATTTAAATGTTTTATAATTATAATAAACAAAAGTATTAATTAAACTTGTGAATTTAACATTAAAAGGAATCTTAATGGAGTTGAATACTGTCTCAGAGGCACAAAGAAAAAAATGGGAATTAAATTATATACACTAGAAAGGTTATACTTCTAGTGCCATTTCAGTGACAAAGAACAATTTCTTAAAAGGGATAGTCCTCGTGAGAATGTTGTCCTGAGAAATAGGCCACTTTAACTACCAAGAGAGTGCTCAGCAGAGCTGTGTGCTTCCCTCTCGTATTAGTTTGTTAAGGCTGCCATGACGGAGAACCACAGACTGAGTGACAAACAACAGAAATTTATTTTCTAACACTTCTGAAAACTGGAAGTCTGAGATCAAGGTGTCGGCAGGGTCATGCTCCCTCTGAAGGCTCTGGGGAAGGATCTATTCCAGGCCTGTCTCCTAGCTTCTGGTAGTTCTTTGGCTGTGGCAACATAACTCCAATCTTCACATGGAATTCTCCCTGTGTGCTTGTTTGTCTCTGTGTCCAAACTCTCCCCTTGTATAAGAACACCAGTCATATGGGATTAGAGCCTAGCCAAATGACCTCATCTTCATTAATCACATCTGCAACAAACTTATTCCCAAATAAGGTCACATTCTGAAGTACTGGGAGTTAGGACTTCAACATATGAACTTTAGGGGGACACAATTCAACCCATAACCCCTCTCCAGTGCTGTCTAAGAGCAGAAGGACCTCAGAGTTATTTGAGACTGACGAGAGCAAGCGGCAAGTCATCATCACTCTGGGAGTGGAATGGCTTGAGACCTGAGATTTAAACATCTTTCCTGGAGGTGAAACATCTAATGCAGGGGTACGGGAGATGCTCTTGAGTAACAAGTCACTGACTTGGACATGAGGGGATATTTAAGAAAGCAGTAATGCAAAATATTTTTCCATAAATGAAGAACATGTTTTCATATTTTAGAAAGAGTTTAAGGAGATAGAAAATTTTTCTGAAGATAACCTTACTATTTGCAATTCTTAGCCCTGTTTCAACACAGCTTAGGACCCTTAAAAGAGAGAAATTCATCTATCCATTTAGCTTAGATATTTCTAGAAGTAGGTAAATGTGGTCACACTAAGAAAAAGCACTATAATTACCTACCATTGGATCTATTAAAACAGATTACTAAATTATAGAAATTAAATTAAGATCCCTCTGATTTCTAGAAGAAGGTGTCTCCAAAGTGTAAACACCATGATTTGGCAAAAGCTGAGTTCTGTCATTATATTTTTACCTTATTTTTATTCTATGATCTATTTTGTCCTGCTAAATCAAGAGAACTGAAAGACATATTGCACTTTGATTCAATGAAGTCAGAACATCTGATTCCACGCTCAGCCTAAGTACCAGAGCCCCCTGCTCTACCCATTGTCCCCCAAATATGTTTTGTACATCCTTATCTTAGCTTAAGTTGACATCTGTGGCCTTGCCCTATTCAGAATCATTGCATGTATTACTATTGAGGTCTCTATCATGTCAATAAACGACCATATATTCTGGGAACTCACGAAGGACACAGAGTAAATTAAAATTGTTGTAACATTATATTCTCCCGTCCAGCAGTAAAATCTCTAGTGTCTCATGTATTGGGAAGGCAAAGTCTTAAATACCAACCTGGGAGTCTATGCTTATCCTGAAGATTTCTCAACCCCTCTCACAATTTTACTGATAATGCTTTAGTAAAAGCAATCTCCACTCCAAACCTGTACAAGGCAGGCTGGCTTGAGGGACCCTGACACGGTGGACAATGCAATGGCCATGCCCCAACAGGGCAAAGTGGAGCCCAATTTTAGAAGCACGGATAACCTCTTCCAATATCACGAGAATCTTCTGCCCCAGAACTGAGAATCTGATCACATTAATTTCAATTGCATTCCTGCCCGTATTAACTATTTTTGTGACCTTGCTGTGCAACTGGATGTGGCTTAGCCGACGCTGGTGTCTGTTTCAGTTGGTTTTCCAGTCTTCGGTTTGGATCTTGGCTTTGTCAAACCTTAGCTTGCAGTTGTGCGAGCACACGCCCCGCAGCTTTAGCTCTTCTCTTCTTTCCTCACCAGTCTGGATCTCCGGGAAAGTCCAAGGGCTTGTCTCACCTTCACTGCAAAACCTGAGGGAGGTGGCGCCCAGATTTTTGGATTTGGGACTGGTGCTCTGCTGCCCCCTCCTGGCCCTAGGCCATACTTGACATTGAAGAACAACCTCTTCAAAAGCCAAGCATTTCTAAAGGAGCTTTTCTTTCCAGAACTCAATCAAACATCTATAAAGTTGACTAATAAAGAGAAAAAGCCTAATACATATTGAGAACTTAAATTCCCAGCCACCACGCTTGGACTTTTGTGCATATTCATGATTTAATCTTCTTAACTTCCTTGTGAGATAACTGTTATTATAACTCACTAGATAAATTGTTTTCAGGGAGAATTGGAGAGATTAGATAATGTGCCTAAGAAATCAAGCATAGGTCATACCTGGGGTTTTGCTTTTTTGGTAACTGTTCATACCTGCTTTTCTCTGACTCAGGGCACAGGTTCACTAACTCTCTTGGCTCAGAGTAAATTCTTAAATGCCCAAAATACCATTTTATCATTCGCAGCAACGGGGTTAAAATTAAGCTATGTACGAATTTGGGCTACAGTTCAAATTGTTTTTTCTACTATTTTCAGGACATAGAGAAATACTACAAAAGAAAATAAACATTGGATAGAAAGTCAAAAAGCCTGGATATAAATTTCAGGCTGTTGCTTGGGCAAGTCAATACACAGCCTGAGTCACAATTCCCTGAAATGCAAAACAGAGAGCACCCTCTTTCTGCCTCAGCAAGGAGTCGTGTGGATCACACCACAGTGTGGGGAACTTAGTGCACGCTCTGCAGAAGTGCCGGCACTTCTTGCGTGTCTCATTCTAGATTCCCCAATGTACATACGCATAGTGACTTTAATAAGGATCATAGATTATGCGTGAGAGAAAGAACACCGGTATTTCCTATTAAACAACAGTGGGCTTATATTGAAAAATTCAAACATTAATAATATTATAGCAATCAATATGCAAAGGATGATGTAAACAGTAGAAAGGAAAATAATTCTTGATGCAGGAGCTTACTCAAATGAACAAGCATGAACCTAAATGCTTTTTATTATTTTAATTCAATAAGTTATAAGACGACTACAACTGCCGCTACTATTACTACTACTCTTATTATAAGGTAGAAAAGGGAAGAAATTATGTTACTAATTTTGCCTCTTTATGTATAATAATCACGTAAGATGTTTACAAACTTTCTACAAGAAACATATAGAAATCATTGTAATGGTTATACAATATGCAGTCAACTTTTTTTCTGGGAAATATTATTAGCAACAAGGTTGACTTTTCTCTCCCATTTATGTTATTCCCATGAGAATTAGTTCCCCTGTGGTTAGTGTTTTGTTTTCACTGAAATTTAAAATGGAAAATAAGTAGATTATTTCAAAAACAGTGGTCCTGTAAATTAATCCTTATGACTGTAGAACAATGTAATCTATATTATCCAAGGCTATGTTCAAGAACCTCATAAGCTGTTTTCTGCCTCCCTTCTTATATCTCTCAACCTATTGCATCAGAAAGACCTATGCAAAATCCAATCTCACCAATTCACTCATTTTTTAAAAATACTTTTAATTTATATCCATTGCTTGCAAGGTAAAGTCAAATCTCCTTTGAGGGACGTATGATTCTTTTCATGATCAAGTTCCTGCTTCTCTCTTTAGCGCTCTTCTACCACTCCCCACTTGCACTTTACGATTCAGTCATATCAAACCGATGGCATTTCAAGATTATGACGTCACATCCATCTGTCTTTGTCAACTGCTCACCCTTCTTTATTCCTGGGCTTCTCTACAACCCCTTTCATCCTTTAGAGAGTTTTTATTCAGCCTTCAAGAGCCAGAATCTCTGCAAGAGAACTTTCCAGGAAGTCATCCCTAACCTTCCTCACCAATCTAGGCTCCACTAGTCACAATGATAAATTATATTTGGTTAACAATTTAATTCTAGCTCTGGGCTAAGCATGGCACATACATTAATTATGTAATCCAGACAATAACCATATGAGTAGTTAATATTATTATCCCTTTGTGTATAATGAAATAAAAACACAGAAAAGTTAATCAACTTGGCAAAGACCACACAGCTACTCAGTTGCAAAGCTGAGAATCCAAATTCCGTTAGTTTAGCTCCCGAATCCATCAGCTTTAACATCTCTGCAGACACTATTTTTCACGTACAACACTATACTGAAATGACCCCTTCAAATAGTCATCTCCCCACCAAGATTTACCAGGAGAAAAAAATCAGGTCATTCATGTTTCTATCTACAGCATATCATATGTTATAGCGTTCGATAAATATTTGTTGAGGCTAACCATGCTCTATTTTTTAAATTATGTTATTTTTCAATTACATAGAGCTTTTCAAGGGGAAAATGTATACTTATTGGAGTAAAGAGTATATAATATAAAATGTTCTTCTGAAAAGAATTTGAGATAAGTCAATAAAACCCATGTACATAGTAAGGCTATTAAATTTGCAGATAATAAAATAAAATGTGTAGTTTTCTCAACATTTTTATAACCCGATGGAATAATATGATGAAAAATTTTATGAACTCAGAGACTCTAATACACCTTCCTATGGGAGGCTTCTCTTTCCCTGACTGTTTAGAATCAATGATGCAGAACAAGCGAATAGATCAACCTCTAAGAGTAATGATTAAACATCAAGTCTAACTCTGAACTTCTCAGCAACAAAAGCAAAGTATGAAATATGATATGCATGTGTCTCCATTATAATGAAGCAAACTTTTAATTCAAATCATAATTTTAATAGTAAATTAAGTAGTAATCATAATCGTAGCATTTTAATAGTAGGTATTTATATTGATTTTTAATTATACATTAATATATTTCCAAGTTATTTGGATGAAGCAAAAAATATTAAAAAATATATATCTTTCTCCTTAAACAATATGACTATATACAAGAAAAGATTATATATAATATCATATGTATATACTTATTTTATGATAAACAGTATATAATTGTATACATAGGTAGGTCTATACATATATAGATAAACAGAAAGATTTACCTACTTGACAAAGTAGTAGGTTACATATTTCTATCAGATATTTGCTTGTTTCTGTCCACTTGAAGCAGGTATGTCCAGAATTATTCCTGACATCCAACTGTGAACACTAGATAAACAAGTTCCTTGGATACAGTCTTTGTGTTGACTATTTTTAAGATTTCCAAATTATTTAGAGACAGCAAACAGAATGTTGATGTCTAACAAATAAGACACATATCAGTACCTTAAACTTCCACCATAAATAATGTAGTTTTCTACATTGTTAATATTCTGTGATACAGAATTCTATCAAGATTTTTACTGTTTTTGAGCACTCAGACCCAGGCATGCTCATTTGCTGCAACTCTGAACACCAGGAAATAAATAAAACTTCCTTGAATATAATTCTTATATTGGAATCAGACACTCATCTGTTCATCTCTATAATGGGCCTCAGCAAAAGAATGGTTTCCTCTGGGTTGCAAACATTTGCTATGCAGGGGGAAAAAAGAGAGAGAGAGATCATTTGAGATCATCATGAATATTGTGGGGCAGTCAAGTGGGATATGTCTAATACATTGTGCTCATCATAATCTTTTTTTCTAAAATACATATTTTATAATACAAGCTAATCTCTGTCTATCTGCCTTCCGTTAATATTTTTCTAAATTGATTCATCTATTAAATTTTCCTAGTCTAATTTGTTTTGCTGATGTTGAGTGGCCTTTTGTATCAATTTACTCAAAGTTTACTCTCCCATCTATTCTCTCATTCTTAGCTGTTCTGATGTTATAAAATTGTTGATATTTCTATAATTTTATTGATGATAAAATTAATATAATTTGGGTTAAACGGTGACTTAAACTGTTTAAACAATTTCCTTAATTTTGCCTTGGCTCCCAGAAAATTATAGCCGGAAAAGTAGTAAATAGAAATAAATACAAATAAATAAAGCACATACTAGGATAAAGGGTTTTAAGTACTATGTAAAAAAAAGCCAAAAACAAAGTAAATCAGGGTAAGATATCGTGAGAGACAGGGAGAGAGAATGATTCACCCATTGTATGTTAAGAACATTTTTGGCAATGGAGCAACTACTGACATGTCCCCCCTTGCCCCATGTGCCCTGTTGAAGAATGCACAGTAGCTCACATTGTAGATGAAGACAATTATTATAAGCTAGGATTCCATAATGTTAATTATTTATTAGTAAAAAGCCTTTGCATTATACACATTAAAAGAGAAGAAATATGTAGTCAAAATGTAGCTAATATTGCCTTTAAGAGAGGAAAAGTCAAAATGTATAACTAATGAGATATGCTATTAAGTCAATACAATTAATTATATACTCTTTTTGATAAAACGAAGACATCTTAGAAATGAATTGAATATGCAGATGGAAGGGTCCCAAATCATTGAAGAACCAAGTTCTAGAAGAAAAATGTCAATTGAATTAAGGACTATTCTACGTTTATTTTGATAAGAATTGAATATTATTAATATTTTCAGGTTTTAAAACATCATACAGTCTTTAATTTAGATGACAGGAATAACCTGAGGCTTGCGGTGATTTTTTTCCCCTCTTTTTTCAGGCAAACTAAGGGTGATTCTCTTTTCAATTATTATTGCCAGGTCTTAGGTATAGTGATAATTTTTTCCTGAAATTTAATTTACATATGAATGGGATGAGTTTACATTTCTTCCATTTCTCACACTTTTCAAATTAACTTAATTAAAGAATATCAAAGGAATTTAAGTTACAAACAGAATAATTCTGAAAGAGAGAGTTTGGCTCCATCCTTTAAGACAAATAAAGAAACAGATATTAATTCACAGATATCAGTGAAGGGAAAGTACCGAATAAGAGTTTGAGTTAAATAGGAGTCATTGTGCATGTGTGTGTGTGTGTGTGTGTATGTGCGTGTGTAAGTGAAGCTTTGGAATCTTTGGAATATCACACAGTGAAAGTGACATAACTCAGTCTATGAGGATGAGGACGCCAAACCAGAAACCCTGACACTGTCGTTGCCAGGTAGCCACGAGCGGCCACTCAGGCATTAGGAAGCTGGTTAATCAGGACCTGAATTTCAGGAAAGCACTTAGTCGCCAATGAGCTCGAGTCTGAAAGGGCAATCGAGTCACCCCAAGGCAAAGAAAACAAAGATGAGCATCAGCTGAACAGCAGAATCCATAGAATCCTGCCGCCTGGAGTGCGCTGAGACCCGGAGCAAGGTGGATTCGGGGGTCAGGATTAGAAGGATGGTGAGAGAATGTCCCAGATGGGGAAAAGGAAGAACCAGGAAAGACAGGAAGACAGACCGAATATTCCTGCAACTCCCGTGATGCTGGCTGTCTGTTGTGCCTCTCCCTTGACCAACTCAGACTCCCTAAGCTTATTTCACTTTGAAACTTCTCTTAAATTTGGCAATTGATCAATAAAAAGAATTGTGAAGACATGTAAATCAAGTATTTAAAAGATGAGTCATTTTTAAACCACACAATTCTCCTAGTGTATTTTGCAATAAGCAAAGTTGTTCAATAAGAACTGTCAGATCAGGGAACTAACAATTTCAAAAGTAGATAAAATAACTAAAATGTGTGTTATTTAGCATGCAATTTGCACTCATTTGAGTTTATTAATGTTATGAAGCAGCAGCCCATTTTTTATCAGATTCCTTTCTTCATGCCCCAAATAAAATTTCCTGGAAATTCATATATAAATATCTATGAGGATGCAATGAACGCAAAGAGCAGGATGCTGCTACGTGCTGGAGAGAAAAATTGATGCATTTAAGCACATGACACTGGAGGAAGAAGAAAAACCTGAAAATGTGTGAAGAGACATTTCCCTCTAGTGTTTGTATTTTGCCCACACAGACACTAGCTCAGCTTTTATCAAGAGGGCCATAATCTGTTTTTTCTTTTTTCACAAAGGAAGCAATGAGAAGAGTGAGACTAAAGCAGTGTACTGCCACTTCCCTGAGCTAGACAGGGTCAATCAGGGTCAGAAGTGCCAAGAAGACACCAGGGCAACACAGCTTATCAGGGCGTGTCTTTGGAGCCCTCAAGCGAGAAACATCTCCTGAGAGCAAAGAAAGTCAGAGAGAGACGCGGAGGGATACTCACGAGGTGGGGGAAATTGTAGGACTGACTTGAATTTTTTAAAGTAAATAATGTGTCTGTGATATGAGACGTAGTGGAAACACAGAGCCAATTAGTCTAACTTTTTAGACTTGTTCTCTACTAATCTTAATTATCTGACACAGCAGTGACCTTATCCAGTAATAAAATGAGGTTGAAAAACTCTCTTTCTTACAACCACTTTATTGAAACGTGATTGACATACAAAAAGCTATATATATTTAATACATACGAATCGATGAGTTTGCAGGTAAGTATACACCTGTGAAATCGTCGCCACAATCTATGTGGTAAACATATCCATCAGCTCCAAAAGTTTCCTACTGCCCTCTTTAATAATTCATTACTATTATTTTTTGTGATAAGAACACTTGACATTAGATCTACCCCTTCAGCAAGTTTTTAAGTATACCATATATTATTAACTATAGATACTATCCTGTACACTAGATCTCTAGGTCTTATTCATCTTGTATACTTGAAACTTTGTGCTCTCCTATTAATATCTTCCCATATCCTCTTCCCCCCATTCCCTGGTAACCACCCTTCTACTCGCTGGTTCTATGAGTTCGGCTATTTCAGATTTCTCCTGTAAGTGGTATCATGCGTATTTGCCCTTCTGGACTGGTTTATTTCACTTAATATAATGACCTCCAGGTTCGTCCATGTTGCTGCAAATGGCAGAATTTCCTTCAATAAACATTAACGTTGCTTCCATGTTTTGTCTATTGTGAATAATGCTACAACGAACATAGGAGCACAAATAATGTTTTTATCTTCTTCTTAGTATTTAAGTGGTTAAATATAAAAGAAAGTACAGTGCCAAGAAAGAGGATATGAAAAGGAATATGCAGCCTGGTATATAAACCTATGAAGCTAAATTTAAAAATTCGAATATAGGGGCTCGCCTCGTGGTGGAGCAATTAAGTGCGCATGCTCCATTTTGGCAACCTGGGGTTCGCAGGTTCGGATCCCCGGCCTGGACCAACACAGCGCCTGTCAAGCCACGCTGTCACAGCGTCCCATATAAAGTAAAGGAAGATAGGCATGGATGTTAGCTCTGGGCTGATCTTCCTCACCAAAAAAAAAAAAAAAAATGTGAGAGAGAGAAATGATTATTGGGTGTGTATATGTATGTATTTTTTCCTAGATTATAAAATAGTTTACATAATATGAAAGGCGAATTTTTGACTAGGAAAAATTGCAGAAACATAATGGATAAAAAGCCAATATCTTTTTAATAAGAGTACAAATCTATAGGAAATAGATGAAAACTCCAGTAGAAAATGTATAATGATGTATAAGAATATTATTAGACCATTTAAAAAAATTTAATATAATAAACAAATGTTTAACCTCTTGTTCGCTTAAATCAAAGCTAATTAAAATATTTTTGAAAATATTTTAATGCTAATATCAAACATCTAGAAGTTTTGTGGAAAAGGAAAGTCTCATTTACTGCTGGTGACAGTGCAATTTGCTGTGACAGCAACTTGGAAATATGTATCAGTTGATGTATTTGACAATATGTATCAACATATCAAAAAAGGTTAAAAGATGTTTTGCTTTATGATCTACACTTTACTACCAGAAATTAATCCTAGAGAAGTAATCACAGACTGTAGTAACCAAAGTGTTAGCCACAGGAATTTACATTGGTGCACTATTGACAATAGCAAAATATTGAAAACAGCTATTCAACAATAAATTGTTGGGATTTTCTAAATCTTATACATTTTTAAATAAATTTTACAAATTTATAAAATTGTGGGATTTTATTAATAAACTATAACATAGTCCCTCGATGTAGTTACAAAAAAGAAAACTGTGGGTAATAAATGTGTCCTTCTCTCCCTGTTTCTCTCTGTCTCTCTCTGTCTGCCTCTTTCTCTGCGTGTGTGTGTGTATATATATATTTTTTATGTGTGTGTATATATATATAAAATGGAATTGTATACTCCTAATTTTAAGAAGGATTATTTATTTTCGGGTAGTGGCGTTTTAGAAGACTTTAGTTTGCTTCATTTTCTTATTCATATTTTCAAAAGTGTTCTGCAGTAAATGTGGATTTATTTTACAATATGTAAAATATAAAAGTTATAAAAGCAAATCTAAGAGAGCTTTCTCTCATACATTAGAGAGGGAGAATTAAACTAATTAAATGGCCTAAAACTCATTTAAAAACAAATAAAAAAAGCCACTTGGTCACAATGGCTTTCTAAGAGCACTACCTCACAGTTGAAAACGGTGGTTTAGCATTTCATTTGACAAATCTATATGCCTGTCTGTTGTTTGCTGAAGAATTGCAACAGTCATTGCCGGGAATGTTTCTGATTTATCAGTCACTCTCTTATGAGTGTTATTTGTAAACTGTGAGAGTAAAATGATTCTTCCTTATGATATACTAAATAATAAAGGACAATGTATATTTCTTAAATGTAAAATGCAGGATTTTACTTCTTGGTGAAATGCTTGATTTCCTTTTATATTCACGCATTTTCTTTATTAACAAAACATTGGATATATGGAGAAAACAATTGGGAACACAGATAGTATTTTTGCACGTCAAGAGATCAAAAAAATTATAGTTATAAATTCTCAAAGATATCTTGAAGAATAATATATGATATGCAGGGATGTGCAGTTTATACTTTATAATCTACTAATGCCCATGCTGAAACCTGCTTTAAGAGGATACGGCTCCTCCTCTTCAATATGCATTTTAGCATCCTGTCAGCAAGCTTTACTGACTTAATTTTGTTGGATGCTCCAAAAAAGAAAAATAAGTATTGACAGATCAATCAATGTCTGCTAAGCCTGGAATTTGTCTATACATTATGAATTTAATGTCACTCAATTTAAAAGGGAAAGAATATATGTTGAGCTAGTCCTGCACATTGTAATACTTCCATAGGTCAAATCTGAAAGTAAACTAGAGTCGTCCTAAGGTTGAATAATTAAAAAAAATAAACAGTATAAGATCCAAGGAAAAGTAATTATTCATATCATTAACATTTTTCTTAAACTGCACTCAGCTTTTTCATTTAAACCTATACAACAGGAGATATACTATTTATTGGTATTTTAATCTAATTAGTTCCTATTTTCTTTTAAGAAAACTGGAAAATTTTGGTTATCTAACCATGTGACTTGAAGGATGTTTTGCCAGTCAAATCATTTTGGGCAACTATATGGGAATACAAATGATTTACAAATGATCAAATGATATTTCCAAAAACAATCCTCATCAGTAAAATAATGGAAGTAATATTTGGAATTATAAAAAAAAAAAATCAATGCAAATTCAAATTAAAGATTTTGTAACACGAAATCCATGTTTAAGGCTCTTGAAACAAACTATTTTTCCAGATATGAATCTAAACTTTTGTATATGATATTACCAGTATAGTACAGTCATTCAGGCAGATTTTCATGGATTTTGCCATTTTATTATCTGATATAAGTGGGATATAAGTTATATCCCACTTACTCAAAAATCTTAATTGAAAATGTCATATGTTTTATGTATATACGCATTGTTCTCAGATATGCTTTCAGAATTTTCACTTAAGGAAACTGTGTTCCAAGATATGAATATTCATCCTGTTTAAATACAGAAACTCAGCTGTGGTTTTTTTTCATTTTTTTTTTCTTTGCATTGAAAATAGAAGTATTGTCACTCAGTTCCTCTGAGAGTTGGAGGATTAAGTCGTCCTTTTCCTCCTGGAAAAGAAAAATCATTTCTATTTTGCTATGATTTATGAGTAATGGACATGAAAGCATATTATGAAAGAATAAGAGAGGAACGCATTTTTTGTTTTTAGGAGTAAAAAATTGTTAGAGGTTGGCCAGAACATCTAGAAAGGAGCTAGCTGGGTGAGTTCCCCAAAGATATACAGAATTCTGGAACCTAAACCAAAGAAAATCATCCAAGAAAAAGTGCCTGCTATCCTGGAAGAGCCCAGTCAATGTATCTGATGATGGAATAGACTGTTCAGAATTCACAGGGGACCTATATTCTCCGCCTCCAAGTTTGAACCATACGTGTTTCTCAAGGCTCAATTTAATGACACTGCCAAGGTATATACAGCTGATCCTTATTATTCAGATTCAGTATTTGCAAATTTGCCTACTCGCTAAAATTTATTCATAATCCCCAATTAATACCTGCAGCACTTTCCCAGTCACCGTGGACATGCTAAGGTGCAATAAGACTATGACCTCCCTTCTTATTTCAGCTCTCAGGCTGTAAACAAGTGTCCTTTTCAAAGTCTGTTTAGTATGTTTTTCACATTTTTGTGCTTTTTGTTGGTTATTTCACTATTTAAAATGCTCCCAAACATAGTATGGTAGTTCTGTCTAGTGTTTCTAAGCCCAAGAAAGCTGTGATGTGTCTTATGGAAAAGATGTGAATGTTAGATAAGCTTTGTAAGGGACTTATAGTATTGTTGGCTGTGAGTTTAATGTTAATGAATCAAAAATATATATTAAGTAAGGTGACTTTAAACAGAAACACACATAAAACCATGTTTGCATTGATTGTTTGACAAAAAGGTTGTGACCAAAGGCTCACAAAATCTTAACCCTGTATTTCCCCTTGGAGCAATGATTCAGTATTCACTAATTCATTGTTTGAGGCAACTTTATAGACCATAACTATTGCAAATAATGAGAATCAACTCCCTATCTATCTATCTATCTATCTATCTATCTATCTATCTATCTATCATGTATCATGCGTTGAATGCATACATCTAAGCCAAACAAGTCTACAGCATTCTTATTCAGAAACTAGGATGTCCAAATGCTTAACTTTGATAAATCCCACAGTTTCCAAAAAAATTTAGAAACAAAATAGGAGACTTTTAAATAACTAATGGGTAAAAAAAGAAATCAAAGCAGAAATTAGAATGTATTTTGCACTACATGAAAATGAAAACACAATATATACAAATCTCTGGGATACACCCAAAACAAATTTAAAGGGAAATTTATAGCACCAAATGCTTTTATTAGAAAGAAGAAAGGTCTCAAATCAATGACCACAGAGCTCACCTCAACACATTAGGAAAAAAAAAGCTAATTGAACTCACATACGGAAAAGGAAGAAGATAACAATCAGAGCATAAATAAATGAAATAGAATACACAAGGGTCTTCAGCATTTTATTTTACCCCCCTCCTGTCTTTCACATTATTATTGTCATTATTATTGTGTTTTTAATTCTACATATATTTTAAATTGACAGATGATATTATTATGGTTTTTACCATCAATATTCATTTACATTTACCCATCTGTTTATCTTTTTCATTGTTCTTCATTTCTTCTTCAATTCTTATATTTTTATCTGGGATTACTTTCCTTATCTCTGAAAAACTCTGTAAAACTCCTTTAGTATTTCACATAGTGCACATCTGCTGGCTATGAAATCTTATTTTTGTTTGCCTGAAATATTTTTATTTCCCCTTCGTTTTTAAAGAATATTCTACTGGTTACAGAATTCTATGTTGGCAGTTGTCTCCTGTGAGCACAATAAAGTTGTCATACTATTGTTTTCTGACTTGCAAACTTACTATTCTCGAAGGTTGGTTCTCAGTTCCAATGTTAACCATTTGATGATAATGAATCTTTTTTGTCTTTGACTGTCTTTAGTATAATTTATCTTTGTTATTTAGCAGTTTCATTAGGATATACCTAGCTATTTTTGGTTCCTAGATCTTCTTGATCCTGTAGATTCTATATCTCTCGTCAGTTTCGGAAGACTGTCAACTAGAACCATTTTAAATATTGCTTTTGTCTACTCTGCCTCTCTTCTTCTGGGATTCAAATTAAGTGTATATTAATGCTTTTCACCATGACCTCTTACAATCATTTCTGTATTTTCCTTCCTTTTATTTCTCTCCATGTCTCAGTAAAGATATTTTCTACTTTCTTTTCTTCAAGTTCACTTATCCTTTCTTTCGTTGTGTCTAATCTATATTTAAACTTATATATTGAGTTCTTAATGTCAATTACTGTATTTTCCATTCAATTATTTTTAAAGATTTCACTTCTCTGACAAAATTTTCTATCATATCAAATGTTTTCATGAACATAATAATCAGAGATATTTTAGACTGAGTAGGCTGGTGAAATACTTGGCTGTGGGTCTGTATCTATTATTTCTTTATTCTTTGGTTTGTGGTCGTTTCTTCCTTGACCCTAATATGCCTTGAAATTTTTTTATTGGATTCCAGTCATTTTGAATAAAAAATTACAAAAACTCTTCTCTGATAATTTTATCTTCTTTCAGAGAGATTTTACTTTTTTTTCCCCTAAATGACAGTCAGAGCATAAACAAATCATTTTGATCCAATCAGGGTTTTAAGATGATAGGAAGGTGAGTTTTAGTCTCTTTGAGGTATGGTCTAGTTCTGACTTGTTCTTTTTTTTCATAGAGCATAACTTTTCAAAGGTCTCAAATGAAATACTAGAGCAATTACCGGGCCCCTTTCTTCTTGACAGACCCTAAATTCCCAATTTTTTTTTCCCAGCACATTGAACCTGACAAAACATCTGCTTCAGTTTTTACCTTCTGAGCGTCAGCTGTCTTCTTGTCGTCTTGGTCTCGCAGTCCACAACAGCTTAGAAACGGACAAACGCCTTACAGTGAATATCAACTTAGAAAATCAGACACACTTCTCTGTGTTTCCTATTTCTTGAGGATCTTGGTCCCTCCAATTCTGACTGGTTGGTTATACCTGTGCTTCATATTATCTTGTCTCTTTAGCCCTGTAAGACTGTCAAGAGTCCTGAGTTTTTGCTTTCTGCTTAGTCTCTCTGCCTTCAGCCACTTAGCGATGGAAAATACCTCAAGGGGAAATTTTGTGGAAAGTTGGGCTCATACTGTGTATTCCTTTTATTAGGATATTGTCCTAACAATTGCTGGATGCCCTAGATACTCTCCAATGCCTCCAATAAGTAAGGTGTTTTCTTTTTCTTTTCTTAAATGTGATTTTTATAGTTATTCTTGGTGAAAGTTGGTTTGATACAAGCTAGTCATTTACAACTATATGGAGAATTTTAAATTCAGAGAAGTACTGTTGTTAAGAAATTGTGAACGTAGATTGCCTGTTACCAAATAGATAATCAGCAATTTAATAATATTATGTAAAGCTACTTTTGAGTCACAAAAAGATTCTTTAAAGGAATATTACTTGGAGGAAATGTCTACATTAATTAATATGGACAAGTAGAAAAATATATATCTATTACCATTTTTCAGGCCCAGTTTGCTAATGACCTCTGTGTGTTGTTTTGGGCACAGTTAATCATCAAAAGTGGAGGACAGACAAGAATTGTTTGAAGTCTCTTTCAGCATTTTTTTCTGTTTAGTCATAAGTAATATTAGAACAAGTGATCTTAGAGCCAACTTTCAATGAGCAGTTAATGGTGGTATTTGAGCAGTCAGAAGATGAGTTCTGGAACATAACATAGAGTTAAAATATATGCAATAAATCCAAGAAGGATATCAAACACTGAGGTCTTACTAACCCCTTTGGAAAACAAAACTGTGTAAGTATTTGCACAGCATAAGTAAATGAGATAAATACCGAAACAAACACAAGTTATTTATTAAAAGAGGTAACAATTAAAAAATTGAACACAAAGTCAAAAAACAACTCAAAGTAATCAATCATTACAATAAAAAGAGTTTTTTGTTGTTGTTGTTGAGGAAGATCGGCCCTGAGCTAACAGCCGTGCCAATCTTCCTCTATTTTGTATTTGGGATGCTGCCACATCGTGGCTTGATGAGTGGTGTGTAGGTCCACACCCAGGATCCAAATCTGCTAACCCTGGGCCACTGGAGCAGAGTGCGTGAACTTAACCACTATGCCACCAGGCCAGCCCCCCTCAAAGGATTTTTTTAATATTAAAATTGATTATTATCTAAAAAGCATGACTCTTGGAATGTGTTATTTCTCTTTTGTTGTCATAATTATTACGTGATTTGTAATTTGCAGTTAAAGTACTCAGATTCTTGAGGTTCATTCTCATTCCGCTGGAGTCTAGGAAAGTCATCTCTTAGAGGTTGAGCTGAAACAAAATAATAATAACAATAAATAGTTTCTTTTTTTATATAACAGCCTCAGCCATAAGGGGAAACCATACAGTTTTGGACAACACGAAGGAGTGAACTCAGTTGGAACAGGTTAAACGTCCCACTCAATCTCCATTGTTGAGTGAAGGGTGAGTGGACCACTGGCCCTGTTTGCATTAATCTGTCCACAAACAAAACCTCTTCTTTGGCAATGTCATGTGAACTTAATCACTAACTTCAAATTCGTCTGACAAAATATTCAACATTAATAAGGCAGTAAAATTAAGATTCTTACCATTCTCAGTCAGATTTCCCTATGCCAGCAAAAATAGTCAATCAGTAAAATCAGTGATGTATTTAATAGTCATAGCTGATCATTCCATTTTCATTGAAGACATTTTTGAACTCTCGATTTTCCTAAGGCTTAAACACTAGACTTTGCAGCTTTCATATTATACAGAATATTCTGTTCGTGCTAAAATTACATCATACAATTGAAAATACATTTACCACTTTGAGCTTATTTTATGCAAGGCAAAAGACCAAATAGGCATGGCTATAACATTGTACTTGTCATTATCTTCTTCTATGACATTCTTTTTTTTTTGTGAGGAAGATCAGCCCCGAGCTAACATCCGATGCCCATCCTCCTCTTTTTTTTTTTTTTTTTTTTTTGCAGAGGAAGATTGGCCCTGACATGAGATCCATGCCCATCTTCCTCTACTTTATATGGGATGCTGCCACAGCATGGTGTGACAAGCAGTGCGTCGGTGTGTGCCCAGGATCCGGGCCGTGAACCTCGGGCCGCCTAAGCGGAGCGTGCCCACTTAACTGCTTGCACCACTGCGCCAGCCCCCGACATTCTTTATTAACTTCAAATTTGAAGTGATATGTTAGCAATTTGAATCTTCATGTGAATGATTTAAATGTATTTTTGTTGCCTTTGTGTAGAATGGAGTCCAGGCTGGCGTCACCCGTATGCCATGCTTTTGTACATATGTGTTAATGATTATAAGTGATCATTCATTAGATCTAGTCCACAGAGAGTCTTTGTCATATAGTCTACATAATAGCACATAGAAGGCTCAGGATAGAGTTTTCTTGAGAAGAGTAATAAGATTATATAACATAGTTTTAATAATATTCATATTTTAATAATATTCATAATTTTAAAATTTTTATGTCAAATTTTAAAAGGACAACTTTATCACTTCAGCAAGAAGTTAGCATGCTCTTTAGATAGATTCTGTACTGTGACTTATAGATAGAAAATCATCTTTGATGATAAAATCACATTTTAAGCATTTTCTTTCCTAGTCTCTGATATTACATCAGTTCTTAATATAAATTCAACTCATAAACATCTACTAGGTATCTCAATTCATAGTTGTGAGACATTATGCTTACCTAATGTATCAGGCACTTTTTTCCCCCAGAAGTGATATTTTCTGATGTTACAACCATGAAAATCAGGGTGAAACTCTGGGATTTCAGGGAGGCATCAGAAGACAAGAGTAAAGAATGAAGTACAAAAATAAAAACACTTTAATTTCATGATTGGAAAAGTCTTACCCTAATCCTTGAGTATATCTTCTATGCCCTTCTCTTGTATGCCTATATTGTTGCTGTGGTATCTGCCTCCAGTGCACCAGAGAGCCACCAAACCAGGCACCTCCATGCTAATGAAACCCTTTGCTGACCACTGAGGGCCATTGTAGAAGAGGAGGGGCCTGCAAGATTTGTCAGAGATGGTCACCAGGGGTGGAGAGTTGGAGAAGGTCATCAAGAGTACGTGATCTCCAGCTGAAACTCTAACCAGACCGGAGCAATTGGAGGCTCCTCATCCACTCCCCTGTCCTTGGAATGCATATTTGGCCCACCATTCACACTAGGAGCCACTTCAAGGACACAGCCTTGGGCGAGTAATGTGTTGTTGAGACCATGTGGATGGTATTCATGACTGAATCTCATTAAGGACTCTAAATAAACTCTTAAATTAAGAACTTGGCAGGCGGATGTGGAGATCTACTTGTCTTGCGGCCAAGATTAGCCTTGTAAGTTGCCTTGCTTATTAAAACAGCCACCTAACCCCCTCCCCATAAAAATCGTAGTATTTTTATATTGTATCGGTGGGTTTTTTCCTGAGCAACTACAAATAAGGTAGAAGGAAAGTGAAATTGCTCAGGTATCTGCCTCCTTGAGAAAGACTGCATTCCTAATCGCAGTCAACCGCGTTACACATATGCGCCATATATAAAGTAGTATTTAAGAGTTCAGACTGAACTGGCTTTAAATGTAGGCATATCGCTAAGTGTAAATTTACATTTTACACTTAGCCTCTCCAAGCCTTAGTTTCGCTACCTGTGAAATGTTCTATGGTTGCTGTGAATTTCACAAAAAATACAAAAAAGTCTAACACAGTAGCTGCACATGGTACGCATATTGGCTGTTTTATCATAAGTATTATTATAGCTGATTTTATTAGTAGGAATGAAGAAATGTTTATATAGTTCAATGGAAAAGTAACTCATGTATTTATGGCAGAATGGAACATCTATACAGCTCTACAGTCCCCTATAGAGCTCTCAAACAAATCATATTCAACTGGTCCTATATGAATAACCCCAATCAACATTTCTACTTATGATTTTCCACTTACAAATTTTTTAAGAAAATATTAATAATTATAAATACTTACGGGAATTTTATTTTTATGTTGGATAAAAAGTAGAATCATTCTCTAGACATTACACAACAACCTGCCTGTTTCAGTTAACATGAACATCTTCTTAGTTCAATACATACTTGTTGCTATTGTTAATCATACTACCAGCTACTCAATCACCAAAGCAAGAAAATTGAAAAAATTATTCTTATTTGTCTCTTTCCCTCTCCCTCTATGTTTGGTTTGATCACCAGATTTTAATTTCTAAATATTTATTATATCAAATCTTCTATGTCCTTATTATAACCACTTTATTTCACTCCCTCAAAATTTCTTCTCGTAACCATTGCATTATCTCCCTAACCAGGCTCCTTCCATGCAGACATTTATACCAAATAAAAATACTCAATTATATTCTTACTAAATTGCGTCTCTGATTTTATTACACCTTTGCCTAAATTTTTTCAAATTCTTTCCTGAGAAGATAAGGTCTAAGCTCTTTATATGTCATTTAAGACCTTTCATAATGCAATTTCTATCTGTTTCTCCAACTTACCTACCACGCTTCCTACCTTATACTTTATCCTCAAGCAAGCTATGCTGCTTATAAATTTTCCCATATCGACCTTTCCCTTTTATATCTTCAGTTTATTCTCTTTACATGAAATTCCCATTCCCTAAATTCATCATTGGCTAATGCAATCGAAACATCACTCAGTAGAAGCAACACCACCACTTCCCACATCAGTCTCTCTCAGTATGGCTTAAATGGCATTCTTCGGAGTCTTGTGACACCCTCTGTATAATCCCACCATTTTTCACATCACATTGAATTATAATTTTCTATTCATAGGTCTAATTATGAACTTTTGGAAGTTGGGAGAATTTTCTTATTTTAATCGTATTTATTGTATGTTTCTAGTATATACATAGGTGGCAAGTGTTTTTTCAGTCAAAATGGTGGATTTGAGAGGTTGAATGAACATAGCCTGGCTGCTTTTTAGGTCTTAGGAATTGAGAAAAAGAGTAAGAGAGACAGAAAACTTCAATGTTTCTATTTTTTGGTAATGAGAGTATGATATTACCATGTTCTGAGTTAAGGAATATAGAAGGAAGACCAAATCTGGGTAACAATATGAAAAATTCAGTTTAATAAGAGATATCTACACTATACCCAAATGGAGATGTGCAATAATAAATGAGATCTAGAAGTCTAAACATCAAAGAAAACAAAGAGAAATACGGTCTAGAAATATAAATGTATGACTTTTCACTGTAAAGTTGAGATTAGAAGCCTCCTAGAAAGATTCCATAGGATGAGAAGAAGGCCTTTCATAGTGTAGTCCTATCTGTTTTTCAGATAGGAGCACCATCATTTAAGGGATGTACAGGTGATGAGAAGTTTAAGTAAGAACTCAATATAAACAACCCAAAAGTAGGATTAAGTGATGCAACCAGTAGTCAAAAATCAATTACCTATAGTAGTCAGTCTTATAACACAAAGGGGGAAAGTGAGCCTCACGTAAGGATTCTGGTAATGTCATCACATTTTGTTCTTAGTTCTGCAGCTGACACTCTGTCTCAGTGTTAGGAAGACACAAAGGATTGGATTACTGAAAATAGAATATCTTATAGCAAGGAGGCCTCAGCTCTTTAGCACTATTCGATCATTTCCACAAGAAGACATAGAATCTTTGTTGCCCAATATTCTCACTTTTCAATACAGACTTTTATGCTAATTTCTTATTTTTAAATATTAAACAGTGCATGAGACAAAGAAAAGACAACTCTAGGCTGGGTTCAGGATGCTGACCACAATTTTGGAACCTCTGTACTACTTGGAAAAAAGTCTGTGTTCAAGATGGTATAGAAATATCTGATTTAAATAACTGAGGTTCCAAACATAGGCAATAATTTTAACATAGGTGTGAAACACTGAAATTTATCTAACAGCAGTGTAGCTGAAAGATGGCCAGATTGGGTTTCAGAAAACCTGTTCTTTCATTTGATTATATTATTTAGTAAATATATATGAACATCATTAACTCATCATCTATTTTATGGGAATAAAATGAGAAAAAGAAAATGCTTGGGAAGTCATAAGCATTATATTTAGCATATAGCATTATAATTAAATTTATTAGTCATACGGTTCATTTGAAATCAATAACTTCAATGTGGTTCTTTGTAATTCATGTCAATGTATATATGTAGTACATATAGAATGTAGAGAAGTATACAGCAAAAATTCATCTCCTCCTACCCTCTTATATAAGCAGCAGCCGCAACATGATGCTTATCACTCCACCTCACCACTTAATGAAGATAGACAATATTTGGTGGCGGTAGTGGTGTGGTTATGACAGGTAATTTGTATTAAATACTCTCCTAGATATAGTAATTTATAGTAATACACTTAATTCTGAATGATAATTCACATATACCATTAATCAGTTAGAGAAATGAAGATGACTCACGTTTGATAATTTCCAGATATATTTAGAAGTACAATATGTTCCTTGAAGTATAGTCACCTACCAACCAAAATCTCCAAATCATAGAAGAATGATTTCTGTCTGACCTCAATGTTTAGTAAGCTAGAACTAGATGGGAAATATTCTCAAGCTTCAGAAGAATTAAAAAAAAACTTCAAAGAGAAAATGTAGTCATCTGAAAAAGTGTGATACAGTATGCTCATTGGAATTGAAATGGTCCTTGGTTAAAAAGTTTAAGAAAGTAAATTAAAATGCCAAGCATGACGGATAACTTGAGCAATAAAGAATATGTTTCACTCTCTCTCCACAGTAACAGGAAAAGAGTTCAGTCCAATTAAATATTCATGAAACAAAAGATCAAGGCTTTAAGTCTTAGACCAAGTTCAAGACTGGGCATGAACTAATGATCCAATAGTTTATATGAATATTAAACATTTAGTAGAGAAATAACTCAGAATTACATTTTGGAAGGGATTCCATTTTAATTTAATTCTCTGATAGTTAATTTTACCAATTCTGGGTAAGAAATTGATTGACATATAACACAATTATATCCAAGACCATATACTGAAGATTACTCAATTGATGGTTGCCCTAAGTTTCAGCAGTAAAAGATGCACTGAGTAATTTTTATTATATTGTGGTAACAGTTGCTGTTCTTTCCCCAAATCTTTTAACTTCTCACACATACGAAAATTAAATATGAGCTGATAGGCAAGGATACATGTGCGAATTTAATTACTATACTTTGCCCCAAAACTTGCTGCAAACTTAGTTTGAAGGGGTGTTCCTATGTATTATTTTTAGCATTAGTTGTTAGTGAGGCACACATTGCATGTATTAATCATTTGAAATGAAAACTCCCTCCTGAGACCTCCCTAGAAACACGTGTAAGCAATTTCGTTTCAAAAGATTGATGGAATAGAAATACACCCAAGGAAGCTTTGACAGGTTTGACATCCTCCTTTTAAAGATCCAGGAATAAGTGAGGTTAATCCTGCCACAGGCAGAATGCCTCCTCTAAGTGTCTATAAACCAGTGAAATGTGCAGGGGGCCTCAGACACCGCTGAGAGGTCCAGCGAAAATAATCATCTGCTCTTCATGCCGAAAGGCAGCAAACACCGCAGGGGAGATCAAGTCCCAGACTTCCAATCCATTCTCCGTGCAGCAGGCCTGTGGCCATACTTCCCCGGAGAAGGCGCCTTGTCCGTCACTACAACCAGTTCAACCAAAGTATTTTATCCATTTATTTATTTTCAAGTTGTCTACGATGTTTTTGGAAGCAACGGCAGACAAAGCTTCCTCTAGAAAGCCTAAGGGATCTGTATTCCTTTTGAGCAAAATGGCCTGCAGACATTTTTGCAAAACTACTGATAAAAGAACTCTGAGTACCAACATGTTGGCTGAACCAAAATAAAGCATGTACCAGTACATGCCAGTGTACACACCAGTGTAGTGTGATGAAATGGGAAATTTAGAAAAGAAAAAAACTAAAGGGAGCAAAGAGGCTAGATAGAATATAACAATTTATTATTACATGAATTTATTCTCATTTGCCCAGCCTAGTGTTTACTCAAGATATCAGAAACTTCTACCTAATGACAAAATGTTATTTGAAATTACACCATGCACTTTCATTAGCAAAGAAAGAAATCACTGAGATAAGAATTCATATACTTTCCTCAGAGGTGTCTTGTATCATATTTTATTTTAACACCTGCATGAGCTTATGTTTTATACTATGAGTATCTAGGGTTCATGAGTTTCAATTTACTTTTTTCTGTACACACAATATATTTCACAGTCATTGCCATATAATGGATATTCAATAAATGTTTGTTGAATGTTTTGATGAATAAAATTCTTTTTAGATCAGAGTCTTAACTTTGAGTCAATAGAGGATATTTAATAGACTCATGATCCCCTAAAAGTGTACACCAGGTGCTTGTGTTAATGTTCAAAAGTCCATTTTATTCCTGTGGAGAAATCCATATATTTCACCATATTTCCAAAGAGCATCATGATTTCCCTCCCATAAATGATTGTCTCTTTTCTTTAAAGAAATGTAAAGATACAATCTTTCAAGGCAGTATGATATAACAGAAAAGTCTAGGACTTACCGAAAACTCTCAGAAAACCTCATACTTTACAGTGATTTGTTAGAAACGTTTCTGTAAAATTAGAAAAGACAAGGATATTGATTAGGACCATTTGTTTTGAACACTGTAATGAGGTCTTATCCAGAGCAGTAATAAAATTTTTTTTAATATTAATAAGACATGTAAAGTTTGGAAAGAATTGTAAAGAAGAGCATGATTGTGTGTAGATGGTATGATCATCTATATAACAAACATGGGATAATGTGTAGATGATAATTAGAATTAATGTAAGAATTCAACAAGATTGCCAGACAACAAAATCAATATTTTAAAATAATGGGAGTTCCAATAAATTACGGAGAAAAAAGTAAAGAACACATAATTTAAAAGATTCATTTACTAAGAAGCTAAAATTATAAGAACTTTGGAATATATCTAGTATCGAATGTACATTTTATAGAAAAATGTAAAAGTGTATTAAAGAATATAAATATTGAAAAATAGAAATTTCATAAAATAAACAATAAATGAAAAAAGAAAGTTCATCTAGTTTCTTTTAACAAGGCACAACAAAACTCTAAAACATAATAATAATAAAACTGATTATATTGAAATTAATGATTCATTTAACATGTAACTCCATAAAAGACAGTCTACCCAAAGGAATCAGAGCTTTTCAATGTATATAACTAGCAAAGATATGGTATCCAGAATACATTCAAAATGTTTACAAATCAATAATAATTTTAAAAAATAGGTATGAACTGAATATATAGTAAAATTGGGAATAGGCATAGACATCAGAGTAGAAATAGTAATGATTATTATTATTAGCATTAGCATCATGATTACTATGGTTATTTAACCTGGACTTGATTTAAGCAATCTTTTCTTCTAGTTCTTTCCTTTTCCAGATCAAGTTTTAACAATCCTGAGAGGTCTCACCCCAAATCACAAAGATTTCCAAAACTACTTTTTTTTAATCCCAAATCTGAATTTCAATCTATTATCACAACACTTAATCCATTGACTCCAATTATTAGATAAATAAATGCTTTTCTATGCACACGATAATTAAGACGACCACCAGCGAATAAGGGAAAACAAATACTCACAGCAAATTATAAGGGAACTCAGTATAGAAAAAGTTAGCTCAGCCTAAGAGTAGCAGAGTGAGACTCAGCCAGTCATCACAGCAATGTAAAGCAAACTACAAACTAAAACACTCTGACAAACTTTATTATCATAATTCTAATTAATCTTTATCAGTTAATTTTGTGGTTGATATGCATAAGTAACAGAGATATGAAAATTAAATATGGGGCCGGCCCCATGGCCTAGTGGTTAAGTTCGGTGCGCTCTGCTTTGGCAGCCTGGGTTCAGTTCCCAGGTGCAGACCTAAACCACTCATCGGTGGCCATGTGGTGGTGGTGACCCACATACAAAACAGAGAAAGATTGGCACAGATGTTAGCTCTGGGCTAATCTTCCTCAGCAAAACAAAAATTAAATAGTAGGCATTTTCATCCTATTTTCTAGCAATAAGATTAATGATCTTACATCATGACCCCTGAAGATAATTGGATTTCAAGGTATAAATATTACATATAAACAACGCATTTTCATTTAGATGTCATGACTCTAATTCAAAGTATTTTACCAAGTATTGGTTCTGTCAATTAAGGACTTTTTGAGGCTAAGGTTCATAAAGTAAGAATTTTTGTATATTTCTAATTTTTGAATATTTTATCTGTATAGCATGACCTTCTTTACATCTAGTGATGATTTTAGCTTTAAATCTATTTTGTGTCTTATTAACATAGTCATGCCAGATAGTATCATATTGTTTTTCACCTTTTTACTTTCAGTTCTCTGATTTCTGATATTTTAGATATGATCTTTTGAATAGTATAAAATTGGAATTCATGTTTTTATGCAGCCTGATTTTTTAACTTTCATACCAAATATTTATTCCATTAACATTCAATTTAATTACAGATATATCTGGGTCTATAACTACCATCTTATTTCATTCTACTAATTTATTTCTTTCATTCTATGTTTTTTCTTCTCTCCATTATTGTCTTTTGGTGGTTATTTTGTGTATGTTTGAGTAGGTATTTTTTCTCACATTCTACTCTTTTTAACTTTACTACATTGGACTGTATGCTGTCTATTCTATTCTCTTAAGGTTATAATAACACATATATAACTTACCAATGTTGAAAATTAATCAATACACTTATTCTCTTCTCTCATCTTACAAGGACGTCAATTACTACTCTTCCTCACTTATATGTTATTATTTTGTTTGTTTTAATTCTATCTTGTCCCTTTTAACCTCACAAAACAATATTGTTTTTAAAAGATTAAAGATCACTTAGATTTACTACACATTTACCACTTATTTGATTATTCATTCCTTCTCACAACCTCCAATATTTTCCTTGTTATCACTTCTGCCTTTCCACATCTTTTAGATTTTCCTTTAAGGAGGATCTACTGGTGGGAACATTTTTGCTGATTTTGTCTCTTTTAGGACGTATACCTTTTTACTCTAATTCTAGACATTTGCTTTCACTAAATATAGAATTCTAGGTTGACACATTTTCTTTCAGCACATTGAAAATATCACTATTCTTTGTCTTGCATTGTTTCTTTTGTTGATACTGAGAGGTAAGCTGTCCATCTAATTGTTGCTCCTAGAATCTGTGGATTGGTGTCTTTATGACCAGAAATACCCCAAGCATTATTTATTCCAATATTGTTTATTTTCCACTTTTCTCTTTCCTCTCCTTCTAGAACACCAATTAGAAATATGTTGGACTTTCTTAGGTTAATACTCCCTGGATTTTTTCTCCTTTTTATGGTTTCCTTCTCTTATTACCTCTATATTCTAGATAATTTCTTCTATTCAATCTTTCAGACTGGATACAAGGCACATTCCAGGACAACAAAGTAATCTGAACTGGTGTTGGGAGTAGATTAAAACTGGATTACTTCCAGGGATCAAGCAATATCAAGAGAAACAGAAAGAAGGAAGCAAGGGAGGGAAGACAGAGGGCGTTGGCCCTCAGCATTTGGGGCTAGTATTTGGCCATGCCCATCAGGGATCATAACCAGCTACAAGACATCCTACAAGCCATAAAGTCAAAACACCTCATTCATTTACAAAAATGCGTTTCATGTATTGACTTTTGTTTTAACCCGTCCCCTCATTTCAGACAGGAGATCCAGAAAAGGGAGACAACTACTCAGTAGCAGAACCAGGACTAGAACCCAGGGCCCCAGACTCCTGGTCATTCATTCAGGAGGGCACCCCTTGTTCCTGGCCGCCTGCCAACCTGTAGGAGGACAACATTGGTGAGGACAACCTGAAGGAACTGAAGTCCTTGCCTTCACAGAAATTCAAAGGAGGTGCTCGAGTTGGATCTTAGAAGATGACTAAGAGTTTGCCAGACATCTGAAGGGCATTGGAGGCAGTGTGTGCAAAGTAGGGAAGCCTGAAACAGCGGTGGGATCAGATGGCACAAGTGGAGCCCTCTGCTCAAGTGGATGAAGCGCTGAGGAGAGAGGTGAGCTGGGGAGGAGGATGCACTGTAGAAGACAGCGGGGAATGCCTGCAGGGGTTTTGGCAGCGAATTTCAATAGGAAGAGCTACCTTCTAGCTCACTGTGGCTGGAGCAGGGACTGAGTGGCCTAGTAGCTGATGGGGGAGGGGAACGCCCACGACAAGGCCAGGGAAGAGATGACAATGGACAGTGGCAAAGGGAGTACACAGGGCAGGGGAAGGACTTACCTGGAGATGCGCGGAGGGCGCCACCCCTCCAGCGTTTCCCAGGCTGATGCCAAGAAGCAAAGGGCCTCAGGACAGGAAAGTGCCCTGCGCCCGCCAGAGCCTGGCAGATGCTCCGGAAACGTGTACTGCGCGGGGAGAGGACTGCGCTCAGGCAGAGCTGGAGCTCGGAGGAAGGTCGCGCACCAGGTGGCAGGGCCAGGATCGGGGGCCCCATCCACCACCCTTAGGATCACAGGTCCCCGGCTCCGCCCAAACCAGCCACCCCCGTTGGATGCGCCACTGGGGGCCCTCAGCGCCTCTGCCTTCAGCCAATACGAAACCTGGTGGCAGGCGCATTCGCCGGGGCGTGGGGTCAAGGGTCACACAAGTTGGCCTCGCCAGGTGGCCTGAAGGTGTGAAGCGGCGATGGCGCCAGCGGCGAGGGCCCGGCTGGGGCGCCGATGGGCTGCCCGGGGCCAGGGCGAGGGCTCTGAACAGCAGCTGTGTGCTCGCGGAGCCGGCAGGAGACGGCGGAGGCCGGGGGCGCGCCCGTGTGCCGGTAGGTTGGCGAGCGCCCGGCCGCGCCTACCGCGTCCTCGTGGGGGGCTGCAGCTTTTCGGGGCGCAGGGCGCCCCCGCTTCGTGCTGCCCAGCTCCGGGCCGAGCCCCGCACCGGCTCGCGGCCGCGCTGGGGGTGGAGCCTCTGCCATCCCGCCTGGAGCTGGAGCGGAAGGAGCGGGCGGCCCCTCCCTCCGCGCGTTCCGCCCGCCGCCGCCGCCGCCGCCGCCGCCGCCGCCGCCGCCGCCGCCGCCGCCGCCGCCGCCACCCCTCCCCGTGCCCTCGGCCTCTTGGAGAAGCTGCCACGCTGGAGGGTGAGACTCCAGGAGGGCGCCCCTCGAGCGGCAGCAGGCACGGGAGGGGGAGGCGACAGGGGCGCTGCCCGCCTGGATGGAGGCGCGGAAACGGCGGGGTTGTGGCGGCCCGCGGTAGCCGCACCTCCCCGGGGGGTCGGGGTTGTCCCACAGATCAGGGAGCAGAGGGAGGCTCAGACAGGTCAAGGGACAGGCCCCAGGCCCCACAGCTGATAGGGGGAGGGACAGTGGGACCCGCACTCGGGCGGTCGGCCCGGGAAGTTCTGATGGTAGGACAGCCGGCTGCCAAAGCTCCGGGACCTTGTGGGCCGGCTGGAGTCGGTGGACCAGTGGGAAAGGAAGCGTTAACTGGAGCACGTACAGGGATGAGCGAGGAGGAGCGGAGGTCCGTACACACTAGGGTGTTTGCACAGGAGGCGTCTGCCTTGACTCAGGTTTGAAAAGATGGCAGCAGAGGGCGACCTGGGGCGGCTTCTCTTGGAGCCAACAGTCAGAAGAGCAAAACGAGGTGCTTGGGATAGGTTCTTGTTGGGGATGCTCGTAGGAATCTCCATGCGGGATGAAAAAGCAGCAGATCGGACCAGTTTGGCTTCTGACTTGTCTGTCAAGGGTAACAAGTGATCTTGAACTGAAAAGGGGAGATCAAGAGAAACGGGGCATTGAATCTCCAGAGGAATGACAAGTTGCGTTGTTTTTTCCTTAATATTGAGTTGTAAGAGTTATTTCTGTGTGCTGGATAGAGGTCCTTGATCATATACATGATATGTGCAGATATTTTCTGCCAGTCCACGGCTTTTCTTTTGATTTTCTTAAGTGTCCTTTGAAGAGGCAAATGTTTAAATTTTAATGAAATTCAGTTGATCACTTTTTCTGCTGTGGATTGTGTTTTTGGTATGTGTAAGACGTCTTTGCCTAACCCAAGATCACAAAGATAGTTTTCCTATGTTTTCTTGTAGGCGCTTCATAGTTTTAGTTCTTCTGTTTAGGTCTATGAGCCAGCCATTTGAGCTGGTATTTGTGTATGGTGTGGGGTAAGGGCCTTTTTACGTGTGGATGTCCCATTGTCCTAGGATCATTAGTTGAAAGACTATCCTTTCCTTATTGAATTGTTTGGCACCTTTGTCCAAGTCAGTTGCCTGTAAACAGTAAGGGTTTATTTCTGAACTGTTGGTTCTGTTCCGTTGATCTATATGTCTAACCGTATGCTAAAATTATGCTCTTTTGATTACTGTAGCTTTATAATAAATTTTGAACTTGGGAAATGTAAGTCCTCCAGCTTGTTCTTGTTTTTAAAAATTGTTTTGTCTATTCTGAGTCTTTTGATTTTCCACGTAAATGTTAGGATTAACTTGTCAGTTTTTGCAGAAGTACTTGCTGGGATTTTGGTAGGGATTATGTTGAATTTGTAGATTGATTTGGGCACAAATACTCTCTAAAAATTCTTTTGTCTTCCAATCCATGAACGTGGAATCTCTCATTTAAGTAGGTCTTTAATTTCTCTCAAGTATGTTTTGTAGTTTTCAGTACAGAAGTCTTGCATTTCTTTTGTTACAGTTATTCCTAAGCATTTTATCCTTTTTGATGGTATTTTGAATAGAATTCTATTCTCAACTTAATTCTTGGAGCGTTCCTTGCTAGTATATAGAAATACCTTTGGTTTTTGTATATTGACCTTCTATCTTTTGACTTTGCTGAACTTGTATATTAGTTTTATATGTTGTTGTGTATTCCTTAGGATTTTCTACTTACAGGATGGTGTTGTCTGGTTGTCTGTGAATCAAGACAGTTTCACGTCTTCATTTCCAATTTGGATGCCTTTGTTTCTTTCTCTTGCCTAATTGCACTGGGTAGAGCCTTCAGTACAGTGTTGAATTGAAGTGCTGTCCGTGTTCTGTTCCTGATCTTAGGGAGACAGCCTTCAGTCTTTGACCATTGCGGGTGATGCGAGCTGTAAGGTTTTCACAGATGCCTTTCCTCAAGTTGAGGAAGTTCCCTTCTTGTCCTACCTTATGCGGAGTTTCTTTTCTTTTTTAAAATCCTGAAGAGGGACTAGATTCTGTCAAATGCTTTTTGTATATCTGTTGAGGTGATCATGTGATGTTTGTCCTTTATTCTGTGAATAGGATATATTACGTTAGTTGATTGTTGGATGTTAAACCAGCTTGCATTCCTGGGAGAAATTCCTCTTGTTCTTGGACAATAATCCTTTTTCCACTGGGTTGGTTTTGCTAACATCTTATTGAGGATTTTTTTCTTGTGATGTCTTTGACTGATTTTGGTAATAGGATATTCCTGGCCTCATAGAATGAGTTTCTGGAAAAGTTTGTGAAGAATTGGTATTATTCCTTAAGTAGATGTTGGGTTAATTTACCAGTGAAGTAAGTTATCTGGGTCTGGACTTTCCTTGGTAAGAAGAGCTTGTTTTATTCCTAATTTAATTTTTTTAAGCTTGTTTTAGGTATATTAAAATTTCAATTTCTTCTTGAGTCGGCTTGGGTAATGTGTTTCTTTCCAGGAATGTGTTTTTTCTTGTTAGTTATCTAATTTGTTGGCATAAAGTTGTTTCTAGTATTCACTTCTGATCTCCCACAGTTCTGTAGGTTGGTAGTGATCTTCTCTCTTTAGTTCCCAAATCTGGTAATTTGTACTTTCTCTTTTTTGCTTGGTCAGTCTAGCTGAAGAATTGTCAACTTTATTAATGTTTCAAGAGAACCAAATTTTGGTTGAATTGATTTTCACTGTTGATTTTCTGTTTTCTGTTTGATTGATTTCTAGTTGTATTTTTAGTATTTCCCTTCTTTGCTTGCTTTCGGTTTAGTTTGCTCTTTCTAGTTTCTTAAGGTGGAAGGTTTGCCTATTGTTGAGGTCTTTTTTCTTTTGTCATGTAGGTATTGAAAGCTACATTACAAGCTTTAAACTTTAGTTTAAAGTTTATAATTTTGTCTCTAGGCACTATTTAGCTACAGCCCATAAATTCAGATATGTTGTATTTCTTCTGTCTTCATTTACCTTCAAGTAGTTTTCAGTTTTCTTTGGAATTTCTTCTTTGACCCTGGAGTTATTTAGAAGTGTTTACTTTCTAAATATTGATGGTTTTCCTAATTTCTTTATTTGTGGATTTCCAATTTCATTCTCTTGTGGTTAGAGAACATACTTTAATTTCAGTCCTTTTAAATGTATTGAGACTCCTTTTTCGCCTAGCATATGATCTATCCTGGAGAATGTTCCCTGTGTGCTCTAAAAGGATGTGTATTCTGCTGTTGTTTGGGTGCAGTGTTCTAGAGATGTCAGGTCAAGTTGGTTGATAGTTTCTGGGTTAATCTATATTGTTTGCTCCTACTATTATGCACCACCCAGGCAGCTTTAATGTTCGTTATTAGTCTCTCATTGTTTTCAACAGACACCCCAGGAGGAAAGGCTGCTCTGGGTGATATCTGCATCAGGTCAGAAAAATAGAGCCTTGTTAATGGGGTCTTGCAGGGCACCACCAGACAGATGAAATGCGAGTTCTCTGGGAGTGGGGCTTTGAAGTTGTTCCAATCCTTTTCTGCCTCCCCCAGTGGCTGCCAGATTGCTGATTTCCACTGAAATTGTGAGCTGTTGGTGTTGAGGGCTCCTGCAGAGCTGAGGAGAGGTGGATAGGAATAGGTCAGATTAAAATGCCACCAAGCTTGCTGTTCTGACTGAGAGTCAGCTGCTTTCCTGAAGTAAACATCCCCCAGATTGCTTGAAGTCTTTGGTTCTTTGTCAGAGTTTTGAAAAGTGGATTCTGACAGTTTCCCCGTGTTTTTCTTGCTCCACTATTTTCACTGACGTTGCTCAATCCTTGTCCTTTGAATGTAGTTACGGATGTGGTCGGATCACATCTGCCGTTTTGCTCTTTGTTTCTTTATGTCGTTTTTATCTCTCTGCTCTTCCTTTGAGGCCCTCTTTTGTGGTTAATAGGTATTTTTCTAGTGGACCTTTTAAATTCCTTTGTTGGGTGTTTTACTATATTTTGTTTGTTTGTTTAGTAGTTGCTCTTGGGATTAAAATGTGTGTCCTAATTTATCACAATCTGCTTCAGGTTAATAGTGACCTAATCCTGAGGAAACTAACTTTGTTCCAACATTGCTGCATTTCCTCCTCTCGCGTTTGTGTGGTGGTTGTGATATATAGCACATCTTTACACATTTTAAGTCCGACAAAGCAATTTAGGATTATTATTTTATGCAATTGTCTTTTTAATCTCTTAAGGGATGAGGATAATCAAAATATATTTGTGCAATGTTTTATATTTACCTTTATAATTACTCTCACTGATGTTCTTCATTTCTTCTTGTCACTGTTAGTGACCATCTGCTGTCATTTCCCCTCAGCCTGAAGGACTTCTTAAGACAGGTCTGCTAGCAGTGACTTCTCTCAGTCTTTGGTTGGGAATATCTTTATTCCATCTTCAATTTTTTTTAAGTATGTTTTTGTGGGATATAGAATTAACGCTTGGTTGACAATTTCTGTCTTTCAGCACTTTGAATATGTCATTCTACTGGTTTCTGTTCTCCACAGTTTCAGAAGGGAACTGAGCCATTAATCTGATTGTTGTTGCCTTGTACTTGATGAGTCCATTTTCAGTACAGGTCTCACTTTCTTATTTCTTTGCACGTCTTGTATTTTTTTTTGTTAAAAACTGGAATTTTTGATGATATAACAACTCTGGATTGTGGTATTTTTCCCCCTGGGTTTTTTTTTTCTTTTCAATTTTTGGGGGCTTAAGCTATAGCCTCAGCCTCCTCTGCTATGCGTGGCTACTGATGTCTTTGCTCAGATTTCCTTTTTGTCTCCGTCCCTTTAGTTTTTTTAGCCTGGCTGCTTTAGGGTTGCCCCCTGTCTGCATACCTTTGTGGTCAGGCAATGATTTGGGCAGAGGTTGTGCTCAAACACCTTGAGCTTCTAAGGTTTCTACCCTCTACCTTTGGTTCTGTGTGTAGGTTGGAACCAGATCAAAGTTCAGCCTGTTCTCCAGTCTCCTCATCTTTACTTTCCACTGGTGCTCGGGTCTCCTCTGTCCATCCGTGCTGTTGCCCAGGTGGCGTGGGTGTGAGCAGAGCCTTCTGTGGCTCTCTCCTTTCTAGCATCTTCCCATGAAATTTCTGGCTGGTCTGCCTCTCCTCTTGCCCCCAATCAGGATTGCAGTCAGGCTCCTCGAGTTGCGCATTTTCCCTGTTTGTTTCCTACTAGTTTGCTGCTGGGCCTGAGTTTGCATCCTCCAGTTTCAGCACCCAATTTAAGTCTGTCCTTTCTGGCAACAAAGCTGAAGGTTTTCGTGGCCAGCCCTGCCCTGTTCAAACTCCTGTGCTAACTGAGCTGGGGTGGACGAACAGCACAAGACAGGAAGTCTGGAAACTCCAGCTGTTCTTACCTGTAGTTCTCGCAGTCTTCTGTGAATGATTCCTCAGTTTATTTGCCTTTTATTGATTTCCCAGGCCGTGAAGTGGTGTTTTTTAAATAATTTTGTCCATTTTTGTAGTTCTTTTTTGGTGAGAGCTTCACTAACCACTTCACTCCACCATAGTTGGAAGTGCTCTGCTGGCACATTATTATAACACACATTACTGAATGCTGACTCTGTGTCAGGTGTTGTTCGAAGCCTTTTCCCATACTAGCAGATTTAATAACACAGTAGGTGCTCACCAAGTATTTGTTGAGTGTTGAATCAACAGCTACCACAAGCAATGAGAGAAAGCATAGAGTGCTGGGCATCCTCTGTGGACTCGCTTCTTTTCTATGTTTCTTGCCATGTGGTCAGGGGCTGACTCCTGCCTCCCCAGTGGGTCGTTTCTGTGGACCCAAGCCGTTCCCAAAGGCCAGGGAACTGAGCTTTTTGACTCACACAGGGGTGCATGTGTATATGTTCCCTGTGAATGTGAGGAGAGAAAATATCACAGGGCAAAAGGAGGGATATGTCACTTTGAGATGACTTGATTAAACAAGTCACCAACAAGTCAAGTTTAAAGGAAATACTTAGCTAGCTTTCTTCCAGAAATGCTGGAATTAAAAAAGAATTATTTTCCTTTGTTTTTTGCACAGGAAGTGTCACCCTGAGCTAACACGTGTGCCAGTCTTCCTCTATTTCCTATGTGGGTCGCCGCCCCAGCATGGCCACTGACAAGTGGTGTAGGTCTGCGCCAGAGAACTGATCCCAGGCCACCAAAGCAGAGCACACCAAACTTAACCACTGGGAAGTAGACCACTGGACCGCCCCCCACCCCCCAAAATTCTTCATCTTTGTTCACTATTAGTGGTCAGCTGGCATTTTCCCTAGGAGTACATTTACGTGTAGTCTCTGAGATTGACTCTGGAGGCCTGTGATGAACTGTAAACAGCTAAGAGACAGTGGGGGCTCATGTGGGTGACCATAGAATTTGTCGTCCAGTTTGTTTGAGAGTGAACGCTGGGACATCAGGTGTAAACTAGGCCTATCCCAGGCCACACGGGGAGGTGCTCACTCTGGGTTTTATGCTAAGGGGGTTAATTCTAAAGCCAGGCTGCCTTTGATTGGCTTCAGCACCACCTAATCCTCAGTTTCCTCACGCGGCCAGTGAAGGTGAGGATTGATAACATCACATGTGGGTGAAACACCCCACAAAGCCGCTGGGCTGTGAATGTGTCACGTTGGATGTAGCTGTGGTATGAATGCTTCTTCATGGCAGGGGTTTGAGAATGTCACAGTGCAGCATGAGGCTCACGGGAGTGCATTCTGGAACCAGACAGCCTCCACTTATTAGCTGTGTGACTGTGTCGGGAAACTTATTTAATCTCTAGGAGCCTCGATTTTCTCCTCTACCGCATACTCCTCCTGCTACCACCAGTAATGATAGTGAGTATATGCCGTCGCTATTACACGTTAAGTCAGGTTCTATTCACTGTAGGGGCTTTAGCTCTATTAACTCATTTAGTCCTCACAACAACCCAATAAGAGAGGTATTGTTCTCAACTCCAATTCACATAGAGGGAAACAGACACAGAGAGGTCAAGCAGTACATCTCAGGTCGCACAGCTGGTCAGAGTCTACCAGCTGTAGACCCCATGGTCTTTCCAAGATTCAAACTAAGGTAATCTTCAATTTAACTGCTCTGTGAGACTGTGTCTTCGTAAACGGGGAAGATCTGATACCTAGACCCTTGGATGAGTGTGAAGATGAAAAGAGACAGTACATCTCAAACACGTAGCACATAGGAAACGTTCCTTAAGTGTTTGTTGCTGTGTTAATACTGTGTGTTCTTGGAGTGGGTGAACAAGCTGCCATTTATTGCTGGAAAAACTGGACGTCCCAGGTCAGTGAGTGCTTTATGGGAACTCTTTTTCAGATTTCACCTGCTGCCTGTGGCCATGGATTCACATTGCTGTCCTCTAAAACCAAGGATGGGATGAAAGTTTGGGGGATGGAACTCAACAGAGAGTCCCAGCTTGGCTTTCACAGGAGCCAGGAAGAGAAAAGTGAAGCTCTCCCCTTGGCTTTCTCTGCTGTGATTGGCTGAGGAAGCTCCCTCTGACTTTCAAGAATCTGATGACATAAACCAAACCATAACAACAAGGATGGAGTCTTGAAAGCCATGTTGTTTGAAACCATCTGGGCTAGATTATTTTTCAGCTCGTTTGGTAAAGGTCATTTGCTGCTAAGTAGGGCTGTTATTTTTTGGCCCCAGAGTGATGACCTTTGTTTCCTCACTTGAGATAGCCTGAGACACTCAACAGTGCCTAGAATGTGGTCTGGGGAAGAAATTCAATGAAAACCTTAAGATGGAGGCTTTATTCCAATTATTTGAAACTGGATTGTAAAAATGTTAGAAATTATTTATGATATTTTAACAAATATACATTAGTCAATGAATAGTATGAGGACAATAAGAAGCATTTTTTAAAATAAAGTGGAATTACCCAGAAGTACATACTGGACAAATCTTTCTTGTCATTTTTTTCGTGTTCCCTCATTTGTATGCAAGTATCTTTTTATATAATTTTGATCACTGTATATTTTGTGTTCTGCCTTCCTTCAGTTAATTTTATATCAGAATTCTTTTACAGTTAGTATTGAAGTCTTGATTGGCTGTATGATGCCACATTACGTTTCTTTTTACCTTTTGTTAGGAACAATTGTAGACATACACAGAAGTGACTGGAATAGGATAATGCACCCCGTGGGCCGTCGTCAGCTTCTGCCGTCATCAGCACATGACGGTCTTGTTTTACTCATTTCCCTCACCTTCCCCCTCGGCAAATTGGGAACAATCGTCAGATTATTGATTTCATTTATGAATATTTCAATCCGTATCTAAAAAATAAGGACCCCCAAAAAAGTAAATACATCATCACATCTAAAAATAATTAACAATATAATCCCTGAATATCAAATATGTAGTCAGTATTCAAACTGCCTTTTGTCTCCGAACTGTCAATAGATTTTTATTTTAAATTTAAAAATTTATTTGAATCAAGGGCCAGAGAAAGTCTAGGCGTGGCAACTGGTTGATAAGACTTTTATAGTCTTTTAAGTCTGTTTTAATCTTTTCTCCTTGATATTTATTTAGTGAAGTCACGTTGTTTATTCTACAGACTTTTCCAGTCTGCAATTTGTTGAATGCATCCCTGTGGTGCCGTTTGTCATGATCCTCTGTCCTCTGTATTTCCTGCCAATTGGTAGTTGGACCTAGAGCCAGATTCCCTTTCGATGTTATGTATTTACTGCTTCGCAGGCCCTTAGGGGTCTATGCAGATAGTAATGGGGGATGTGAATCAGTTTTCAGTATTTTAAAGTACTTCATATTTTCAGCTACTAATATAAGCTAACAACATTGTCCATTTTCTTTGATTTTGCCTAGAATCACATCATCTCATTGAGATAAACCAGATATTTCATGCAGGTAAAAAGTTGTCTGGAAATTATATCATTCACTGATGAATACGAATGGGCAAGTGTATTATTATAACAGTCATAATGCCATTTATTTGGTAGACGAGATCTTTTGAAAGATGGGGATCATAGGAGAAAGTAGGGGATCCTTAGTAAGGAGTATGTTGAGAACCAGTGCATTTGCAGACCTTCTCCTGAACTCTAGCCTCCATTGTAAATATTCAGAAGGTCATCATTTAAAACCTGCAAGAGGCGTTCCCTACATAGACCATCTGGCTTCCTCGGTAGGATTGTAAAGAATAATAAGTTTCTTTAGAGTGACTTCTAAACATCTTTCCCCCTTACTTGCTTATTTAAAAATTAAAATTTTCTATTATGAATAGATGCCATGTTTGCATAATTCAGAATCCTAGAGGCGCAGTAGAACATATGATGAAGACTCTGCTTTCCACCTCTGTCTTCCCAGCACCATGGTTTCTCTGCCTGTAGACAACCTGTGTTAACAGTTTCCAGTTCATCCTTCCGAAGGGATTTAATGCATGTGCAAGCAAATGCATGTGTGTATTCTTTTTACCTCCTTTTATTCTAAGTGCTGTCGTATAATATAGATCCTGTTCTTCACCTTACTGAGAAATCCTAGTGGCTATTGCAGGAAGTGACTATTGCTTTTACTTTCCTGAAGAATTCAAATGGTGTGAAATGACACGTGAAGAGTTTTCTTTAAAAACTAAGAATGCTTTTCCCTAACCCAGTGTGTCATGGAGGCAATGTGGTGCAGTGGGTTGGAGTTGGGGACTGCTCCTCACTCTGCCACTAACTTATGTACCTTGAGTAAGTCTTTCCAATCTCGCTGCGTAACAACGTGAGGATGGGGCAGTGATCTCTCATGTTAGAAATGCTCTGACTCTGCGTCAGTGCACTGACCCCGGTTGTGTTCATTTGAGCGAGGGGAGACGAGTGTGTTTTAGAGCTCTCACCTGTCCCACTGCCTCTGGATAGACCTCAGGAGACACAGGTGTACAAGTCTCCTGTGCCAGAGCCCACTCTCTGGTCCTGACAGACGGTGAAGGAGGTGAATTGACCTGTTGGAGATTGGTGGAGGGTGGGGGGACCACTTTCTTGCCATTGGGCCTGAAGTTGACCATTTGATTGAGCCACATGTGATTTGTGAAGCTGTTGGAATTTCCCGGGGCAAATCAGTAGGATGGCTCAAGAGAGCTGTGTTGGGCAGACCTTGCTGACTCTCTTCTGTTTCTGCACTCTGTGGTTCTTGGGAAATCTCAGGTATTTATAAACATGACAGCGCACACCAGGCAGCCTCATCAAGGCCTCCCTTTGCCGTGAAGTCACTGAGCCAGGCTGCGTATGTAGATGGCTTTTTCTATTGTACTGAGAGAAGGCTGTTTGCTAAGGCTTCCTCCAAGAGAGGGGGTTTCAGAGTCCAGGCTCCTTGGTGACCCTGATCGTCGCCAAAATGTGGTTATCCCAGGGAAAGCCACCTCGACTAAATTTTTCACATTTCATTTTCTGGCTAGGGGTGCTTTGTAGGAAAAGGCCAAGGTGGTGTTTAGGAACTCTTTCCAGAGGGGACTTGGCCTCGAGGGCAGCCCTTTGACAGGTCCAAGGAATGGGGGTGCTGAGGCCTTTCACAGGAGGTACTCGCCTCTTATGGAATTCCTGAGAGGCAGAACGAGGGCTCAGAGGGGAAGCAGAGGGAAAGTACAGGTGGCCCAGTGTGTTGCAGCAGGTCTGCACCCCAGTATGCCTGGAAGTGTGCCTGCACTGGCTGGGAATATTGGAGAAGGAAACCCAGTGGCAGTTGGGTGAGCAGTTGGACTAGGACCACTTTCCAGACCCCCTTCCAGTCCTGACATTCTTGGGTTCCACACACCTGTAGAACTGATTTTATTAGTGGTGGTATTCTTTAGTCTTCAGCCTGGCAAACGGCTATTATGGACAACGTGGAAGGAAGGTGGTGGAAAATGAACTTTACAGGTGAGTTCCCACAAGGACTACCCCTCCCCAAGTTGTGTTGAGCATTAAACATCTCCGGAGTGATTACTGTGTGATAGAGCCACAGAGCAGTACCAAGCAAGGTTCCTCATGCCTGAGAGGAGCAGTGAGCGCTTCCCAGAGAGCTGTGGAGAGTGTTGTTCCATCGCAGGGGGAGCATCAGCCTGGTGCGAGGGCAGGTGCATGAGCATTGATTGGGATACCTGGACTTTCTTTGGATTCACTCTTTATTTTTAACCAAATTGATTAACTTCAAAAATTCCTCTGTTTCAGTTCTATGTCTGTTTGTCTTTAAAAAAATTTCTCTCTAGATCTTCGCATTATGCTGGTGGGTCTAAATACCAGTCTCAACTCTGGCAGCATATTAAAATCACCAAACGATTTTGTTTGTTTTGTGTTACTTTCCCACCTGGGTCTACCTCTGCCTGCTATTTGACCTTGAGAGTTTCCCTGATAGTTATTATGTGTGTGGGGGACCACCAGTTAGGGGTGACAGAGGAGAGACCAGAACCCCACAGTGCTTACTATGACCATATGTCTTGCTTCTACCCAGATTGCCCTCAGTCATTAGCGAAAGTCAGAAAGTCCATAGAAGGCAGGACGTCAGTGGACAGGTGGTCCAGGTAAGAGGCTTGGGCTGAGAGCCACTCATTCTGCCTCCTGGGGCACTTCTAAAAGCGTGAAATTTGGCTGGGGTGATGGCAAATTTGTTAGAGGGATTTTATGAATTAATAAGATGTTTTATAAAAATTATTACCTGCCTTCTATAGGCCAGGATGTATCATAGATCATGGGGTATGAAGTTTGATAATCTTTGGGGGGATAACACTGTTGTGGGAAAGACAGGATAAAAAACTAGCTGTACCCGAGTGTGTCCCGGCACTGTGTGTGTTCCAGGCTGCCTTTATCTTGCTCACCATTTATTCCCACCCCAGGGGCAGTGCCTGGCACATGGTAGATAGCTATAATCAATACTTAAATATGTAAGTGAATGCATCTAGAAAGTGCTATAAGAGTACCAAAAGGGGAATTGTTAAGTCCGTGGGGTGGAATGGAAGGGAGAGAAGGCATCGTGGAGGAGGTGGCAGAGGAATCTACCAGATAGGCCTGGGATGGAGGGTGGGAAAGGTTTCATGGCAGAGGGGAGGGGACTGGTGGAGACTTTAACTGCTGAGAGCATGCGGGGTGGCTGGAGTTTGGCATACTTACAGGGGACTGCTGTGGCATAGGCTGGAAGACAGGTGGAGAGTGAGCGATGCAGGGTTTTCTAGGGTTGGGGGAGGAGGTGATGAAGGCCACTTGGGAAGGCGTGGGGAGAAGGGACATGTGGAGAGACATGTAAAGAGGATTGACCAGATTTGGGGCTTGATAAGAGGTCCAGGGAGTGAGCTAGAAGGAGTGGAGCCTGACTCCACTGGCAAATGAGTGGCTGCTGATGTTCTCAACCCAGATGCGGGAGTCCTAGAGGAGGGGCAGGCTTGGGTAGAGTGGGAGGGAGACGCGAGGAGGAGGTAGAGACTGAATTTGCTTTTAAGTTTGCTGTAGAGTGTAGTGCTTCTTGCACAGATTTGAACGTCCCATGGATGCGAGTTCAAGTCCCTGCTTCCCCACATATTAACTGGATGACTTTGGGCAAGTTACCAACCTTCTCTGAGATTCAGTTTCTTCGTAGGTGTTCTTGGTTATTGACTTAGCACAATGCCTGGCATAATAAGCATTTAGTAAACAGTGCTTTTCATTAGGCAGTTAGAAAAGCAGATCTGGAACTCAGTAGAGTTGTTGGGAGTGGAGATAGCAGTGTAGAGGTGACAAGGAAAGCCTTGGAAATGGATGCAGCCTCCCAGGGGAGCGTGAAGAGGAGGAGAGAAGAGGGCAGAAGACAGACCTTGGAGAAGGATTCCAACACTGAAGGGTAAGCAGTAGGCCTGAGCTAAGGAACAAGATTGGAAGCTACTGGAGAGGCAGAAGAGAGGGATGGGGAAGAGAAAGGCTTGTGGAGGAGGGAGTGGTTCCACAGGGATGGACTGGGATGGAGGAGCTCTTGGGTCTTCTCCTCAGGACATCTGGCCCTTTCCTTTAGCAAGAGCTGCGTCAGTGGAGAGGCAGGCAGAAACCAGGCTGCAGTGGAGTGAGAAAGAATAAGAAGTGGAGGCCGTGTGGAGCCTGCCTGGGCCCGGCCCCCTCGGGGCTCAGGGGTGGTAGGGAATGCTCCCGTGCTTTGGGTCCCTCGAGCGGGACACTGGGCTTCCAAGGATTTCTTCTCCTCAGCCTTCCCTCTGTTCGTCTGATAGGTCGCCAGTGTTCAGGACCATAGTCTGTTCCTAACGGATAAAGGAGAAGTCTACTCTGGTGGATGGGGCGCAGCTGGGCAAACAGGTAATGGACCTTACACCCCCTTGTGATGGTGCAGTATGGAGCTGTCAGCGGTGGGGCTCTCATGGGCTAAAACCACCTGCCTTCATTTGACTCTTACCTCTCTTATCACTTCCTGGGGCCACTGTTCTGTTTGTCCCTTCCCAGTTCCCTCAGCCCTGGCTCCCATGGAAAGGAATGGATAAAGGATTGGGTGGAGGATTAGAGCCACTCCTCAGCAGAGGAGCTGTGAGCCTTTCTCTCAGCAGAGACAGGAAACTGTGTGAGGCTTTCAAAGATAAAACAAGTGTCCCCTAAAAGGAGCTTGATTTTCACTGATTTGAGAAGAATGTGATTAGTGCAGGGAGGAATGATTGAGAAACTTTCTCAAGCTTGTATATTTAACCTTTTTGTGTCTGATATTTGTCTGAAGGGAGGGCCATTCAAAATAAGATTGGATCTTGTGTAAATCCTCAGTAATCCTACCAGCACATGACATCATCTTTGTTCATTGTCTAGTGTTTTCTTCCAGTCCTCCTTCAGATGTGCACATCATTTATACTGTAATCACAGCGTAAGTGTCGTTTTATATGCTTGTTTTATCATTTCCATTTCCACGAAACTTTTTTCCATGTTGGTACAACTATCACAGTTACAGTTTTTAAAATTTGTATGACAGAGCATCAATTTAATTTACCATAATTAATTACTCTTTTAGTTATTTTATTAAATAATTACTTAAGCGTTACCCTGTTGTCAGCTGGCATACTTCTTTGGGGGGCTGGGTGCAGTGGCCATTGGAGATATTATGACATTTGTCTCGTGTGCATACGTAACTTTTTCTTTCATTTGGATTATTGCTCTAGGATAAATCCAAAAAGTGTGTCAAAGGATTAGGATATTTTTATTGTTGTCGGAATATATTGTTAAATTTCTTTCCAGAAGTTTTACCCGTTTATACTGCCAGCAGCAATGGATAGAAGTACAGCTTGAATCATATCCCCACTAGCAATGAGTATTGGCAATTTCAGTGTGCTAATTTCATTACTATGTCAGTTTTTTTCTTCTCTCAATTATTTTATTGAGGTCATATTGGGTTATAACATGGTATAAATTTCAGGCATATTTTATTACATCTCAGTTTCTATATCCGCTGCATCATGTTCACCACCAATAGTCTAGTTTTTATCTGTTGCCATACATTGGTGCACCTTTCCCCCTTTTGCCCTCTCCGCACCCCCTTCCTCTCTGGCAACCACTGGTCTGTTCTCCTTCTCCATGTATTCATCTTCCACACATGAGTGAAATCATACAGAGTTTGTCTTTCTCTGTCTGGCTTATTTCGCTTAGCATAATAGCCTCAGGGCCCATCCATGTTGTCACAAATGGCACAATTTTCTCTTTTATATGGCTGAGTAGTATTGCATTATCTATATATATATAGCACATCTTCTTTATCCATTCATCCATTGATGGGCACTTGGGTTGCTTCCACATCTTGGTTATTGTGAATAATGCTATGACGAACATAGGGATGCATAAATCTGTTTGAATTGTTGATTTCCTGTTCTTTGGATAAATACCCAGTAGTGGGATAGCTGGATCATATGGTATTTCTATTTTTAATTTTTTGAGAAATCTCCATACTGTTTTCTGTAGTGGCTGCACCGGTTTGCATTCCCACCAGCAGTGTACGAGGGTTCCCTCTTCTCCACATCCTCTCCAACATTTGTTATTTCTTGTCTTGTTATTTATAGCCATTCTGACGGGTGTGAGGTGATATCTCATTGTAGTTTTGATTTGCATTTCCCTAATAATTAGTGGTGTTGAACATCTTTTCATGTGCCTGTTGGCCCTCTGTATATCTTCTTTGGAAAAATGTCTGTTCATATCCTCTGCCCATTTTTTAATCGGGTGGCTTGGTTTTTTGTTGTTGCGTTATATGAGTTCTTTATATATTTTAGAAATTGATTCCCTGTCTGATACATGATTTGCAGATATTTTCTCCTCATTGGTGGGCTGTCTTTTCATTTTGTTCATGGTTCCCTTTGCCTTGCAGAAGCTTTTTAGTTGGATGTAGTCCCATTTGTTTATTTTTTCTTTTGTTTCCCTTGCCTGAGTAGACATGGTATTCAAAAAGATACTGCTAAGACTGATGTCAGAGAGTGTACTGCGTGTATTTTCTTCTAAGAGTTTTATGGTTTCAGCTCTTACATTCAAGGCTTTAATCCATTTTGAGTTAATTTTTGTGTGTAGTGCGAGATAATGGTCTGCTTTCATTCCTTTGCACATGGCTGCCCAGTTTTCCCAGCACCTTTTATTTATTTGTTTGTTTATTTGTTTGTTTGTTTTTGTGAGTCAGACCAGCCCTGAGCTAATATCTGATGCCAATCTTCCTCTTTTTGCTGAGGAATATCACCTCTGGGCTAACATCTGTGCCCATCTTCCTCTACTTTATATGGGACGCCACCACAGCATGGCTTGACAAGCAGTGCGTTGGTGCGTGCCTGGGATCCGAACCCCGGGCCACCGCAGTGGAGCACGCGCACTTAACCGCTGTGCCACCGGGCCGGCCCGGAACACCTTTTATTGAAGAGACTTTATTTTCTCTATTATATGTTGTTGGCTCCTTTGTGAAAGGTTAGAGGTCCATAGATGTGTGGTTTTTTATCTGTGCTTTCAATTTTGTTCCATTGATTTGTGTGTCTGTTTTTCTGCTGTTTTGATTACTGAAACTTTGCAGTATATTTTGAAGTGAGGGATTGTGATACCTCCAGCTTTGTTCTTTTGTTCTTTTTTTTCTCAGGATTGCTTTGGCTATTTGGGGTCTTTTGTTGTTCCTTATATTTTAGGATTCTATGTTCTATTTCCGTGAAGAATGTCATTGGGATTCTGTCTCCATCCTGGTGACCTGGGGAAGCATGGCCTCCTGCCTGTGCCCTCGAAGAAAGCCTCCCCCTCACTCCTTCCACCACCTCCAGCCAGTCGGGAACCAGGGGCCAGGTGATCCTCACCTGCACACGTGTCCCCACCTTGGGGCTGGAGCTGACCCTGTTAGCTTCACACCATCTCTCCCCAACCATGCGACCACCCAGAACCTGAGCTTCCTGGCTGTGAGACCTGCAGAAAGCCCCCCAGAGGACCCTCAGCTGGAGCTGCAGCCCGCTCTCCTCCACCCACACCCTCATGCCTGTTGGACTGCGCCACCCACCAAGGAGAATCAGGGCATTGTTGGGTCCACCCATCCTGCCTGCACTGGCTTGCCCACGTCCTCCTCATCCCTAGCCCACCCGTGGTACCCCACAGACAGGCAGAGTCACCAGGAATTGCCGAAGCTCTTTATGTGGAACCAGGAAAGTCGATCCAGGGCTGGGAGAGGAAGGGCAGTGGGGGTGGCAGGAGGGGAGAGCAGCCCAGGCCCCAGAGGCAGGAGCTCTGTCCATGTCCTGCAGGAAAGAGGGTTCTGGTGGTGCCGCCCTGGGGCTGCTGTGGAGCTCTGGTGCCCCCTGCCCTAGAAAGGAGGGAGGGTGGGTGAGTCCAGGACAGGGGGAGGTGGGAGGGACAGACATGGGGCTCTCAGGGCTGCAGGGTGGGGGCAGATGTCGGGTTGCCAAGGGAGTCAGGTGCAAAGCTCTCAGGGGTGCTGCGTGGGGGCAGGATCCCACTACCACCAGGTGCATCGGTATGGTAGGGGACAGGCCCTAGCCCGTTGTTCCTGAGTTACACAGACATTTAGACAAAAGAAGGGAGTCCCTAAATGCCCGGGGAATGATGCTCGGGGACAGACATCCCAAGTGAGGATCCAGTCCCAGAGGGGATCTCAGAACAGACAAATCAGACAGAGATCCCTCCTGTCGGCAGCTTGGGGGGCCCCGGTGCTCTTGACATCCCACTGAATCCAGGACTCTTGTTTGCTTTAAGGGTCACTTACCCTAGTCACCTTCAGGAATGCAGCTTTCTGTAGAAACCAAGGAGAATTCAGGAGTGAGAAGATGCCCTGGACAAGGACACAGACCTCATCGCTGCCGCAGCTCAGACACCGACAGTGAATACCCAGAGTGGGGCCCTGACATCCCTGTGCCATGTCACAGTGCTGATGTCTCCCCCGTGGAGGGGATGGGCGAGGAGGCGGGAGGGTCATGGGGGACAAGGAGGGACACGAGAGACCCAGTGTGACGTGAGGAACCTGGAGGAAACACAGGGAGGCACGCTGGGGACAGAGGGGAATGCAGAGTGGACCCAGGGAACATGGGCAGAATTGTCCTCTTACCCAACTGGACAGGCATGAAGCTGTTCTGTGGCAATCCCTGTGTGGCAGGAATTTCTTCAGGGCTTCCAGGTTCAAGTCGGGATTTCTGCCTGCAGGTGAGGTGACCAGGTTAGCCCGGGCTGTCAGGAATCAGACTCTTGGAGGAGATGACCCCTCCCAGCACTTTGGGGGCTTTGTCCTGGAGCAGCAGAGGCCGGGAGTGGAGGGCTCAGCCTGAAGGTGGGTGCAAAACAGGCACAGAGTAGACAAGCGACCACCCAGCCGACAGGTCGCCAGGAAGGGGGATAGCCATGGGGATACCCAGAGCCACTGAAAGCCCCTGGGGTCCCGGGCCCACTCCCAAAGCCAACCTGCAGGGTCACACCCCTGACCTGGAAGAACCTCGTGACCTGAAGGAACCGTGCTACCCTCTGGCCAGAGAAATCTTGGACTTCCCCCAACCCTGGAGGGTCACTGCCCCGAGAAGGCCTCTCTCAGCAACAGCACACTCCCCCACGCCGACCTGGCCCCACCACCAGGCCCCAGGAAGTCGCACTTTATAGCTGTGGCCCCATCCCCCTTGTGAGTAGTCAGGTCACCGAGGGAGCATGGACTGGCCGTCCCAGGACAGCAAACCATGCCAGGCCCAGAAAGACAGCCACAGGGAGTTCATATTTCCCAGATCCAGGGCTGAAACCAGTTCTACTGGTTTCTGGAAGCGGAGACTGTGGGGCTGGGTCAGGAGAGGCAGATCTCAGAGGACCCGGACAGCAGCCTGTTACTCATGAGTTTTCCCATGCAAATCAGTTTCCCTTGAAGCTGGCCCTCGCAGTAAAAGATGTGGTGGTCCTTCACTGACAGCTCCCGGGTGTCCATATGCCTCTTGCCCCCATCTGTAGACAGACGGAGAGAAAATGGGTCTTGAGTGTCTTCATTCCTGGAGAAAATATTTGAGACCACATTAGGGAACATTTGGTGCCTCTCAGTTCCACCCTCGTGGCACTGGTCCCCCTTCCTGGAAAACAGGAGGCAGGAGAATCTGCACTTGAGAAACATGCTTGAGCCAACCTGAGCTCACCTGGCACGTGGGCTTCTGCCCTGGTGTCCCCACAAATTCCACTGTCACCCCCCACAGCCTGGGACTCTGTCCCTTCAAGGTCAGGGGACATTCATTTTACCCACATGCCAAACTGGGATGGGAAGAGGCACCAGGAGGGGCTGCTCTGGGCCACCCCACAGCCTGGGGAGGGGGAGAGGGAGAGGGAGGAGAGAGCTGGACCCTAGGAGGAGGGACACTCACATGAAGGTGAAAATGGCCTCCACGTCTCCACCATCCAGGACAGTAACCATCAAAGGGGACACCTTCCTGGGCCTCTTCTCCTTAGGTAGGTCCTTGTCAACCACCATGGCCTTCACATACCATGTCCCTGTGATCTGAGCAGGGTGGGGGCCGTGAGCCCAGCAAGGGCACGGCCCAGATTCTCCTCCTCACCCCCCTGCCTGCCTCCCCGGTGCACAGGCTGCAGCCATCCCCAGACGTCCCCAGCACCCCGGCTGCAGTCCTCCACAGGCCGGCTTGGTTCCACACATCTGCACCCCAGGGCTCGGTCAGAACAAGCCCAGCACTCAGGGCTCCCAGCCCTAAAGAGAGGCAGGGCTGTCTGAGACCCCACGAATCTCTTTGCTGGGACCAGGCCACAGCTCCCTATGAGTCCACACTTCACAGGACCCTCAGTGCCTTTGGGGTCCCCAGGAGGTCAGTTCAACAGTCCTTGAGCTGAACCTGCTCCCCTGCTTCAGCCTCTGGGCCCAAGGAGCTGCCCTATCTGAAAACACAAGAACAGAGCCCTCCTGCCCCCTCTGACCACTGTCTGCAGGGAGCACAGGGTCAGAACTTTGACCCTGAATGACACCTCCTAGGACAGGGCCCCTGGTCACTGCGCACTCACAGCCAGTCACCATCTTTCGCCTACACCCATCCTCCCCGCCCCTCCCCAGGCTCACACCCTGTCTCACCAAGGGGAAGAACAGGGGGTCCTGGGTCTGCAGGGCCGTGATCAGGCTGAGGGTGGTGGGCAAGAACAGAACCTTCATCTCCAGGGCTTTGCGCTCACAGCCGCCAGCAGGTCACTGGGCGTCTGGAGGAGGCTGTGCGGGCCCCTCACAGGGCTGCCCCTTATACCCAGCTCGGCTCCTGCCCGTGAACACTTGGCACAGACCACACCCCTCCCACCCAGCATCCTGGACAGTCCTGCATCAGGGAAGGTGGACTGTCATGATTGTTGGAACCTGACTTAACCTGACAAGTTAAGTGCCAACCACATAATAAGACTGATCCTGCCATCCCGTTTGCACCTCCAAGGGCGCTCACTCCAGGTGAGCCATCTGGAGGAGGATGTTATCAGAATGGGCAGGTGTGCGTGTCTGCACTACGGTCACAGAGGGAAGGCCAAGGGCTTGCTTCCCTCCCTCCCACCCCTGCTCCTCCCAGGAGCCCAGGACTGGACCCTCAGCAAGTTCTCTGGACACGGGCCCCCGCCAGCTGCTGAAGGGAGAGGGACTGAGCTTTAGAACCAAAGAGACACGGCATGTGATCAGCCGAGTCCCACAGGCTCCCCAGAGCCCAGGCTCTCACCACCCTGGGGCCCCTGCATTTGCTCCTCCAGGGACTGGGATGCTCACCCAGATCTTCCTGGGGTGGGGGCACTCTTTTAGGACTCGGGATGAGTTGAAATATCGCCTCCTCAGAGGGGCCTCCCCAGGCCACAGGAGGGAGCGCTTCGTCTACCCTACCCCTTCATTCTGGACCCCGTGGCCGGGCTGTGTTTCCCAGGAAGCACTCGTTACTCTCTGAATTGGCTGCTCATTTCTTCACACGTGTGTTCACCGCCCGCCTCCCCTGTTAGAATTTAAGTTCCCCAAAGGTAGAGGCTTGATTCCTGTCTCACAAGGGCGATGCCACTGTATGGGGAGCTCCTCCCACATGCTAGGTGCTCTCAGACCTCTGTTCCCTCAGGAGTAAACCAGTTACTGAGTCTCTCGGAGCCTCAGAGCATTCCTCTCCGACAGGGGACCCACAACTTCTATCGCTTTGATCTCCGTGAGGCTCTGCTGGGACGACGTGTGAAGCCCGCTCCCTTGGCAGGTACAAGGCTCCGTGAACGAGGGCTCCTCCCCTCCGTCTGCCATGGACCAGGTTCCATCAGAGCCTGTCCAAGCCCACACTTGTGCAACTGCCTTAATTTCCATTCTTGCAGAACCCCGGCTCTCCAGAGCACTTTCACCTCCCTCCTCAGCCTTGACCCCCCCCCATGTCCCTCAAGACAGGCCTCAAATCTCATTCCCTTTGGATAAATGTGCCGAGTGAGGCACAAAGAGGCCACGTGCAGGGCTGTGCTCAGAGTTCATGGCTGATGGCTGAGCATCTCTGGGCATCCGGCTCTGCTGGCCTCAGCCCCGCTGCCTCCTGACCGAGAACTTGGCCTTCTCCCTCCCTGACCCTGTAGTTCCTGGGCTTGAATCATCTTCCCTGAGAGCCACAGCTGACCCAGAGCCTGTACACAGGGGCTGGGCCACACAAGGGCACCTTTGTGCCTCTCTGGCCCGGGATTGGACACCACCGTATGTCGCTCATCCCCAAGTACTCCCTGAATAATCATCATGAGCGCTCCCTAATAAGCCCTGGGGGATTGCACTGAGGGTGCGGGCATGACCCAGTGATTAACTCCCAGCTCAGATGGTGCTGCTGAGCAGAGAGCCTGCCCTCCTGGGAGAGGGACAGGGCGAGGCCAGTGTACTTTAGGACCAGAGGTTAGTAAACGTGCTGGAGTCTCTGTATCAGTGTGAGAGCTCTTCCTGTCCCTGTTCTTGTTGACTGTACCACAGAGACCTGGTATTTCCCTTATTATATGGAGTCACTGAAAGAAGCATCTTGTGACATTGACAAATGTAGTTCGTTCCTCGAAAAAGATGGTGGAAGACATGCAGAGATCATTGAGAGTCCAGGCGACCCCGTGAACCCTATACTTGGTGCGATTGGAACTCTCCAGGGGCTGCCCATCATCCACCATCTTGCCCTGTGCCCCAGCAGGTGAACTCTACAGAGTTCTCCAACGGTGTTCCCTTTGGATACTGGATGTGTTCAACTGGTGGTAGACACCACTGGGAGACACCAGGGCAGGAGGAGTGAGCTATCCATGCCCCCGAACCCCATGCCCTGAGGCATTTCTTTGGATGGCTGCATCCCTTTCTGATGGGAGACCCTCACACCAGCCACACCATGAGGACTGCCCCTACTCCACAGCTCTAGCTCTCACCACTTGTGCTGACACTTCTCGCAACTTGTCCTTTGAATCTCAGAGTGGTCTCAGCTTCTCAGTGCTGCTACTTCTCAGGTGCCTCACTAAAGGGGACAAAGTCTGGGCTTTCCTTGGCATTTGGGGGCAAGATGGTCTTGATGGCCCCACCAAACAAACACCAAGTCTAGAGGGCATGCTGGCTGGGACTGAGGGCCATGTGGAAGGGGTAGGAGAGGAGTCAACGTGAATACCGATTAAGGCCGCAAGACCAACTGGAAAATGGGGACTGTAGCTTGTTCCACTAACCGTCTATTTTCATTATTTTAGAGATCATGGTAAGCTCCCACTCTGAAGCCTCAGTTCCAGAATTTGCCAGAACGGCTTGGATTTGGAGCACGAGTGCATCAGTGCAGTGCGAGGGGTGGACTGTGGTTGACAGAGCTGATGACCCACCCCCTCAGCCCAACCGCAGCTGCAGTTCCTGCACAGTGACAGGTTCCCAGCTTCCCACCTCAGTGCCCGCACCCTCTGTTCTTCTCTGCTTCCCCTTACACACGTGGTGAAACCATATGTGCAGGTGAATTCACACACCACGTCACTGGAGATGGTAAGTGATGGGCTAAATGTCCTAAGTTTTTTGTTCTCCATAGGGCAGTCTGAGATGGTTCCACCCTCTTTAATGGAGGGTCTTCAGGAAGACTGAGTCTGAGTTGCCCTGATGGTGACCTTCTCATTAACATACTCTTTATTGGATATTCTGCCTTCCCCATCTCACTTGATCACAGACTTCTGCTTCTAGGACTCTGGGAGAATGAAAGTCTGTGTTTTAGTCAGCTGGTTTGTGGCACTTAGGTACAGCAGCCCAAGGAAACTCATACAAGCCCTAACATATTAATGATTATATCAAATAGAAATGGACTAAATAGAAAAATTAGAAAACAGGGATTGGCAGAGTAGACTAGAAACCTTGATACAACCATATGCTGTCTTCAAAATCTTACTTTGATAGAGGCAAGTTAGAAGTAAAAGCATAGAATACAGAAAATAAACAAAATAATAAGGGAATTATGGTGCCAGTTATCAATGGATTGCCTCTGTGTAACAACATCAGTGTGTTGCCCTCCATTGTCTGTTCTGCAATAATGGAGCTGGACCCAATAGGCATGTCTCTTTTGCACCTGGCAGGGCTTAAGCTTTGTTAGAGAAGGTTTAGGACAAAGGGCCTTCCTTCCTAATTCTGGGGTGCTTCCATTTTTTCCTTTTTCTTTCTCCTGCAGTACAAGCAGCCGTGGCACAATTCAGGGATGTCCACAGGGACTCATCCACAGTGGGTGATCCATGTTGGGTTCAGTGGATCCCCTTGGATGGCTTCCTAGGGAGATTCAACAGCACCTCCACAAGTGGAATCCCAGTGAATCCTATAGCATCCCAGCCTCAGCCCACCTGCCTCTGGGAGGGCACAGGCTTTCCTATTTGCCAGTCTCAGCCTGCTGTTCCCTACCTGCCGAGCTCTGCCCTGACCAGGGACCAGTACTGGCCTTGGGAAGCATGACAGTCTTCTGCCCCATCCCTGTGCTGCCTGAACACAGCCTTGGCGAGGGGGTCTCCTCCCAAATTTGTTTCTTTCTTAACTACTTTGCTGTAATTCTGGGCTATTCTCTATAGTTCTCTTTGAACATTTATAGTTAATTGTTCATTATATAAACTATCCCTGCTCAATCTATTGATTGGTTTCCTTGTCCTGATTGAACACTGATTCTCATAATTATACATTATTTTATAGGGTTTTAGCGCTAAGGGGAAAAATCAAAGGCGAACAAGTTGGATAGGGAGCATCAGGGCAAGGGGGTAGTTTGTATTTTAAATGACATGGTCGATACAGCGTCACCAAGATGACATTTGAACACAGAATTAAAGATAGTGTAGAAAATGAGGCATGAAATCATCATGTGGAGGAGGACTCCAAGTGGAAGGAGCAAACAGTGCAAGTCTTCAGGTGGGAGAGTGCCTGGCATGTACCAGGAGCACAGTGGAGGGCAGAGGGACTGGAGCAAATGATACAGGAGACGACTGGCCAAAGATGATGTCAGAGAGAGGGTGGGACCGATTGTGTTCGGCTTGTAGTCCATCATAAGGACTTCAACTTTGACCCTGAGAGAAATGGAGAACCCCTGGAGAGATTTTACAATGTCAGCGTGTGATTATTGGTTTTAAAGGGTCACTCCAATTGCTGCCATGAGGATAGATTGGGGGAGGCCAATATAGAGGCAGAGAAAAGTTAGACGGCTACTGCAATAATCCAGGCCAGAACAATGACACAATGTGGTGTACCCAGCCATCAGGGAGTAACAGACTATGGACTTACATTCCAACACAAACAAAGAAAAAGCTGGTCAAAATACATGATATGATTGTTTCACTAATGACCAGTGTACATATGCAGTGGGTGAAAGTCCACAAGGGCAGAAAAACACAGCCTTCGTGTAAAGAAAACTTTTAAGCAATTGAAAGTTAAACTACCCCCAACAATCACAGATTCTAGAATTAGTTTAGATGCCAAGACAATGAGGAGGGAATAATCTTTCAACAAGTAGTGCTGGGACAACTGGAGATCCACATGTGAAATAATAAAGGTGAACCCCTACCTCACACCACATACAAAAATGTTACATCTTCTTACAATCAAAGATGTAAATGGAAGACCTAAAACTATAAAGCTCTTAGAAGGAAACATGGCCCTGGATTAGGCAATCGTTTCTTAGGTGTAGCACCCAAAGTGTAGGGAACCAAAGAGAAAACAGATCACTTAAACTTCACCAAAAGGAGTACTTGAGTGCGTCGAAAGATGCTATCAAGAATGTGAAAAGACAGATCACGAAAGGGGAGAATGTATTTGCAAATCGTTACATGTCTGATAAGGATCTACTATTGAGAATATATAATATAGTCTTACTTCTCAACAATAAAAATACACATGGCCCAATGAAAAATGGGCAATGCATTTGGATAGGCATTTCTCCACAGGAAATAGATGCCTGTCTGGTGTTGTGGTGTCCTGGCCTGAGGCTGCAGTTCCTGTGCTGGCCATCAGGTGGCAGCCTCCTGTGTCTGTGGTGCCCACTGAGCTTTGCTGGAGCAACTGGAGAAAGGAGGAGTCATGCAGAAGTCATGCCAACCCTCCCCTACCTCAGGACCCACTTGCACCTCCTATTACTAGCGTTCATCTCCACAATCGGAGCAGGTCAAAAGCAGGAAGGAGGGATCCAAGATACCCCTTTTTGTTCATTCAGCAGCTATGTGCCAAGCCCTCACCCTGAGCCAGGAGCCCTGGTGGGCCCAAGGGTAGTGCTGAAATCTACCCAGCAGTACCTGCCCACCAGGAGCTCAGTCTGCAGAGAGATGGACGAAAACACAAAATCAGAGACACGTGAAAGAGAAGAGCATGGACTGGAATGAAAATAAAGAGAGTCCTGCAGGGAGGGCTGGGGTCTCACTGGGTAGGAGGGTCTGAAAGGCCTGACAGAGGTGACATTTGCTGTGACCAGAATGACAGGAGGACCCAGCGCTGCACTCACCTGTGATCAGCGTGCCAGGGAGAAGGCACTGCTGGTGTGGAGACACCCAGGCAGAAATGAGTTTGGCCAGAGGAGGTTAGAGAGGTGGGCACTGTGGCTGCAGAGAGCCTGGAGGGGAGAGGAGGGAGGGGGCAGGCCAGACCCGGGAGCTGGGAGATGGTGTGAGGTGTCTCCTCCTCTCTGACAACACTGCTCCCCACCCTGCATCTGTAAACCGCAAATATTCACTCTCTCTCCATCTCTGTGGACCAGGAATCCTGCACAATTGAGCTGGAGCCTCTGCTCATGGCGTCATCCAGGTTGGGGCTGTGGCCTCCACTGAGGCTGGACCAGGGTGAGATGTGCTGTCAAGCTAACTACCATGGGCGTGGTCAGGATCAGCTGGACTGAGAGCCTGGCTCCTTTCTGTCTGTTGGCCAGGGCTCTCCCTCGGTTGTCTCCTGTGTGGGCCTCTGCATAAGGGAGCTCAGCACGTCCATGTGTGTCCCCAGGTCCAGGGTAAGACAGACTGAGACAGGGAAACAAGAGGAGAGGGAAGAGGGAACACAAGAGAGCGAGTGAGAGAGAATGACAGCCTCGGTGATGGAATCTGGGAAGGGTCGTCCTGTCACTTGTGCTGGGTCTTCTGGTCAGAAGCCAGTCCCTAAGCAGTCAGTGGTCCACAGGAACGTATAGAACAGGCAGGGAGATCATCCCTGCAGGAGCACGCTGACCTTGACTCGAGGGTCCTGGTGGTGAAAGGCTCCCTTCCTACCTGGGCTGATCCTGCGTTGAGCTCAGATCCTGCTCCTTGGGAGTGTTGCTCATCGCGGCCCGGGTGTGCTCTCCCGGGTTCCCTGGGCTCCTGTCGCCTCCAGGAGGGAGATGTACACTGAGGGGGCTGAGGCCAGAGCAAGCAGGGACCACTCCCCCCTCCCAGCTCATTTGCTTCCTTCCCCAGGAGGGCCGACTCCTCAGGAGCCTCTCCTCACTGCTCACCATCTTCTCTGCTCTGAGAGCACCTCGTTCAGTCTCAGAAGAAGACCTAGGGAGGAGTTTCCAGGTGGGAAGGCCTCTCTCCATGGGAGCCCCAGAGTGGACAGGGACCTTCCACAGGGCTGGGCATTGTCCCCTCAGTCAACTTGGACTTCCTTGGAGGCAGCAACCCCTGGGGGCAGGGCCTAGGCTGGTGGCAGGTCTCTAAGCGTCCCCACAATCCCCATCTGCCTGGTCTCTCCTGATTGGGCACAGGCCTGCACAAGCACACAAACTTTCATACCCCTGGGGTTACGTGCAGCCCATCAAGGTCGCTGTGTCTATCTCATTGTGTGGTTGTCCATCTCACCTTGCTGGCTGATTCATTGCTCTGTTCTAGATCCAACCTCAGGCGGCTACAAAGTTGACCTTCCACGTCAGCTTGCCACTGAGATGGCTACTGTTTCCAGAAATGCTTAGGGGCTGGGCATTGCCCAACCATGGCGAAATCAAGTGGGCAAACTCTGACGGTGAAGCCATCCCCCTTCAGGCTTGCCCCGCTCACAGGGCCGTCACACTGAGGATAGGAGGACGGGACCTGCCCTGGGCAAAAACACCACAACTCTCACTGTCCTTCCCTCAGCTTCAAATGCTCCTCAGTTGGTTGTATTTATTTGGTCTCTTCCCAGTGGCCTGACCTGGTTGTGTTCTGACAGCGTGTCCAGTGTGATCATTGCTTTCTGGGAAGAGGATTGGCTGAATTACTCACTCCACCATTTGGTGTGTCCTGCCGCCCCACCCCAATCACGTTCTGAAGGTGCGTCCTTTCAGCAATCTGAGGACCCAAGATTGTGAGTCTGTGTCCTGGAGGGATTTTGAGAAGAGCTGGTGGGATGGCAGTATTGCAAAGCATAAAGTCTTGCTTCCAGAAAGCTCTCTGGGATCCTCAGCATCTTGCTGTTTTGGAGTCAAAGCCCTGAGACCTTTAAAAAGCCAGCAATGTTAGAACATGGGAGGACAAACAAAAGTCTCTTGGCTCCAAAACCAAATAAAAATATTCTGAATTTCTAGTAACCTGAGATGAGAGGAAAGGAATTGGGAGTGTGGAGTGGAGGGGCGGTTTGGTCCAACCACGCATCTGGGAGGAGAAATGCCATGCAGAGCAGCCTTTCTGTGGGCATAAGGGTGAGACATGTGTGCAGACCCCTGCTGCACACATTGCTGCTGCTGCCCCTCAGCTCCCTCAGCCCACTTGAGTCCCTGCAGTCCCTGGGAGCCAGTCCCCAGCAGGCACACAGTGTCCCCCTGGAGCACCTGCATCCACTCTCTGCCTGAGGGCTCTCTCTTGCACTGGGAGCTTCCTCTCCTGCAAGCCTGTGCCAGCCTGTAGCACAGAAGCCTTCATGACTCGGGGTAAACCCTCCACCCACGGGGACAGAGACAGTCCAGGTGGAATCTCGTCTCCCAACAAGACTAGGATGGATGGTCACCTCAGTGCTCCCTCGTCAGGCCCCGCACTGGCTCTCCTCCTCCAGGATCCCTTCCCCATGGCCTCCCTCGGGCCTCATCCATCACCTGCAAACAAACCACTTGCCCTACATCCTTGTCTGCTTTGGGGGCCCAAGCCCTGCCGAGACTCCACGCTGGCTGTGACTTGCAGCAGGTCATCTAGCCTTCTGGACTTGAGCTTCCTCACCTGTAAGATGGAGACAAAAGGCCTGCCTCCCGGAGTCATCAGAGGAGACACAGCGTGGGAAGATGCAAACCGCTGCAAAGAAGGATGCCAGGTGATCACCCAGTGAAAACACCAACCTTGCCAAAGAAACAAGAGCTCATGAGGCTGAGGGAGGAATGGGGGCAGCCTGTCCAAACAACGTGGAGAGTCACTGACGAGTGTGGCCATGCAGGGTAGGCCCCCGAACAGTGGAAGAGCCATTCGACAAGGAGGGTGACAGGACAGAGGCTTCCAAGGAGAAATATTTAAGTGTTGGAGGATCACAGAGGCCTTAGGAAAATCGTGAGGCCCTGGAAAATGTTTACTGAAATGCTATTATTGGCCAGAAAAATGTGTTACAAATACTCAGTCCACTCTGGATTACTTCTCATTGGTTGTAGGAATGAGTGCACACTTGTGATTAGAACCCACATTTTGTTAAATATAGGATATCTTTATTTTTCTTAACTTTTAATTATTTTTTTTTGTCCATGAAGTGCCAAGCATGGGTTTTCTCCATTCTTCTCTATGCATGGGTGGCCTCTACTTTCAGAAGTGGATTCCTGGTGCTCATCACCCCTGCTAACCCGAGGGACAGCCCTCTTTCAGGTCACACAGTGGATGTGAGCTCCAGGTGGGCAGTGACCACGTCGGGTCATACTCACTGGTGAAGTTACAGTGCTCGGCCCATGGCAGGGACCAGCGCATATTGGCTGAATGAGTGAGTGAAACAATGAACGAATGCATGAATGAGTACATGAGTGCAGGAGTGAGTGAGTGAGCTAATGAGTGAAGGAATGACTGGGTGAATGAAGCAATAAGTAAATAAACCACAGAAGCTGGATCCACAAAGGAGGAGACTTTATCTGTGGCGGGCTCACAGGGCATCACAGCACAAGCCCTGGACGGTGGCATGGAGCATGTCCAGCTGTCCTTCCAGCGCTGAGCCTCCATCACCTGCAAAACAGCGTGGTCCTGGATCTTCTTCAGCTCCTCCTCAAACAATGCTGAATGTTCCCGGGAGCAGGGCAGCAGGAAGGGAACCTGAGGAGGGACTTCCCATACCCTGCGCCCTGGAGGACCACTGTGACAGTCTGGCAGGGGGCTCTTAACTCGCTCCAGGCACCAGGCTAGAGATGCTCAAGCCATTCCTCAGGGAAGTCTCCCAACAGCCCATCAGTAGGCCAAGTTATTTCCTCATTGTACAGATGGGGAAACTGAGGCTGAGAGCCTCACCTGCATCACCAGCTAGAAAGAGGCTGAGTAGGGACTAGGACCCCTGTTTCTCTGACTTGGGATCATTCCAAACCACTGTCCTGTGCTGCGGCCTCCTCAGGCTCAGGGGTCCTGGCCTCCCTGGGGCCTGCACCCTTCTGGCCTCCAGCCATCACTGAACTAAAGGCACAGGGTCACTCCATCTGCTTGGGGCTGGGTATGGTGGCCGGGGAATGGCCAGCCGTGGGTGCTGTGGGCTCTCCCAGTACCAAGGACCAGCCTATCCCCGCACAGAGTGAGGTCTCTCTGGGCATCAGGACCAACAGTTCTCAGAACTTTAAGGAAAAGAGGTCCCTCCCTGAGCATGTGGGAGCCCTTCTCAGGCAGGCCCCATGGGGTCTAAGAGGCACTGGGTTCAAACCCCGGCTCTGCCACTCTGCAGGGCACAGAGGGGGCAAGTCTCTTTGAGCCTCAGTTTCCTCATCAGTGAAATGAAAACAATAATTGCTCCTCCCCCAAGGAGTTGTGGGGAGGATTCAAGGAGATAGCTCAAGAGGAGAACAGAGGCCCCGGTAAGTGCTCATCACAGTGAGCTGTTCCTGCTGATGTCACCCCACTGAGAGCCCCCTGGGGCCCTTCGCCTTTGCCCACTCTGATCTCCTACCAGGCATGCCCAACTCGCTCTGACTCCGCTGTTCCTCTGGAATGCCTTTCTCCACCCCATCTCGTCCCACGGCAGTCAGCCAGCCAGGTGGGGATCCAGGACCCAGCCCCATCTCTCCTCCCGTGATTCCTCTTCATTAGAGCTAGTAGCTGTTGAGATCTGAGAAGGTGCAGGGCACTCCAGGTGCAGCCTCAGCGAACTTGTCTGACACCACCATGAAAGGTCGGCTGCCACCCCACTTCACAGGTGAGGAAACCGAGGCTCCAATGGCAGTGCCTCTCCGAGGTCACCAGGGCTCTCTCCCTCATCTCCACTGAGCAGGGCCCCTCCATCGCAGAGGCTGAATGTGCTGGATATGTGGGATGGGGCTGGCACAGTGCTGAGGCAGCCAGCACTCATGGAAGACCCTGAGATGTGCTTTGTGCACAATGACCTTCTCCAAAGCCTCCAGCCCCGTGCTCTGACCTTCGGCACCTTCTATGACACCTCCACTGTGTCTTGTCAAAGTCACTTCTGCTCACACAAGCTCAAGTGGGTCCTGCTCTTGCAACTGAGAACTCCCCCTGGAGGGAGCATGTTCAAAGAGGTCCCTGTGACTCACTGCACTGCCCTAGATGTGCTTTCCCTACTGAGGATGGGGCTCTGTGCTTGGAGGGAGAGGGAGCAGGCAGCAGTGTCCAGACCCTCATCATCATCTGTCCTGGATGGCAGGCCGGGCTGCTCAGCTCAGGTGAGTTAGGGAGCAGGAGGGGCATGGGCAAGGCCAAAGCGCAGTCAGGTGTGGTAGGGGCGGGGCCGGGGGTGAGGGGAGTGGCAGGGACAGAAGCAACAGGAGCGGGGCCTTCCAGCTGGGCAGGTCACCCCAGGTACCTTCATCCCCTGCATCCTAGCTGCTCCTCCTTCTCCCTCACTCCCTCAGGTCTCTGCTTCAGGGTCTCTGGACTCCCTGTTCCCAAACAAGATCACAGCGTAGAAGGAGACCTTGGGTGTCAGAGACTGTGACCAACACCTTAACATCACGTTTACATTATGAGCCAGAATCGCCACCTCTAGGTATCGGCCCTAAAGAAGTAGAGATTTATGGATGCAGGTGGTCCTTTCAGCACGATGACAGGGGTGAAAAATCAGAAATGATCCGTGTTGCCCAACAGAGGCTCTTTGGAAATTCTGAGGCTGACGCAGAGGAGGAAGAGGATTGACTGGCCGGGGTCCAGCCCTGGGGAAATCAGGTTCCAGAAGAGCACACTCCCTGCAGTCCTTCCCACACGATAGCCGCAAGTGCACACCCACACACACTTGCACATAGACATACCCATGTGCATACAGATGCACACAGCTGAATGGGCACATGCACTCACATGCACACACACGTGCATACAAGGGCAAAGGACTGAAACGGTGAACACTGCCTGTTAAGGGCACTCCTGAGTTTCCACTTAATTCTTAATTCCCTTAGAATTCATTCTTTTACTATAATAAAAGTTCATTATCTTTGTAATAATAACCTTTACAAAGAAAAACGAAATAATGTACTTCAGTCCAAAGATGAGTGACAAATGGATAACATTAACCATGTGATTTTAATCTTGTTAGTATTAGGAGAGGAATAGAGGCACATTCTATCAAGTTGAAACATCACGCAGGCCCCTAAAGGTGAAGAGAAGCGAGTGGCAGTTCCCCTCCCCAGAGGTGAACCCCATGGACAATTTGGTGCGTATCTCTCTGGCTCTGTCTCTCTCTTTCTGTCTGTCCATCTCTGTCTCTCTCTCACACACAGATTCATTTTCGTAGATGCGTGTCTCCCGGCTGATATCACATATACATGGTCTTACAGATGCGACGGATGGATCCCATCGCCTCACCATGGACAGTAGCGTTCCTTACAATTGCTTGCTATTGCAAACAGTGCTGTGATGAATACTCTGGAAAATACATCTTTGAAAAGTTGGGCAGTCATGTCTGTGGGATGAAGTCCTGGGATCAGCACCGCCAACACAGGCGTGCCCCTGGGGACTGCGATGTGTCCTGCAGGGTGGTCTCCAAAGAGCAGTGTCCTTTAACACTTGTCACTAGGGGTCTACTGGGGCCTCTGCTTGCTCACATTGTCACCAGTCGTCACCACACTGGAACCCAGCCCGTATGATGGGGTCCAGTGCCCTCGCCACAGTGTCTCCATGTGCGCGTCTCCTCCTCGGGGTGCTCGAGCATCTCTGACACATGCTGCCCCTGTGTATCACGTCTCGTTGGCGTTCAATGTGTTTGCTCTTTATCTCTTTTTAAAACTCTGACTTTCGAGCATTTTTTTGGACCCCAAGGATGCGTTACCTTTCCCTGGCCTTGTGTTATGAGGAATACTTTCCGGTTTGTGGTTTGTCTTTCCAGCTTTCTACCCATTCTGGTTTTTGTTTTGGCCTCAGAAAGAGCAACGCGTTTCGTGTGTGGCTTCTGGCTCTGGTGTCCCACTTAGAACAGCAGTCTGTACCCCAAGATTATGCACATATTTACCAAAAGGGCTTTCTTTGATACATCAAATCTAGACTCACTCTGGGATTTTCCTATCAAATTAGAGAAATTCTATTTCAAATAAAAACAGAAAAGGAAAACCTATCAGGCTGTGTGAAAATAAATGGGAAGACACACATGGCCACCTACGGCATGATTTCACTTATAGGAAACATCCTGAACAGATTTAAAAAAAAACAAAACACCAGTGACCGAAAACAGATTAGGAGTTGCCAGGGCCTGAGGGAGAAAGTGGGAGTGAGTGCTTTTAGAACAGGGTGTTCTTTTGGAGAATGAAATATTCTAAACCCATACAGCGGTGATGTCTGCACAGCATTGTGAATGTACTTAATGCTCATGAAGTGTACAATTTAAAATGAAAAACATTAAAGAGTTAAAAGACGAAAGTGAAATTTATTTTAAATGATCAAGATATAAACAATAAAAGAAAATCAATGTAAGAAACCAAGAAATAGAGAAACACAATTAGGAGGGTGGGGAAGGAAATTTGTGGTAAGGTAGTAGGTGGAATAGATGGGACTGGAGGTGCTAATGAGGGAGGGTCTAGAGCCAGCTCTCCCAGGCCGCAGAGATTGGCCTCAGCTGCCTCCCTGTCTCCTACAGGCGCCTGTGCAAGGGATGGCTCTCCCTGAACTGAGGCTGGGCCCTCAGCTGCCTCCTGTTCTCCTGCAGGAGCCTGTGCAGGGGATGGCTCTCCCTGCGCGGAGGCTGGGCCCTCAGCTGCCTCCTCATCTCCTGCAGGAGGCTGTGCAGGGGATGGCTCTCCCTGCACAGAGGTTTGCGCCTCTTCTGCCTCCTGGTATCCTACAGGAGCCTGTGCATGGGATGGCACTCCCTGCATGGAGGCTTGGGCTTCAGCTGCCTCCTGGTCTGCTGCAGGACATGGTAGATATGATTGTTCTCCCGGGATTGAGGCTGCGTCCTCTGGTGGCTCTGAGGGTTTTATCACTGTCACTGCAGACCCTCTCCCGGTAGCTGCTGATCCAGTCCTGTGGGACACAGGCACCTCCATCGGGGAGATGGATGGAATATCCCCTTCCACCAGCTCCACGCTGATCTGTCTGGAGCTCTGCAAAGACAGTGACTGGCTCCGTCCCAGAGGCATCAGAGCCCTGCCCCGCTGTCCTTACTGCTGCTTCTGCCCTCTGGACCTAATTCTCCCAGATCAGGCACACACCTGTGTCTGCACAGTATTCCACCCCTGAGGAAAGACCTACACCTCAGGGGCTTGGGATAAACCTCAGGCAGAAGGGCGCCACCCCCGTAATCCACATCACACTCAGCCGGCCTTGACCTGAGCTTTGAACCTGACCGACCGCCCCAGGCTTTTGACACCTCACCGACAGCTCCTGCTCATGGTGGTCCACCCACATGAACCCACCCTTCCAGGCACACATGGGGAGGGGATGTAGGACTGCCCAGATGGGACCACAGTGGTAGCCTGGTTTGGAATGGCCTTCCCTGGGCCTCCCGGTGTTACCTTTCCGTCCCTCCGGGTAAAGGGCCAGAGCCGTCGGCCGTGAGAGGGGCACCAGCATCTGCATCGGTCTTTGGGGGCTTTCCTGGGTCTCCGCCCCCTGGTCATTGGGAAGCAGCAACTAAACATGTTGCTCCTTCTAGACAAGTGCTAGACAAGTGAGCTCGCTTGGGGCTGCGTTTAGGATGTGAGTGCCTCGTTACCAGGGTTCCAAGTTCTGTTGGGCTTTATGAGGTCACTTCCTGGGATCTACTTACCTAAGCTTCCTCCTCACACAAGACTTTCCTAAGGCCCCCCCCCGGGCTGCTGACTGCTCACTCTCCATCTCCATACCCTGTCCAGACACAGTCACACCAACACAGTCCACGCCACAGCCTCTGGGGAGGTCTGGATGCAACCGGGGCCCCAGCTTTGAGGACACAGAGTTGAATTCAGTCCCGCTCCTGCTTCTTGCCAGTGATGTCACCCTGGACAACGTTGCGCCTCTCAGGGCCTCCCCTCTCAGGGTCTCTCCTGTGTTCCTGTCCCTCTCTGTGTAGTGGGGGTCATTCTAGCATCTACTTCCTAGGGATGTCATCAGGTGTATAGACCTAGAGATCCCTTCAGAGTCTGTGAATCCCGTGGGATGCTCCCACACGTATCTACTGCACAGACTTGGCAGTGACAGGATTACAGAAAGGGCTGGCTGTGGCAGAGAATACAACGCAAAGAGGCTTGGGTCTCCTGGGCGTCTGGGAGAGGCACTTCCCCTCTTGCCAGTTTCCCAGTGTCCCATGGAGGGTTGAAATGAAATGACGTTCAGACATCATCTCCTTCTGGCTCGCAACCCTCCAGGGCCTCCTGTTATGTTTAGACTCAGGTCCAAGTGACCGAGTGGCGGTCATCTCAGCCTATGTGGTGGGCAGCCCCCATAATGGCTCCCAGAGTTCCCGCTTCCTAGGCACACATCCTATGGAATCCCCGCTCCTCAGTGAGAATGGAATTTGCGGCTGGCTTCTAACCAATAGAATAGGGCCAAGTGATGGGATGTCACTTCCACGGTCGGCTTAACGAAAAGTCTGTGACTTCTGCCTGCTTCTTTCTCTCCTGTGTTCATTCTCTCTCTCTGTCTCTGTCTCTCTCTGTCTCTGTCTCCCTGTCTCTGTGTCTCTGGCTGTCTGTATCTCTCTTGGTCTCTCCCTGTCTCTCTGTCTCTCTCTTTGTCTCTCCTCTCTGTCTCCCTGTCTCTGTCTGTGTCTCCTCTCTTTGTCTCTCCTACCCATCTTTCTATCTCTGTGTGTCTCTGTCTCTCTTTCTCTCTCTCTTCCGTCTCTCTGATCCACTATTCAGGAGAAGCCAGATCAGATATTATGAGCTTCCTTCCCTATGGCACCCCCTAATGCAAAGAACTGGCAGAGGGTCCCGGCCCACAGACAGAAATGGTCTGAAACCCCCCATCCAAACTGAATCCTACCACTGCCACGATACTTGTGAATGATCTCCGAGATGGCTCCTGCCTCTATCGAGCTTCAGTTGAGAACACAGCACAAGCCTCCCGCTAGACCTTGACGGGGAGCCTCCCAGCTGACCTGAGCCTGGACCCTGGTAGAGACACTGTCAGATGCTCAATGATAGGTCCCGTAAGTGCTAAGTGAGGCTAATGATGTCACCCAGCATCGACAGCTAGTACCTCCTTCCAGGCCTGGGTCTGGTCCTGCCATCCTCTCTCCCTCACTTCTCTCCTCCCCAGCTCACTCTCGCCACACTGGCTCTTTTCTCACCTCCTCTCTCGTCAAATTCTCTTCTGCCTCCAAGTCTCTGTGCCTTTGAGCTTCCCCCCAGCATGCTGTTTGCAGACAGATGCAGGGCTGGTTCCTCTTGTCCTTCTGCTCAGGGCACAATTGTCCCCAGGGGGGCCGTTACACCCACCTAGGGGCTCCAGGCCCTCCCTCCTCCAGCACCCTGCTTCATTGCCCTGTAGCACCTGCTCTTCTTTTTCGTATGGATTTGTTCATGATTTTGTCCCTTCCACCTCTAGGCTGTGAGCTCCTGGAGCACAGGGACCATGTGGGTGCTTTCAGCACTGCCCTCAGGACTAACATGGGCCCTGCTCAGGGTGAGTGCTGGGGCGACAGTAGCTGACAGAATCATGGGAGGATCTCAGAGTCCCCTCCCGCCTCTGAGCAGCTCCCATTGTGGACGTGGATGCCAGTAATCAAAGGTGCCTGTTGCTTTGGACAGGGGAACACCCAGAACGAGCCTTGGGCGTCCCTTCCCTGCTCCACTTGCTTCATTGAGCACGAGTGGACACAGGACACCCCTGGTGGTCAGCCCCAGCCTTGCAGCCCCAGGCAGGAAAGCAGAAAGCAAAACACACACCTTTCTTTGTTTCGGGTCCTCAAGGTAATGGTGCTGCCAGGGCCGAGGACGCAAAGGAGCAGGACCTGTGGGCTCCAGGATGGACGTGAGGGACCTCAGAAGCCTCTCTTGCTCCCCACTTTCCTTACACTGGCCCTGGCATGTCCCGTTGACTCACAAGGCCTCCTCACCCCAGCCAGGGCAATGACTCCACCTCACTTCCAAAGGAGGCCCCCGAGGCTCCGACACGGATGGCCTTGTCCCTGGTCCCCAGACAAGTCGACCAGTGTACTGCCATGTTCTGCACTGCCCGGGGCCCCAGTCCCCAAGCACTCAGGCTTCCCTCTCTTCAGAAAGACCTCGAGGGAATGGAATGCATTTTACAAGGACTCAGAGAACAGTGGGTCATGGATGGAAAACGAAGGTCAATAGACTCTTCTACAAGCCTGTGGGACCCTTAGAGTCACCCCATCTATGCTCCCCAATTTACAGAGGCCTAACATCAGGCCTTATCTTGTAGTTCCTCCCCTCTAGGGGATTACATCCTAGTTCCCGTTGCCCAGAGTGGTGGACACAGGATGCCGGACCTGGTGCTCTGCAGGCTGTTCCAGGGATGGCCCCAACCCCTGCATCCCCCTGTGCACCTTGGGGACCCCCTGCCCACCAGACTGGCATCTCTACCCTTCATGCTATGTGCCTGCGCATGTTGCTAGGGGACCGGATGCCCCTGCCCCATGGCAGACCTGCCTCCAACCTCTTTCTTCCTTCCTCCTGTCACCTCCACAGTGTGTACTTCCCTTCTGACACAGGGCTGGGCAGTCAGAGTGTGTGTGTATGCTTGTGTGTGTGAGTGTGTCCACGTGGGGATGCGTAGAGGAAAGGGCCCTACATGGGGGATGTTGGCAGGGGTCCGCCAGGATCTTAGGGGCTCTCATTCCCAAAGCAAACCCCTTGGAAGTGTTGAGGCTGGCCTAAGAGCTTGGAATGCTCTCTTCTCCTCTGGACTCTGCCCACCTCGTGGGCCCAGGGCCTGTCCCTGCTTCTCCTTGCCTCAGTTTCCCAACTGTCCTGTGAGGGTTGGACACGGAGCAACATCAGCCCCGATGAGCATGGACATGGCCCGGGATCTCTGCCCGCATGAGTGTGGCAGGGATACCCTCACGGTCTCGCAGGCCTCTCTCCTGTGGGGTAACCAGGCCTCCTGTCCACGGTCAGGCACACAGAGGTGCCCTGCAGACAGCACTTCCGGGTGACACAGCCCGCAGCACACACGTGTAACACAACGGTCCCCTGACATGGCTGCTTTCATCTCTCCCCTCCTCCAGCCAACTGCTCGGTGACCCTCACATCCCCTAGGTCCCGGGAAACGCCACACAAGCCAGGTGGGCCACACGGTGCGCAGTTGGGTAGGTTGAACATCTGGGGACATGAGGGTCACTGAATATACACCGACCTCACTGTCCTGGTCCACAGACTGCATCCCAGGGTCAAGCTCCATGCATGGCTGTTCCTGCGGACACGAAGACAGTGGTGGACACAGACCCTGGGCAGGGAGAAGGCCAGGCCGCCCTTTTCCCTCCTCCTCTACACCCCCTCCCTGCCACATGAGGTCCAGCCAGTCCCTGCATGCAGCGCTGGCGGGTGTAGGAGGAGCTGAAGGGAGCCCAGCTGGGCAACTAGTGGAGGGTGTCACTGTTATTAGGGAGCCCCCTGGGTGCTGAGTGATTACACTCCATTTTACAGATGACGAGTGGTCCCATCATTCAAGGTCACTCTGCTCTAAGTGACCAAGTCCAGACGTGAACGGGGGACTAGAAATCCTTGATTTTCACCAGCATTGAGCCCAGCATTGACCATCGAGGCCTTGTCCTGCGTTGGGGCTCCCCCAGCCAGGCGACCTCCTGAGTCCAAGCACTTTGGGCACCTTCTTCTCCCTGCTTGAATCCCAACACACCCTCCTGAGGTCAGAGTCACTGACCCCATTTTTCATGGAGGAAACTGAGGCTCTGAGAAGACACCACATGACCTTGCCTGTCACAGGGCTGTGAGGTGACGCAGCTGTGGGTTTGACCCCAGGTCAATCTGACCCTAAAGGCTCTGCTAGCACACGAGCCTGAGGAGGTGGCCTGTGAGTCCAGCACAGAGGTGAGTGCATCCTGGAAGGGGGCTCGGGGGAGGGGCACTGCAGGCCAGGAGCTCTGAATGGGGCAGGGGCTTGGCAGGGTCCTTGGGGAGGAAGGCTCTAGGGAGGGTGGGGTGCGGTGAGGGGTGCACTCTGGGGACGGTGTCTGGACCAGATCACACAGGGCTGTGACTCAGGCAAGGAGTCGGGCCTCACTACAGGTTGGTTGGACGTGAACGAGCAGTCTCATCAGAGCCTCTGGCGGTTAGATCCTAGATTTGGAGGGAGCTTGGTGTGGGCACCTTATCCACCTCCACTCAAGCCCAGATCCCCGAGAACCAACAGGATGAGAAGGCTGCATGCATTTCCTCCCATGTACAGTGGGCACTGTGGCGGTCGCCTACCTCCTCCCAGGGCTGGGCATGCTGCCTGGAGGGCCCAGAGAGGGCTTCTTGTCAAAGTAGCCATTCAGGACAGGTCTGTGCTCAGAGAGCTCTGAGTGATGGGACCAAGGGCATGTCCCACCAGTGGGCTAAACAAGACGCTCCTGTCCACGTTGCTGTTGTTTATTCCAGGTGGACTGGGATGATGCAGCATCGCCCACCGGGTGCATGGAGAGGGCCAGCGAGGAGCTATGGTTGAAGAGCCTGAGACACAACGCTTGTGTGTGACCAAAGCTGCCACGGCTGTAGTGGAGGCTGAGGAGGAAGAGGTGCTGCTGGACGCCAAGATGAAACCAGAGACCATCGGGGACCAGGGTGCGGTTGATTTCCATAACTGTGGGGGATGGCATGATCAGCAGATTTTCTGGACCCGGCAGGATACCCCAGGCCGGCATCCAGCTCCTGGGCTTCTTGGCCCTTTTGTGGGTGTGGATGTGAAACACTGGTCCCAGGCAAAAAGGGACTGGGAATGGGCTGTCAGGGAGAATGGGTAGGTCAGTCACCTTCTTTTCCTTGAAATCAGGGGACTCTGGGTCAAAACTCATGTTACTCTCCTCACCTTGGACCTGAAGGAACCAGCCAAGTGCTGCTGAGCATTGGACAATGTCCCTGCCACTGAGGTCCTGGCCCCATCTGAGGTGTCCAAGCGCTTGGTGTGGGAGCTGTCCCTGGTCCTGAAGCCTATGTTGGGGCCTGGAGGCTTGGAGGCTGGATGGAAGGGCTGCATTTGCAGAGGTCACGCCCCCTGGGTGAGTGGGGACTCTGGGACACCTGAAGTCATAGATGCAAGTGACCCGCACCTGGGAAGGTGTGAGGGAGGTGCACAGAGGGCAGTGCCTCAGTGGCAGGCAGGGCTTCATGCCCATGGGCAGCACTCCTTGGCAAAGGTCAGCTAGTCCTTTGGACCCTAGAGGGCAGAAGGCACCTAAGGCTGCCGGGGTCCACGGCAGGCCAGGACAGCCTGCTGACTGGCAGGCATCAGGCCTGCAGCACGAGAGGTTCAGGGTGAAACTGCTCCTGGGTAGCCTGGGCCAGCGGGTTGGACAGAAAAGATGGCCACCTGGTTTTTGTCACTCTAGTCTGTACGTGCTCGTCTCCCCAGCTAGCCAGACCCTGGGGAGGGTGGCGCTGTGGCTGAACAGCACTAGGGACTGAGGAGAAGGGGCCCTTGGCAATATAGAGTCCCTCCTCTTCGCGTGAGACCGGGTTGAGCTGGCTCCATGCCTGATCTCACCCCCTTGGTGACGGTGGGCTTCTTCAAGTCAAAGTCATACTAGGCTTCGGAATCATGGCACTGAACACATTGGCATCCTCAGGGGTCTTCAGCATGGGGGGGAGCGGCCAAGGGAAGGTTGGCTGTGCTCAGGACAGCCATACCAAGCACAGGGAAATGCACAGAGACAGGAAGCAGATCAGTGCTTGTCAGGGGGTGTGGGAGTGGATATGGGGCCATGGCTGCTTCATGGGTACAGGGGTTCTGGTGGGGTGAAGCAATGATCTGGAACTAGATAATGGTGACGGTACACAGCATAGAAGATGTAGTTAATGGCCGGCCCTGAATTGTACAACTTTAAGTGATGAAAACATTAAACTTTATTGAATCTACATTTGAACACATAAAACATAAAAAATCATAAAACATAGAAAAGGGAAAAGACATCCTGCCCTCACAGGCAAGGTGAAGGACAGCTCTAGGGTGGAGCTGGATCCGGCCGGGCCTTACTTACTGGCGATGAGGGCGGTGCTGCAGCTGCTCTACGCTGGAGCCACTGCTGTGGCTGGAGATCCCACCAGCTCTGGCTGTGCAACTGGCCCAGGAGCTGGACCTGATGTGGGGCTGGAGCTCGTTCTGTCTCAGGCGATGGTGCCTGACCTGCTTCTAGAATTGGCTCCGGTCCTGAGACTGACTCTAGCTCTGCATTGTTGACAGAGTTGGTGCGGGAGCTAGTGATGGAAATGGCTGCTGCTCTGGAGCTGGTCAAGTGTGGGAGCTGGAGGGAGCTCTAGTTTTGGAGCTGGCTGCAACTGAGCTCTAGAGCTGGCGCCAGACCTGTCACTAGTCCACAGCTGGAGCAGGATCTGGTGCTATGTGGCTCTAACTTTGTAAGTTGAGGTAACTCTGGCTCTGCTGCTGGTGACCGAGCCTTCACTAGCTCCACAGCTGGTAAACAACCTTTAGATGGGGTCCGTGACATCACCAACCCATCATGAGCTGTCCATGAGATGGTGGGAGCACTCCAGCAAATAGGATCTATTAGATTAGTGTTATTTCATCTTAGTTCCAGTTACATATTTATTTTAAATATACTTAGAAGGAGACTAGGATAACAGAAACCATTTACTCTTTGCTGAGATTTAACAGAGCACACCTTATTGATGTCATTTTTTAAGAAATATTACAGAGTGGAAGACACCATTCTCCTTCCTCTCTCTTTCCTGCCCAGACGTAACTACTGTCTTGACGTTAATATATGTATTCCGTACACATTGTCGTTTGCAAAAAGACAATCGTCGCAGTAAAAGCACATTTCAGACTGGATTCAAGGCACACTCCGGAACAACAAAGTAATCTAAACTGATGTTGGGAGTAGATTAAAACTGGATTACTTCCAGGGATCAAGCAATATCAAGAGAAAGATAGAGAAGCAAGCAAGTGAGGGAAGTCAGAGGGCGTTGGCCCTCAGCATTTGGGGCTAGTATTTGGGAATGACCATCAGGGACCATAACCGGCTGCAAGACATCCTACAAGTCATAAAGTCAAAACACCTCATTCATTTACAAAAATGCATTTCATGTATTGACTTTTGTTTTAACCCGTCCCCTCTATTCAGACGGGAGATCCAGAAAAGGGAGACAACTAGTCAGTAGCAGAACCAGGACTAGAACCCAGGGCCCCAGACTCCTGGTCATTCATTCAGGAGGGCACCCCTCGTTCCTTGCCGCCTGCCAACCTGTAGGAGGACAACATTGGTGAGGACAACCTGAAGGAACTGAAGTTCTTGCCTTCACAGAAGTTCAAAGGAGGTGCTTGAGCTGGAACTTAGAAGACGACTAGGGGTTTGCCAGACATCTGAAGGGCATTGGAGGCAGTGTGTGCAAAGTAGGGAGGCCTGAAACAGTGCGGGGATCAGAAGGCACAAGTGGAGCCCTCTGCTCAAGTGGATGAAGCGCTGAGGAGCGAGGTGAGCCGGGGAGGAGGACGCACTGTGGAAGACAGCGGGGAATACCTGCGGGGGGTTTTGGCAGCCAATGCCAATAGGAAGAGCTACCCTCTAGCTCACTGTGGCTGGAGCAGGGAGTGAGTGGCCTAGTAGCTGATGGGGGCGGGGGACGCCCACAACAAGGCCAGGGAAGAGATGACGACGGACAGTGGCAAAGGGAGTACACAGGGCAGGGGAAGGACTTACCTGGAGATGCGCGGAGGGCGCCACCCCTCCAGCGTTTCCCAGGCTGATGCAAAGAAGCAAAGGGCCTCAGGACAGGAAAGCGCCCTGCGGCTGCCGGAGCCGGGCAGATGCTCTGGAAACGTGCGCTGCGCGGGGAGGGGACGGCGCTCAGGCGGAGCTGGAGCTCAGAGGAAGGTCGCGCACCAGGTGGCCGGGCCAGGACCAGGGCCCCATCCACCACCCTGAGGATCCCAGGTCCCCGACTTCGCCCAGCCCAGCCACTCCCCCTGGCTGCGCCATTGGGGGCCCTCAGCGCCTCTGCCTTCAGCCAATCGGAAACCTGGTGGCAGGCGCATTCGCCGGGGCATGGGGTCAAGGGTCACACAAGCTGGCCTCACCGGGTGGCCTGGAGGCATGAAGGGGCGATGGCGCCGGCGGCGAGGCCCCGTCTGGGTCGCCGGCTGGGCAGCCCAGGGCAGGGACGAGGGCTGTGGACGGCGGCCGTGTGCTCGCGGAGCCGGCAGGAGGCGGCAGAGGCCGGGGGCGCGCCCTTGGGCCGGTAGGTGGGCGAGCGCGCGGCCCACGCTGACCGCATCCTCGTGGGGTCTGCAGCTTGTCGGGGCACACGGCGGCCCCCCTTCGTGCTGCCCAGCTCCTGGCCGAGGCGCTCCCCGGGCCCTCGGCCTCTTGGAGAAGCTGCCGCGCTGGACGGTGAGACTCCGGGAGGGCGCCCCTCGAGCGGCCGCAGGCACAGGTGGGGGAGGCGACAGGGGCGCTGCCCGCCTTGATGGAGGCGCGGAAACGGCGGGGTTGTGGCGGCCCGCGGTAGCCGCACCTCCCCGGCGGGTCGGGGTTGTCCCACAGATCAGGGAGCAGAGGGAGGCTCAGACAGGTCAAGGGACAGGCCCCAGGCCCCACAGCTGGTAGGGGGAGGGACAGTGGGACCCGCACTCGGGTGGTCGGCCCCGGAAGTTCTGATGGTAGGACAGCCGGCTGCAAAAGCTCCGGGACCTTGCGGGCCGGCTGGAGTCGGTGGACCAGTGGGAAAGGAAGCCTTAACTGGGGCAGGTACAGGGAGGAGCGAGGAGGAGCGGAGGTCCGCACACACTAGGCCGTTTGCACAGGCGGCGTCTGCCTTGACTCAGCTTTGAAAAGATGGCAGCAGAGGGCGACCTGGGGCGGCTTCTCTTGGAGCCAACAGTCAGAAGAGCAAAACGAGGTGGTTGGGATAGGTTCTTGTTGGGGATGCTTGTGGGAATCTCCATGCGGGGTGAAACAGCAGCAGATTGGACCAGTTTGGCTTCTGACTTGTGTGTCAAGGGTACCAAGTGATGTTAAACTGAAAAGGGGAGATCAAGAGAAACGGGGCATTGAAGCTGCAGAGGAACGACAAGTTGCGTTGTTTTTTCCTTAATATTGACTTGTAACAGTTATTTATGTGTGCTGGATAGAGTCCTTTTTCATATACATGGTATGTGCACATATTTTCTGCCATTCCACGGCTTTGCTTTTGATTTTCTTAAGTGTCTTTTTTTTTAAATGTTTAGATTTCAATGAAATTCAGTTGATCACTTTTTCTGCTGCGGATTGTGTTTTTGGTATGTCTAAAAAGTCTTTTCCTAACCCAAGATCACAAAAATAATTTTCCTATGTGTTCTTTTTGGAGCTTCATAGTTTTAGTTCTGTTTAGGTCTATGGTCCAGCCATTTGAGCTGGTATTTGTGTATGGTGTGGGGTAGGGGTCTTTTTGCATGTGGATATCCCATTGTCCTAGGATCATTAGTTGAAACACTATCCTTTCCTTATTAAATTGTTTTGGCACCTTTGTCAAAATCAGTTACCTGTAAAGAGTAAGGGCTTATTTCTGAACTGTCAGTTCTGTTCCGTTGATCTATGTGTCTAACCATATGCTAAAGTTATGCTCTTTTGGTTACTGTAGCTTTATAATAAATTTTGAAATTGGGAAATGTAAGTCCTCCAGCTTGTTCTTGGTTTAAAAATTGCTTTGTCTATTCTGAGTCTTTTGATTTTCCACATAAATGTTAAGATTAGCTTGTCAGTTTTTGCAGAAGTACTTGCTGGGATTTTGGTAGGGATTATGTTGAATTTGTAGATTGATTTGGGCACAAATGCCCTCTAGAAATTCTTGAGTTTTCCAAATCATGAAAGTGGAATGTCTCATTTAAGTAGGTCTTTAATTTCTCACAAGTATGTTTTGTGGTTTTCAGTATACAAGTCTTGCATTTCTTTTGTTTCAGTTATTCCTAAGCATTTTATTCTTTTTGATGGTATTTTGAATAGAATTGTATTCTCAACTTAATTCTTGTAACGTTCCTTGCTAGTGTATAGAAATACCTTTGGTTTTTGTATATTGACCTTCTGTCTTTTGACTTTGCTGAATTTGTATAGTAGTTCTATATGTTGTTGTGTATTCCTTAGGGTTATCTACATACAGGATGGTGTTGTCTGATTGTCTGTGAATCAAGACAGTTTCACGTCTTCATTTCCAATTTGGATGCCCTTGTTTCTTTCTCTTGCCTAATTGCACTGGGTAGAGCCTTCAGTACAGTGTTGAATTGAAGTGCTGTCTGTGTTCTGTTCCTGATCTTAGGGAGACAACCTTCAGTCTTTGACCATTGCGGGTGATGCCAGCTGTAAGGTTTTCACAGATGCCTTTCCTCAAGTTGAGGAAGTTCCCTTCTTGTCCTACCTTTTGCGGAGTTTCTTTTCATTTTTAAAATCCTGAAGAGGGACTAGATTCTGTCAAATGCTTTTTGTATATCTGTTGAGGTGATCATGTGATGTTTGTCCTTTATTCTGTGACTAGGATATATTACGTTAGTTGATTGTTGGATGCTAAACCAGCTTGCATTTCTGGGAGAAATTCCTCTTGTTCTTGGACAATAATCCTTTTTCCACTGGGTTGGTTTTGCTAACATCTTATTGAGGATTTCTTTGTTGTGATGTCTTGACTGGTTTTGGTATGAAGATATTCCTGGCCTCACAGAATGAGTTTCTGGATCACATCTGCCGTTTTGCTGTTTGTTTCTTTATGTCGTTTTTATCTCTCTGCTCTTCCCTTGAGGCCCTCTTTTGTGGTTAATAGGTATTTTTCTAGCGGACCTTTTAAATTCCTTTGTTGGGTGTTTTACTATATTTTGTTTTTTTTTTTAGTAGTTGCTCTTGGGATTAAAATATGTGTCTTAATTCATCACAATCTACTTCCGGTTTTTAGTGACCTAATCCTGAGGAAACTAAGGCAACTTTGTTCCAACATTGCTCCATTTCCTCCTCTCTCGTTTGTGTGGTTGTTGTGATATATACCACATCTTTATACATTTGAAGCCCAGCAAAGCAATTTATAATTATGATTTTGTGCGATTGTCCTTTAAATCTCTTAAGGGATGAAGATAGACAAAATATATTTGTTCAGTGTTTTATATTTACCTTTATAATTACTTTGACTGATGTTCTTCATTTCTTCTTGTGATTGTTACTGACCATCTGCTGTCATTTCCTGTCAGCGTGAAGGACTTCTTTAGTTCTTGTTTAGACGCGTCTGCTCTCAGTGAATTCTGACAGTCTTTCTTTGGTCATGTCTTTATTCCAGCTTCAATTTTTTTTTAAGTGTAATTTTGCTGGGTATAGAATTAATGCTTGGTTGACAGTTTTTGTCTTTCAGACTTTGAATATGTCATTCTATTCATTTCTGGTCTCCATAGTTTCTGATGAGAAGTGAGCCGTGAATCTGATTGCTGTTGCCTTGTACCTGATGAGTCCATTTTCTTTGGATGCTTTCCAGAGTTTGTTTGTTAACAGGTTAACTGTGTTTTGTTGAGCACCTGTGATCTGTAGATTTCTGTTTTTCATAAAATTTGGTAGGTTTTCTGCCGTTCTTTCTATAAGTGTTTTGTTCTACTTTCTTTCTCTCTTGCCCTTCTGAGACTCCCATTTCCTGAATGTTAATACACTTGATGTTGTGCCACAGGTCTCTGCAGCACCATTCGTTTTCTTTTTCAGTCTTTTTTTTTCTATTTTTCAGAATGAATACTTTCTATTGGTATTTCTTCAAGTTCACTGATTCTTTCTTCTGCCATCTCAAATCTGTTGTTGAGCCTATATAGTGAATTCTTTATTTTGTTATTTTGCTTTACAACTTTAGAATTTCTATTTAGGATTTTTGTGTTTGTATTTCTGTATTCAGCATCCGTATTTGTCAAGTCATTGTCATCATGTATTCATATGGTTTTTTAACATGGTCTTAAAATAGTCTTTGAACAACAGTTCATTGAAATCTTTGATAAATCTAACATCTGGGTCAACTGTGTGTCAGTTTCTGTTGGCTGCTTTTTTCCCCCTGGTATATGTCACACTTTCTTAATTATTGTATTTTTTTTGTTAAAAATTGGAGTTTTTCATGATATATAATAACAACTTTGGATTCTGATATTTTTCATATTTTTATGGACTTGATCTATAGCCTCAGCCTCCTGGGCTGTGCGTGGCCACTGATGTCTTTGCTCGGTTTCTGTTTTGTCCCCCTCCCTCTTATTTTTTTAGCCTGACTTCCTGAGGGTTGCCCCCAGTCTGCATCCCTTGTGGTCAGCCAATGATTTGGGCCGAAGTTGTGCTCAAACACCTTGAGCTTCTAAGGTTTCTACCCTCTACCTTTGATTGTGTGTAGGTTGGAACCACAACAAAGTTCAGCCTGTTCTCCAGTCTCCTCATCTTTACTTTCCACTGGTGCTCGGGTCTCATCTGTCCATTCGTGCAGTTTCTCATTCAGCCGTGGACGTGAGCAGAGGCTTCTGTCGCTCTATCCTTTCTAGCATCTTCCCATGAAATTTCTGGCTGGTCTGCCTCTCCTCTTGCCCCCAATCAGGATTGCAGTCAGGCTCCTCGAGTTGCGCATTTTCCCTGTTTGTTTCCTACTAGTTTGCTGCTGGGCCTGAGTTTGCATCCTCCAGTTTCAGCACCCAATTTAAGTCTGTCCTTTCTGGCAACAAAGCTGAAGGTTTTCGTGGCCAGCCCTGCCCTGTTCAAACTCCTGTGCTAACTGAGCTGGGGTGGACGAACAGCACAAGACAGCAAGTCTGGAGACTGCAGCTGTTCTTACCTGTAGTTCTCGCAGTCTTCTGTGAATGATTCCTCAGTTTATTTGCCTTTTATTGATTTCCCAGGCCGTGAAGTGGTGTTTTTTAAATAATTTTGTCCATTTTTGTAGTTCTTTTTTGGTGAGAGCTTCACTAACCACTTCACTCCACCATAGTTGGAAGTGCTCTGCTGGCACATTATTATAACACACATTACTGAATGCTGACTCTGTGTCAGGTGTTGTTCGAAGCCTTTTCCCATACCAGCAGATTTAATAACACAGTAGGTGCTCACCAAGTATTTGTTGAGTGTTGAATCAACAGCTACCACAAGCAATGAGAGAAAGCATAGAGTGCTGGGCATCCTCTGTGGACTCGCTTCTTTTCTATGTTTCCTGCCGTGTGGTCAGGGGCTGGCTCCTGCCTCCCCAGTGGGTCGTTTCTGTGGACCCAAGCCGTTCCCAAAGGCCAGGGAACTGAGCTTTTTGACTCACACAGGGGTGCATGTGTATATGTTCCCTGTGAATGTGAGGAGAGAAAATATCACAGGGCAAAAGGAGGGATATGTCACTTTGGGATGACGTGATTAAACAATTCACCAACAAGTCAAGTTTAAAGGAAATATTTAGCTAGCTTTCTTCAGGCCATGCTGCAATTAAAAAAATAATCTTTTTTTTTTTTTTTTTTTGCTGAGGAAGAGTCACCCTGAGCTAACACACGTGCCAATCATCCTCTATTTTGTATGTGGGTCGCAGCCCCAGCCTGGCCACTGACAAGTGGTATACGTTTGCACCCTGGAACCGAACCCAGGCCGCCCTAGCAGAGCGCGCCGAACTCACCCACTGGGAACTAGTCCACAGGGCCGGCATCCTCGCCAAGAAAATTCTTCACATTTGTTCTTTATTGGTCAGCTGGCTTTTCCTAAGGATTAGGTTTATATATAGTCTCTGAGACTGACTACAGAGGCCTGTGATGAACTGTAAACAGCCAAGAGACAGTGGGGCGTCATTTGGGTGACCATAGAATTTATCGTCCAGTTTGTTCGAGAGTGAACGTTGGGACATCAGGTGTAAGCTAGGACTATCCCAGGCCACCCGGGAAGGTGCTCACTCTGGGTTTTATGGGAAAGGAGCCGATTCTGAAGCCAGGCTGCCCTTGGCTTCAGCCCCACCTAATCCTCAGTTTCCTCACGCGGCCCGTGAAACTGAGCATTGATAACATCACATCGCGTTTGGGTGAAACACCCAACAGAGTCACTGGGCTGTGAATGTGTCACTTTCGCTGTGGCTGTGGGATGAATGCTTCTTCATGGCAGGGCTTTGAGAATGTCACAGTGCAGCGTCAGGGTGAAGAGGGTGCATTCTGGAACCAGACAGCCTCCACTTCTTAGCCGCATGACTGTGTTAGGCAAGTTACTTAATCTCTAGGAGCCTCGATTTTCTCCTCTATCGACTACTCCTCTTACTACCACCAGTAATGATAGTGAGTACGTGCCGTCGCTCTTACACATGAAGTCAGGTTCTATTCACTGTAGGGGCTTTAGCTCTATTAACTCATTTGGTCCTGACAGCAACCCAATAAGAGAGATATTATTCTGAACTCCAGTTCACATAGAGGGAAACAGTCACAGGGAGGTCAAGCAGTCTGTGTCACGTCACACAACTGGTCAGGGTCTACCAGCTGTAGACCCTCTGGTGTTGCGAAGATTAAAACGAAGGTTATGTTCAACTTTACTGCTTTGCGAGACTGTGTCTTGGTGAACGGGGAGGATCTGATAACTAGATCCTTGGGTGAGTGTGAAGATGAAATGAGATAGTGCATCTCAAACACTTAGCATGTAGCAAACATTCCATAAGTGTTGGTTGCTGTGTTAATAGTGTGTGTTCTTGGAATGGGTAAACAAGCTGCCATTTATTGCTGGAAAAACTGGACGTCCCAGATCAGTGAATGCTTTATGGGAACTCTTTTTCAGATTTCACCTGCCACCTGTGGCCATGGATTCACACTGCTGTCCTCTAAAAGTAAGGATGGGACGAAAGTTTGGGGGATGGAACTCAACAGATATTCTCAGTTGGATTTCACAGGAGTCAAAAAGAGAAAATTGAGGCTCTCCCCTTGGCTTTTTCTGCTGTGATTCGCTGAGGAAGCTCCCTCTGATTTTCAAGAATCTGATGACATAAAGCAAACCGTAACAACAACATAGATGGAGACTTGAAAGGCACATTGTTTGGAACTATCTGGACTAGATTATTTTCAGCCTGTTTGGTAAAGGTCCTTTGCTGATAAGTAGGGATGTTATTTTTTGGCCCCAGAGTGCTGACCTTTGTTTCCTAGCTTGAGATATCCTGAGACACTCTACAGTGACTAGAATGTGGTCTGGGCAAAAAATTCAATGAAAGCCTTAAGATGGAGGCTTTATTCCAGATATTTGAAATTGGATTATAAAATGTTAGAAATGATTTATGATATTTTCAAAAGTAGACACTAGTCAATCAATATTATGAGGACAATATGAAACATTTTTTAAAATAAAGGGGAATTACCCAGAAATACATACTGGACAAATCTTTCTTTTCATTTTTTTCCCTCTTCCCTCATTTGTATGCAAATGTCTGTTTATAGAATTTTGATCACAGTGTATATTTTGTTTTCTGCCTTTTTTCACTGAATTTCATATCAGAATCCTTTTACCCTTAGTATTGAAGTCTTTATTGGCTGTACGATGCCAAATGACATTTCTTTTTACCTTTTGTTTCGAATGATTGTAGACATACGCAGAGTGGATGGAATAGGATAATGCACCCCATGGACCGTCACCAGCTTCCGCCATCATCAGCTCATGACGATCTTGTTTTACTCATTTCCCCCTTGTGCTCCCTCAGGAAATTTGGAGCAAATCATAAGAAAATTGATTTCATTCATAAATATTTCAGTACATATCTACAAAAACAAGGACTGAAAAGAGTGGTAAGTATAGCATCACACCTAAAAATAATTAACAGTGTAATCCCTTAATATCAAATACTTGGTCAGTGTTCAAACTGACAGTTGTCTCATAAGTGTCAATAGATTTTTATCTTAATTTAAAAATTTATTTGAATCCAAAGCCGGATAAGGTCTAGACATTGCAAGTGGTTGAGAAGACTTTTATAGTTTTTTAAGTCTGTTTGACACTTTTTTCCTTGAAATGTATTTAACGAAGAAATGACATTGTTTATTCTATAGAATTTTCCAGTCTGCAGTTTGTTGAGTGCATCCCTGTGGTGCTGTTTGACATGATCCTCTGTCCTCTGTATTGCCTGTCAATTGGTAGTTGGAGCTAGAGCCAGTTTACCTTTCAGTGTTATATAGTAACATTTCCCAGGCCCTTAGGGGTCTATGCAGATAGTAATGGGGGATGTGAATCACTTGTCAGTATTTTAAAGTACTTCATATTTTCAGCTACTAATATGAGCTAACATCATTGTCCATTTTCTTTGATTTTGCCTAGAATCACATCATCTCATTGTGATAAACCAGTTATTTCATGCAGATCAAAAGCTCTGTCTGCAAATTATATCAGTCACTGATGAATATGGATGGGCAAGTGGATTATTATAACAGTCATAATGCCATTTATTTGGTAGATGAGATGTTTTTAAAGATGGGGATCATAGGAGAAGATAGAGGGTCATTAGTGAGGAGTATGTTGAGAACCAGTGCGTTCACAGACCTTCTCCTCAACTCCAGCCTCCACTGTAAATAGTCAAAATTTCATTGTTTAAGACCTGTCAGAGGAATTCCCTACGTAGACCAATCTGGCCTCTCCAGTAGGATTATAAAGAATGCTAAGTTTCTTCTTTAAATCATTTATTTATTTATTGTGAGGAAGATCAGCCCTGAGCTAACATCTGATGCCCATCTTCCTCTACTTTATATGGGACGCCACCACAGCATGGCCTGACAAGTGGGGCGTCGGCGCGTGCCCGGGATCCAAGCCAGCGAATCCGAAGCGCAGCACGCCCACTTAACCGCTTGCGCCAAGGGGCGGCCCTAAGTTTCTTCTTTAGAGTGACTTCTAGACAACATTCCCTCTTTCTTGCTTATTTAAAAATTAAAATTTTCTGTTTTGAATACATAACATATTCGCATAATTCAGAATCGTAATGGCGCCATAGAACATATGATGAAGAGTCTGCTTTCCACCTCTGTCCTCCCAGCATCATGATTTTTCTCCCTGTCGTTAACAGTTTCCAGTTTATCCTTCTGGAGAGATGTAACGCATGTGCAAGCAAATGCATCTACAAATGTATTCTTTTTGCTTCCTTTTATTAGAAGTGGTGTCATATAATATGTGCTGTTCTTCACCGTACTGAGAAATCCTAGTGGCTGTTGCAGAAAGTGGCTATTGCTTTTACTTTCCTGAAAAATTCAAATGGTGTGAAATGACATGTGAAGAGCTTTCTTTAATAAGACTAAGGATGCTTTTCAGTAACCCCGTGTGTCATGGAGGCAGTGTGGTGCAGTGGGTTGGACTTGGGGACCAGGGTTCTGGTCCTTGCTGTGCCACTAACTTATGTGGCTTGAGTAAGTCGTTCCGATCTCACTGTGTAACAATGTGGGGGTGGGGCAGTGTCATCTCTCATGTTAGACGTGCTCTGACTCTGCATCAGTGCACTGGCCCTGGTTGTGTTTGTTTCAGCGAGGGGAGACGCGTGTGTTTTGGAGCTCTCACCCGTCCCACTGCCTCTGGACAGACCTCAGGGGAGACAGGTGCTACAGGTCTCCTGCGGCAGCGTCCACTCTCATCCTGACAAGACGGTGAAGGACGTGAATTGACCTGTTCAAGATTGATGGAGCGTGGGGGGACCACTTTCTTGCCATAGGGCCTGAAGTGGCCCCTTTGATTGAGCCACATCTGATTGTGAAGCTTTGGAATTTCCCGAGCAAATCAGGAGCATGGCTCAAGAGACTGTGTTGGGCAGACTTGGCTGACTCTTTTCTGTTCTCTGCTCTCTGTGGTTCTTGGGAAATCTCAGGTATTTATAAACATGACAGCGTACACCAGGCAGCCTCATCAACGCCTGCCTTTGTTGTGAAGTCCCTGAGCTGGGCTATGTGTGTAAACGGCTTTTCTACTGTACTGAGGGAAGCCTGTTTGCTAACACTTCCTCCAAGACGCGGGGCTTTCAGAGTCCAGGCTCTTGGGTAACCCCGACCGTCTCCAAAAAAGCGGTTATTCCCGGGAAGGCCAACTTGACGAAATTCATCACATTTCATTTTCTGGCTTAGGGTGCTTTGTAGGAAAAGGCGAAGGTGGTTATTAGGAACTCTTTCCAGGAGGCCTTGGCCTTGAGGGCAACCTGGTGACAGGTGCAAGGAATGGGGTGTTATGAGTGGTTCGGGGGATTCAATCAGAGACGTAAAAGAAACTCCACTCCAAACAAATGGACTGAAGGTATATTTTATTATATAGAGGATAGTAAAGGCGATAGTCCTCCAACAGATCTGAATAGGTCAAATAATAAGAGGGAAAAACACCAGCTCGATCAGAAAGTGAAACACCAGATCGACTGAAGGGAAATGACACAAGTCAACTGGAAAGAGAAACACCAGGTTGACCGAAAAGAGAACACATCAGATCAATTACTTCACAATAAATCAATTACTCACAGCATCCACGCCCCACGCCGGGAGAGTCCTGTCAATCGACTCGGCTTGTTGGGAATCATACGTCCGGGGCAAGGCGTCCCTTCCACAGGTAGAACTCTCACCAGGCCTCGCTTTCCAGCTGTTTATATAAGCAGTTACAGAGTTTACAGAGCAAGCATTCAGTGTTTCCATGCACAAAAGATTATCAGTGGTGTATGTGCACTGAGGCCCCTGGCTATTGTCACAGCCCAGTAGTTGTGTACGTGCATTGTTTTTGTGGTTTCGTCCCAGCCCGGCACAGATGGCCAGTCACCCCAGGCTACGGCGCCCGAAGGGCCTTGAAATTTTTACACATTGCAACTATGTCCATGGGAGAAGGGCCAGTTGCCACCATGCAGAAAGCAGCTTTTATATTTCTTTTTGTGCTGCTGGCTGTAGGTCAATGGAGCGGCCAAACATGGCTGTACTCATGTCAAGACATGGGGGTGCTGAGGCCTTTCACAGGAGGTGCTGGCCTCTCATGGAATTCCTGAGAGGCAGAACGAGGGCCCAGAGGGGAAGCAGAGGGAAAGTACAGGTGGCCCAGTCTGTTGCAGCAGGTCTGCACCCCAGCATGCCTAGAGGTGTGCTTGCACTGGCTGGGAATATTGGAGAAGGAAACCCAGTGGCAGTTGGGTGAGCAGTTGGACTAGGACCACTTTCCAGACCCCCTTCCAGTCCTGACATTCTTGGGTTCCACACACCTGTAGAACTGGTTTCATTGGTGGTGGTATTCTTTAGTCTTCAGCCTGGCAAACAGCTATTACGGACAATGTGGAAGGAAGGTGTTGGAAAATGAACTTTACAGGTGAGTTCGCACAAGGACTACCCCTCCCCAAGTTGTGTTGAGCATTAAACAACTCCGGAGTGATTACTGTGTGATAGAGCCACAGAGCAGTACCAAGCAAGGTTCCTCATGCCTGAGAGGAGCAGTGAGCGCTCCCCAGAGAGCTGTGGAGGGTGTTGTTCCATCTCAGGGGGAGCTCCGTGCATCAGCCTGGTGGGAGGGAGGGCGCATGAGCATTGATTGGGGTGCCTGGACCTTCTTTGGATTCCTTCTTTATTTTTAGCCAAATTGATTAACTTCAAAAATTCCTCTGTTTCAGTTCTATTCCTGTTTGTCTTTAAAAAAGTTTCTCTCTAGATCCTCGCATTATGCTGGTGGGTCTAAACACCAGTCTCAGCTCGGGCAGCATATTAAAATCACCAAGCGATTTAGTTTGTATTATTTTACCTTCGCACCTGTGTCTAACTCTGCCTTCTTTTTGACCTAGAGAGTTTCCCTAACAGTTACTATGTGTGTGTGGGGGGGCCACCAGTGAGGAATGACAGAGGAGAGGCCAGAACCCCGCAGTGCTTACCATGACCATATCTCTTGCTTCTCCCCAGCTTGCCCTCAGTCATTAGCGGAAGTCACAAAGTCCACAGAACGCAGGCCTTCGATGGACAGGTGGTCCGGGTAAGAGGCGTGGGCTGAGAGCCAATCATTCTGCCCCCTGGGGCACTTTTGAAAGGGAGAAACTTGGGTAGGGTGATGGCAAATTTGTTAGGGGGATTTTCTGAGTTAATAAATTATTTTATGCAAATGATTGCCTGACTACTGTAGACCAGGATGTACAGTACTGGAACATGGGGTAGCAAGTTGAATAAGGTTTGGGGGGGATAACACTCTAGTGGGAGAGACCATTGAAAAAACTAGCTGTACCCGAGTGTGTCCCGGCGCTGTGTGTGTTCCAGGCTGCCTTTATCTTGTTCACCATTTATTCCCACGCCTGGGGCAGTTCCTGGCACATGGTAGATATCTATAATCAATACTTAAATACATAAATGAATGCATACAGAAAGTGCTATAAGAGTACCAAAAGGGGAATTGTTAAGTCCGTGGGGTGGAATGGAAGGGAGAGAAGGCATCGTGGAGGAGGTGGCAGAGGAATCTACCAGATAGGCCGGGGATGGAGGGTGGGAGGGTTTCATGGCAGAGGGGAGGGGGCAGGTGGAGACTTTAACTGCTGAGAGCATGCTGGGTGGCTGGAGTTTGGCATGCTTACAGGGGAGTGCTGTGGCATAGGCTGGAAGACAGGTGGAGAGTGAGCGATGCAGGGTTTTCTAGGGTTGGGGGAGGAGGTGATGAAGGCCACTTGGGAAGGCGTGGGGAGAAGGGACATGTGGAGAGACATGTAAGGAGGATTGACCAGATTTGGGGCTTGATAAGAGGTCCAGGGAGTGAGCTAGAAGGAGTGGAGCCTGACTCCACTGGCAAATGAGTGGCTGCTGATGTTCTCAACTCAGATGGGGGAGTCCTGGAGGAGGGGCAGGCTTGGGTTGAGTGGGAGGGAGACGCGAGGAGGAGGTAGAGAGTGAAATTGCTTTTAGTATGCAGTAGAGTGTGGTGCTTCTTGCACAGACTTGAAAGTCCCATGGATGCGAATTCAAGTCCCTGCTTCCCCACATATTAACTGGATGACTTTGGGCAAGTTACCAACCTTCTCTGAGATTCAGTTTCTTCGTAAGTGTTCTTGGTTATTGACTTAGCGCAGTGCCTGGCATAATAAGCATTTAGTAAACAGTGCTTTTCATTAGGCAGTTAGAAAAGCAGGTCTGGAACTCAGTAGAGTTGTTGAGAGTGGAGATAACAGGGTAGAGGTGAGAGAGAAAGCCTTGGAAATGGATGCAGCCTCCCAGGGGAGCGTGAAGAGGAGGAGAGAAGAGGGCAGAAGACAGACCTTGGAGAAGGATTCCAACACTGAAGGGTAAGGAGTAAGGCTGAGCTAAGGAACAAGATTGGAAGCTATTGGAGAGGCAGAAGAGAGGGATGGGGAAGAGAAAGGCTTGTGGAGGAGGGAGTGGTTCCTCAGGGATGGACTGGGATGGAGGAGCTCTTGGGTCTTCTCCTTAGGACATCTCGTCCTTTCCTTAGCAAGAGCCACATCAGTGGAGGGGCAGGCAGAAACCAGGCTGCAGTGGAGTGAGAAAGAATAAGAAGTGAAGGTTGTGTGGGGCAGCCTGCCTGGATCCAGCCCCCTCGGGGCTCAGGAGCAGTAGGGAATGCTCCCGTACTTTGGGTCCCTTGAGCAGGACACTGGGCTTCCAAGGATTTCTTCTCATCAGCCTTTCCTCTGTTTGTCTGATAGGTCGCCAGTGGTCAGGACTATAGTCTGTTCCTAACGGATAAAGGAGAGTTCTATTCTGGTGGATAGGGCGCAGCTGGGCAAAGAGGTAGTGGACCTTACACCCCCTTGGGATGGTGCAGTATGGAGCTGTGAGCGGTGGGGCTCTCATGGGCTAGAACCACCTGCCTTCATTTGACTCTTACCTCTCTTATCACTTCCTGGGGCCACTGTTCTGTTTGTCCCTTCCCAGTACCCTCACCCTGGCTCCCATGGAAAGGAAACGATAAAGGATTGGGTGGAGGATTAGAGCCACCCCTCAGCAGAAGAGCTGTGAGCCTTTCTCTCAGCAGAGACAGGAAACTGTGTGAGGCTTTCAAAGAGAAAACAAGTGTCCCCTAAAAGGAGCTTGATGTTCACTGATTTGAGAAGAATGTGATTGATGCAGGGAGGAATGATTGAGAAATATTCTCAAGCTTGTATATTTAACCTTTTTGTTTCTGATATTGGTCTGAAGGGAGGGCCATTAAATATAAGACTAAATCTTTTAGAAATCATCAGTGATCCTACCAGCACATGAAATCGTCTTTGTTCATTGTCTAGTGTTTTCTTCCAGTCCTCGTTCAGATGTGCACTACTTTTCTTTTCCCCCAAAGCCCCAGTAGATAGTTGTATGCCATAGGTGCACATCCTTCTAGTTGCTGTATGTGGGACACGGCCTCAGCATGGCCGGAGAAGCGGTGCGTTGGTGCGCGCCCAGGATCTGAACCCGGGCCGCCAGCAGCGGAGTGTGGGCACTTAAGCGCTAAGCCACGGGTCCGGCCCCTTTTTTCTTTTCTTTATTTTTTTTTGATGAGAAAGATTCGCCCTGAGATACCATCCGATGCCAATCCTCCTCTTTTGTCTAACAAAGATTGCCCCTGGGCTAACTTCTGTGCCCATCTTCCTCTACTCCACATGGGACGCTGCCACAGCATGGCTTGACAAGTGGTGCTTCGGTGCACGCCCGGGATCTGTACCTGGGAGTCACGGGTCGCCGCAACGGAGGAGCGTGCACACTTAACTGCTCCGCCACCGGGATGGGCCCCATGTGTGCACATTTGTATACAGTAATCACACCATAGATGTGGTTTTACATGCTTGTTTTATCATTTATACTTACATAAAGCATTTTTCCATGGTCGTAATGTTTTCACAGTTACAGTTTTTCATATTTGTATGATATAGCATCAATTTAATTTATCATAATTAATTATTCATTTAACCATTTTATTAAATAATTACGTAAGCATTTCCCTGTTGTCAGGTGGCATACTGCTTTGGAGGCGGAGTGCAGTGGCCGTTGGAGATATCATGACATTTATCTTGTGTGAATACGTGACTTTTTCTTTCGTTTGGATTATTGCTCTAGGATAAATCCCAGGAGTGTCAAAGGAGTAGGATATTTTTATTGTTGTCAGAATGTGTTGTTAAATTGCTTTCCACAAGTTTTACCAGTTGATACTGCCGGCAGCAGCGGGTAGAAGTACCACTTGAATTTTGTGGGTGAGGCATCTGGGGGGGCTTAGCTGGGTCTTTGGCTCTGAGTCTCTCAAAGGCTGCAGTCATCGTAGGGTTCCACTGGGAAGGCTCTGCTTCCAGGAGCACACCGATGGTTGTTGGCAGGATACAGGGGACCCCCAATTCCTTGCTGGTAGTTGTCCAGCAAATGGTTGCTGGCCAAGCCTTCCTCCGTTCCTTGCCATGTAGGCTTCTCCCTGTGGCAGCTCCCAACATGGCAGCTGGCTCCGTCAGAGTGACCAAATGAGAGGGTAAGACGGAGTGCCAGTGAGACAGAAGCCAGTGTTCTCTCCTTTAATCTGGGCAGTGACCTCCCTTCACTTTTGCTGGCCTTCTGCTTGTGAGAAGCAAGCCACTAGGTCCAGCCCCCACACAAGGGTGGGGAGTACACGTGGGTGTGAACAGCAGGAGACGGGGATCACTAGGGGCCATTTTAGAAGTAGCCCGCCACAACCATGATCTTGACTGTGGCCTGAGCCTCCCCCTGTCAGTGACAACAGTGATTTCGTTCCAGTGGCCCTTGCCAGAGCACAGTTAGGTAAAGAAGCTCTCTGCGAGCCAGGCAGCAGAGGCCAGGCCCCAGCTCTGCCAGCCTCGCTCACCTAGGTGTACAATTTCTGGGTCAGTAAACCCCTCTTTTCCTTTGAGTCAACTTAGGGACTGTTGTTGTTCCGCTGTCTTCACCAAAGCACTTAGAATCTGTCTTTCCAAAGCACTTAGAATCTGCCTTTCCAAAGTTATCCCTCAGCAGAGGCACCAAGATCAAATCCTGCTAGAAAGCTAAGTTGGCCACACTTCATCCTCCAGACCGCTGACCCTCCCATCTCGCTCTCAGCAGAAGAACCTGCCTCCTGTTTCATAGAGGAAACAGATGCCGTCAGCTGAGAAAGCCCTCAGTTTCCCACTCGGACTCCTGCACACTTGTCTCTACCTTTCCCCGCCCTGGGTCCCTTCCCTTTATAGCGGTGGGGGAAGCGTGTCTCATCCTGCTGAAGCTGATGCTTCTCTCTGTGTCCTGGATCCCATCTCCCCCCCGTTCCTCAGAAGCCTCACTCCATCTGCTGGGCCTTCTTCCCCACAACTTCAGCCTCTCCCTCTCTACTCGTCCCTCACCATCAGCATTTACACATGACTCAGGTGTCTTCCATGTTAAGGGGCCCTGTGTGGAGCCCTCCACATCCTCCCGTTCCCCCAAGTCTCACCCCTTCGCTTCACCTCCTGTCTCCACTTCTAGGCCAGACTTCTCAGGAGCTGCATTGACTTACTGTCCCCATTTCCTCGTCTCCTTCTCATTCCTCTGTCCTTTCCACTCAGCTTCCACCCTTATCAGTTTGCTGAGTGGCTCTTGCTAGGGTTACGGTGACCTCCATGTTGCTGAAAACAAGAATAAAGCACCTGGAGACCATTGTCCAATTTTTCCCTTTCTTGATCTCTCAGCAGCGTTTGACATTGGCTGTGACGTGCTGAGCATCTTGGTGAAGAGCGGTCTTCCTTTCGCCCCTGTGACTGGGCTCTCTGAGGGCTCTCTTCCTTTCTCGTTCCTTCTGGGCTCATTTCCTGGCTGTGCTCCTGGGCCAGGCCCTCCCATGTCGGAGGTCCCCATGGCAGGACTGTGCTCTCCTCCTTTCCTCTGCCTTCTCCTTCAGAAGGTCTCACCCTCACCGTGGCTGCAGTCACCGTCTGTGTGCTCAGGACTCTCCAGCTGGCAGCTGAGGCCCAGCCTGCTCTTGGGAGGTGCAGACATCTCTCAGTGCCACTTGACGTTTGCCCTTGGCCATCTCTAAGCACTGTGAGTTCAGTGGGTCCAAAAGTGAACCCCTGCTCGTCCCCCACCTGCTCCTTCTCCACTGTTTGCCACGTCCACTCAAGTTCCCCTCTAGGAATCATGTCCACTCCTTACTTAGAACACTTACCGGCTACGCATTGTGCTGAGAATAAAGACCAGACCCTTCCGTGGTCTACAGCATCCTGCATGATCTGCCCTCCCTGCTCCCCACTGGCGTCTTGCAAATATTCCCCCTCGTCCCCTGACTTCATCCACTGGGCCCTTGTTTAAACTCCCTCAGTGGGCCATGGCCCCTCCCTCCCTGTGCAGGTGCTGTCTCCCCTACGTGGAATACCGTGTTCTCCCCTCCCCTCCACACTCCTACTCATCCCTCAGACTGCGTGGATAGAGTGAAGCCTCCTAAACGCTCCTGCCCATGAACTACTTCAGGCTCCCTGAGTTTCCTCACGGAGGCCCCTGTCCTGCCATCCTTGCAGTCAGCACAGATTAATTGGGTGATAATTTTGGCTGACCTCTGCCTCCTCCACTAGACTGAACTCAGAGAAAGGGACCGGGTCTCTTCCTTCCCCTCATATTCCCATCACCAGTTAGATGTTTAGCATATGTTTGCTGTTTGGGACATATTTGTGGAGTGAATGAATGACCTGGCACTTATCTGCTCCTTCCGTTCACCAGAATCCTTCCAAGTTCTCACCGGTTTGTCTTCCTAACAGTATGGACCCTTCCTGTGACTCGGGTGAACGTCCCCCGGTACTTGCCCTTCTCAGTTGTGGGGACCGTTAAGCACATGGCGTGTAGGGGCACTGGCTGTGCTGTATGAAATGGTGAGAGCCTCTTGCAGGCAGGTCATTGGGAAGCTCTAGAGGGGTCGATGGTGAAGGGTCGGTGTCTGTTGGATTCACAGGCACAGACCTCAGCCTGAGGGAGGGAACGTGGCTGTGGGAAGACCTAGTTAGAGTGAGTACAGTTAATAGAGGGTGAGGGTGACGTTCCTGACAGAACGATAGTAGCCCTGGTTTCTCTGCAGACAAATAGCCAGCCCAGAGCTTAGTAATTCTGTAGTAAACCTCTGGAGTGGAGAAGGAACTGCTTTCTCCCCCTCCCGTCGCCTGGGCCAGAGACTCTGGCCCTGCCTTCTCCAGAGAGGCTGCACCAAGAAACAGAGACAGAGGGAGAAGAGCCTTAGGGTTTCGACGCTGAGGTCCATGCCCCTGGCATGAAACATCTGGCACCACTGATGGGTATTCCACTTTTTATAAGCAAAACATCATTTCTGATACTTTTCGGGATCTGGCCCTAAGTTGTTTTGTACTTGGCTTGCTCTCCTGGTCAGTGTGAATCTTAGAGCTGTTAGTAGGGGGACAACTGCCCTTCTGAGGCTCTCCTGTGTTCACATGGGGTTTCTGGGTGATTTGTTGACTAGGCCCCTCCAGCTTGCCCTCCAGGTGTGGGAAGTTTGTATTCTGAGCTTGGTTAGTTTGCTTGACATACGCCCAGAGTAAGAATTTAAAAGAGGAGAAAAGAAACTGATTCTTTTCCAAGTGTCATTAATGTGTTTTTGCCAAGCAAGGAGGAGAAAACAATCCCTGTGGATCTAAAGCATCCCGGCGGTGCAGTTTGAATTTCTGGTGAAGAGGGCTGCACTTGGTTTGACTTACTGACCGCTGTTTTTACTGTCATGTAGAAGGACATGTTTTTGTCTGAGGCTACGGAATTCTTGGCAAAGGACCAAACCTAGTGGAAACTGCTCTTCCGGAAGTGATTCCACCCACTCTCTTCAGCTTGATGGAGTTCAACCCAGAAGTCCAGGTTTCCCGCATTTGCTGTGGACTCAGCCGCGTTGCTCCTCTTACCAGTAAGTGGCCAAGCCCGTGTGGCCCCAGTGACGGGCCGAACTGCATTCTCTTAGGTTCACCCCAAGCCGTGGGCAGCTTTCAGTGTCCATCCATCCAGTGGAGGGGCGCCCCACGTGGATAATTACAGAGAGCAGCTCATCCAGACGTTGTTTGGCTTGAAGTTGTATAATGTGTGTCTTTTTTCATCCTGGAGTTTTGTTTTTGGTTTCTTTGGTTTGTGGTTGGGCTCATGTGAAAGTGAATTTTCTCAAGAGGACGCCAGTCGGTGGTAGGAGGGGGACCCTCGAGATGTCGGGGTGCTGGGGAACCCAGCAGAGTTTTGGTGAATCCCCGGGAGAGCCATTGGGAAATGAAAGTGTGGGACTCATCCCGCTCCTGGCCAAGCCCAAACCCTGACCCGACCCAGGAATGGGGGACGGCAGGACGCTGATTTGTCAGATGCCCTGGGGTTTTGTGGAGGAAAATATGCCCCATTTCTCCAAAGTGCTGGGAGAGAATGATCAAAGCCAAGGCTGGAATGGAGCTGTTCTTGAAGTTTTGCCCAGTTACAAAGACGTCAGACACCCAGGTGCCTCCCGCCCTCGGTTGTGCGCTTTCCTTGATTGCCTCTCCCGTTCCAGCACAGTAACTGTCGGGTCAGTCTGCTGCTCTTTAGTTGACCTGACTGGTAAGACTGAAGAAAATTAATTTCATTCTGTGAGGATCCTCACGTAAATTCGCTATTTCCTTGCACCTAAGAGTGTTAATTTGTAAATCTCAATTACTCATCTCTGGAGAGTTATTGTTCTCTCTTTAGGCGTCTGGGCCGGGACAAGGAGTTGGGTCATCCTCGTTTGTGTTCTCTGGCCCCACGCTCCTGTGAGGACTATCCAAGTGCCCCCCGACCCAGAGTCCTGACTGCCCTTCAGTTGTCTTCTGAGGTTCAGATCTCAGGTCTGTAACACACACGGGCTGTGGCGTGGACTGTGGGGGGGTGACTGTGTGCACAGCACCCTCGGTCACAGTGATGACCGGGGTAGTCCCTCAGCACCGTCACTCGGAGTCAGCACTTCCATATGCTAATGTATTGAGGGTGCCAGACTCTTCTACAGCTATTTTGATTTAAAAAATGAGAGTCATTATGGACTCAGTCTGGAGGTATCAATGATCTATGGCTTAAACTGTGCAGAGTCACATCCTTGGAAATCCGTATGAAATGTGCCAAGTATTCAACTAGAGTACACTGTTTTCTGTTTGCTGTCATGCCATGTGGACGTTTTGGGTCACACCGAAATGAAATCCCCTGCTAGATTTCCCCCAAGACCCCACAGCCACCCTCCAAGTGCCGTGACTGTCCTCAGTAGAGGGAGCATCAGAGCTGGGTATCTCCCCTTCTGTGCCCAGCATTTGCATGTGGTCAGCTGGGAGTTGGACTTGGTTGGTTTCCCCTGAGATCTGCTAACCTTTTGGGGGCCAGACTGAATTGTTCTGTTAAATATGTAAAATCTGAGGGTGGAGGCCCCAGGGTGGTGGTTAGACCAGAGGGCCTCTGACAGATGGGAGCAAAGGGATTCCTTATTAATCAGTCAGATTATTTTAGTCCTGGCTTCTCCATGTCTTGTCTACTTCTTCTGCTTCTCAGGTGGAGGTGGTTAAATGGGGCCTCTGTGCCAAGGAATGCCTAGAGCTGATGTGGACGGAAGTGGTATCTAAAGGCTGGGTAGCGGGAGGCTGCCCCACGAGGTCTGGGGTCCCATCCTGGAGGTGGGCATTCCCGAGCTCAGTCTAGATTTGTTCTCCTGGACTGTCCTCTAGAGCACTCTTGTCTGTTCTTGTCCCTCCTGGCACTTTTTACAGTTTGTAAACATGTATATATTGGTTTGATCGTTTGTTTCTTTCTAACTGTTTGACTAGCTCCTGCCCCATGAGGACAGGAAGCGTACGTGTTCACTCACTGTCCTGTCCCAGCTCTCAGCACACAGACATCGACCCGGCCCAAAGAGGTGCCCAGTCACCCTGTGTCCCTTGACCAAATGCTCCCGAGATGTGGAAACCCACACAAGGAATGACAGATGGAGGTCTCCCTCTATCAGGACATGACCAGGACTGGAGTGTGCTCAGACTTCGGGAGGTGTGGAGGGCAGGGTGTGGTCGGATGTGGCTGTGGGTGAGGGGCGTGCATAAGGGGCGAGCAGAGTGGGCCATGACTGTGGGTGAGGGGCGTGCATAAGGGGCGAGCAGAGGGGGCCGTGTCCAGGAGCCTCCTGGGCCTACAGCTCCGTGCGTGTGCTCTTCTCCATATGACGGACACACCGTCATTCTGGGCTTGCACATGTCTTTGGTTTGGGGATAGTATACCTTTCCCTTCAAGAGGAGGCGTTAATGCCTGGTAGAAATGGAAGTTTAACATGGGGTTCTGTTTGTACCTGGTTCTAGAAAGCCGGTTCTCATGACCCTCCTCTTCTTGGTGACTTGCCTCTGGCCTAGCCCAGCCAAGCCACCCTTTTCCTTTCTGTGCAGACAAAGGAGAGCTGTTTGTGTGAGGCAAGAACATCCGAGGGTGCCTGGGAATCGGTTGCCTGGAAGACCGGTATTTGCCATGGAGCGTAAGGCTGGACTGGACGGGCGTGAGTGCGTGCCCACAGAGCAGACTACCTGATGTGGCAGCAGCGTCCAGTGTGCGGCTGGGCCAGGACCAGGTCCCTGGGCACTGCTTCCCCTCCCAGGTCCCCGCTGGCCTCCTCCTGCCCCAGCGCACCCTCTGCCAGGGCATCAGGAGAGACCGCGTTGTGGTGAAGAGCCAGAGCGAGCGCCCAGCAGCGGCTTCTCAGGCTGCAGGCTCCCTGGCGCTGAGCTCCTTCCTGGGGCTGTGAGTGAGCAGCCTGTGCAAGCAGGGGGCAGCCTGACCAAGGGTTCCAGTCCCCCTGTGCCCTGGAAGAGGCCCTGTCAGAGGCTGTCCACGGGCACGTGGAGCAGAGAAACAGAGGCCCCCCGGGGCCTCAGAGAGGCAGAAGCTACAGGCCAGGCTCCACAAGGCCCAGAGGGGCTCCCAAGGGGGAAAGATTTGAAATGACAAAGCTGGCGTGCCAGGAGCTGTTTGCAGAGGCCCGTTTGGAGGAATGATTTACATGCATTTAAAAGAAAGCAGGATATTTAATATTTAGAGTGCCTTACCACAGCCACCCAAGTGAAATATAATGGTTTTCATACCGGGGAGGATGCAATTAGACCAAAAGGCTCATTTCAGAGTTAAAGGGTTCTTTCTTAAATTGTAGTTTATCTTACTGTTTACTAAGTCAGTTCTTCTAAACAAAGCTATTGATATTTTTGGACACAGAACATATGTACTTGGTACAAAGTGTCTTATGAAAACCAAGTCTCCCGTCTCTTGTCCCAGAGGCACCACCGGTTCTGGTTCTCATGTTGCCTCCAGAGAAAGACTGCGGAGAGAGCATCTGTGCACGCGCGCGCGACCATGGGCACACACAGACCTAAGTATTTCCTTTGCAGGCAGGATTTTAATAATGTCTTTTGAAATTGTGAAAAGCATTTTTAAAAAACACTTGTAAAAATGCAAAAGGAATGTATAATTTAAATACAATAAGGATTTATCTTTCAAAAACCCACTGCAGAGTGTTTCGAGGCACTTTGCTGTTTCAGGGGCTGTTTCCATCGGGCCTTCCCTCTGCCGCTGGCTCTCCTGGTTCCCTGTGACCTCGGCAGGCCCAAACACACAGAAACTGTCTTTGTTTGCTATAATTTATCGTTTTTTTTCCCTGCGAAAAGTCTGTCTGCAGGCTCCGGGCTCCTGTCACTTCAGTGAGTGTGTGATGACACCCTGAATGCAGTGACCACGGGCCACTCCGACGTGTCCCCTGGCTGTCATGACGTCTTACACTCAGGCTCTGTACTTCTGCATGTATTCGGGTCTGTAGAGGAGGGCAGTGCAGAGCACGAGTGGCAGGTGTGGCCTGAGAAGGTGGAGGGACTCTCGTCACACTGTGGCCACCACAGTCTCCCTCAGTGGATAGCCATTCCCAGGGGCCTAGGTCTCGGTCTTCTGTTACCTGACCACATGCCGAGCATACAGGCTGCCACTCCATGATGATTTCTGGCGGGGACGGGGGTCTCTTGCTGGCATGCAGACCCTGACATCAGTGAATCCAAAACACTTGGCCTGCCATTCTCGTCAGGTCCGCCCCTGACTCACTCAGGAGAGTCCTGTCCTGACCACGTTTGTTTCTTGAATATGTGGTTGTCTCACATTTTCATGAGGTTAGGAAACACCTACTGTGCACTCACTGTGTTCATGTGACACAGTCAGACGCTGAGCACCACACGGCAGGAAGAGTGCTCTGACTTGGCACAGCAGGTGACAGTCTCGATGAGCACCTGGCACAGGGTAGACACTCGGGCTGTATTGCTGAAGATTCACACTGTTCTCTCTCACATTACACTCAGGTCCCAGCACCTCCTGACCAGCAGCAGACTTACTCACACCTTCTGAGGGCCAGTCTCCCTGCAGGGGCTGCATGGGAGCTGCTCAGGTGCCTCGGCCTAACCATGCTGCCTGACCTTCCCAGAGACCACTTCAGATGGCCTTGGGGGTGGCCCCCAGGACTGGGGTGGCTCTGTGAGGCCTCCATTCTCCTGGGGCCTGCCCTGCCACGTGATTGAGCCCCAGGAATGTATCACCTCCCTCCAGGAGACCACACTTGCCTTCTCTCTCCCAGGGTGCATCACCCAGCTACCCTCATGCGCTCATGCTGCGGTGACCAAGAAACCCAGCCTTTCTTCTACACAAACCTTGATATTTCACACGGAACAGCCCAGATTGAGCTTGAGCTGGAGACAGTGCTTGGAGTCCCTCTCGTTGTGATTTTCTTGGGGCCACACTGAGGCCATGCTGTGCAGTCAAGTTTAAAAGGAAAAATCCCAAGAGTGTGGTCACCTCCTCGAACCAGGAGTCCATTGTCTTGCTAGGGAGGCAAACAGGTGGGATGTAGCTGGTGTGGGGGCTGCCCATGAGGAGCGGAGAGACTTGGTCTTGCTGTCGCTCTGGTAGGGTGGTGCCAGCTGTTGCCAGAGAAGAGCACAGGAATCTGGGCCCAACAGAAAAATGGCCCGTGTGAGTCCACCCTCAGAGACTGAAGCTGAACAGGTTCAGGCTCATGACTGGAAGCTGTTCCTCAGCTAAGTCATCCACCCTCATTACAGCGGGAGAACCCTGAAGATGAAGCAAAGGCCTGATTGGGTCCCTGTTCCTGTCTGACTGTACGCCAGGAGTTGCCAGGTGCAGGGGATGCAGTGGTGATAAGGACGCGTTCATTCCAGCTGGCGCATCGGGCGACAGGCTGCCTCTAATGATCTGGCCTCAAACTAGGGAATCAAGATGAGGCCGCCTGCCCCCAGAGCATCCGAAGGAGGCCATGTTCATGAGGGGGTTCCTTTGGGCAGGTTCTACACCTCACCCTGGGCCTCACAACCTTGCCTGTGTGATAGAATCATCTGGGAGGTTACTGATTGATTGTGTTGATGTACCGTATTCAACAGTTGGTGGTCATTTTGGGTGGTTCCGCTTTTTGGCTATTATGAATAATGCCAGAACTTCACGTACGAGTTTTACATTGGCCCAGCATTATATTTTTTTGGATCATTCGCATACAAGTGTCTGTGTGAACATGTTTTCAGTTTTCTCGAGTGTATACCTAAGGTGTGGGATCACTGGGGTCTTCATTTAATTATTTAAGTTTGGACACTTTTACCACGTATTTCATGACACGCTCGGTGATCTTGAGTCCAAGACACCGAGTATTAATTGCCCTGAAGACAACACGGGCTGTTCCCTACAGGCTCCTCAGAGGCTCTGCCTGCTTCACCGAGGTTCTCCCTGGACAACAGGACCCTCCTGGTGCCCCATGCTCATCAGGGTGGGAGATGGGCCTGGGACTTGCTTATGCTGCACAGCTTCCCGCTGGGTCAGCTCAGGTCCAGAGCTCCTGGAAAAACAGTTCAAATGAGATGCTCCGCCACCAACATATGCGAGGTGGGAGCTCCGGGTTCTTGCCTCCGTCCTCCTCCTCCTTCTCTGTGCTGCCTCCACCATGTTGATAGGGACTTCCTTTAACCCTCAAGAGTGTCAGAATAACTCACATTCTTTCTTGGCCATCCTTCACGCCCAGCATCCATTCCTGTTGCTTTTTCTACCACATCGATATTTTTAAAACATTGACATGTGAGTCACATAACGCAAGACCATTTTAAAGTGTACAATTCAGTGGTTTTAGCGTATTGTCTATGTGGTGCAACCACCCCCACGATCTCATCCCGCACATTCCCTTTGGAGAGCTCGTTTTCACCATCATGAGGCCCCTGGCCCCCCAGAGGAATGTCACATGATAAACCAGGGGGGCCATGTGACCACAGAAGCTGCTCTTCTGTGGCCCAGTTCTTTACATTACTTTTTGAGAGAGGGTGGGGGACGTTTTACACCGATATTTTATCCAAGAGAAACTGAATCAGACTCTTGGGGGTGGAGTCCTGGCATGGGTAACCCCCCTGGGGATCTGAATGTGAGCAGTGGTGAGAACCTGCCACGAGCAGCCAGACCTGCTCCACGAAATATGCCCTGGTTGGGCGAGGGGCACAGTCATGGTTCTGAGGGCTGGCTGGACATCTGCTGGTCCCCTGATACTCCACTGCCCCCACCACCCCAACTCTGCACAGGGACGACTCTAGGACCAGCCAGGGGCCTCCTCCTGAGAACTGAGGCCAGGACACTTGCAGTCCCCCTTTCCTGCTCCTATCAGCCCTCTTCAGAACCCAGACTCCCACTCAGATGCTAAGTTTGCTCCCCTGCGTGGAAGTCCTCAGTGGCTCCCCATGGCCTATAGGAGGGTGAGGCCCCTGGCGGACCTGAGCACCCATCTTGCATTTCAGCCTCATCCCCTACCTGCCACATCCACTCCTCCCTCACCCGCCGCACTCGTCCATTTCAGCCAAGGCTCCCTCTGGCCCTCTGCGCCTTTGCTCCTCCCTCTGCTGGGTCCCCATCTTACCAAGCTCAACCCTAACGTCCTGGCTCTTGGTCTGCCCCCTACGGCTGGACAGTGGTCATTCCCTCCCCCTGGGCACAGCACACCCTTGTGGTCTAGCCTGGCCTTGCCTCCTTGGAATAGCTCCTTTCCCTGTCTTCTCACCTCCTAGAGAGACGCAGGTCCAGGGGCCACAACCTGTTGCTCGGGATCCCCAGCACCTGGCACAAGTTCTAGCACCACCCGAGTGACAGTGACTGTGAGTGAGTGGTGGGAAAGGGAGATCGAGCCCTGGAGGTCTTTGTAACTTTTGAGATTTTGGGGGACATCAAGAGTCCCCGTGGATGTCCCAGCTCCAATGGGGTCTCTGAAGGAATGTGTGGGGCATAGTCTGAAGACCCCAGAAGGGAAAGCATTCACAGCATCCAGAACTTTCTTGGGCTCAGGGTGGTGAGAGAGCTTCAGCCCCATTGTCACTCCCTTCAATCCCCAGGTCCGCTTTTCCTGCGAGCAGGGGTGAGGCGGGTGGGAATGGAGGTTGGTGGGGTTCAGTGCAGGCTCAGGTCTTCAGCACTGCCCTGGTCACACCGGCCCTCCATGGAAAGCGTCACAGATGGGCAGTGAAGGGTGTCCAAGGTCCAAGACCTCTGTCCTGCCTGGGCATCCCCCGTGCCTACCTGTCAAAAGGGCAGGAACCAAATGCCAAGAGCCCTGTGGGAGGGACGCTGGGTACGGAGCCCTCCCTTGTGCCCCCAGGGTATCTTGTCGGGAGGCATCAGCTCCTGGGCTTCTAGCACCAAGGACCTTCCTGGTGGTTTGACATCCACAGCAGGCCTCCAGGCTTGAGCCAGAGGCCCTGTGGCCAGGAATCCAGCCCCAGATCCTCCCCATGCAACAGCAAGGCCCTGTCCTGCTCCGCAGGCCCCCTCACCCCCAGGCCTGCCTCTGCCAGAGGTTTGGGAGGAATGATGGGCACAGTAGCCGGTCTCCAAGATGACCTCAGTGACCTTGCCCTCTTGGTTTCACACCCTTGTGCGTTCTCCTCCTGTGTCAAATCAGAGCGGGGCTGTATGGTGACACAGTATGGTGGAGGCAGAGGCATGTGAATTCTGAGGCTCGGGGCCAAAAAACCATTTTGGTTCCTACACTGGCCCTTGAATCCCTTGCCCTGGGGGAATCCGGGCACCGTATTGTGAGGACACTCAATCAGCCCCATGGGGAGACCACTGTGGAGAGGAACAGGCTCCCTGCCAACAGCTGAGCCCAACTTGCCAGCCCTGTGAATAAACCACCTGGGAAGTAGATCCTCCAGTCCCAGCCAGGACTTCAGATGATTGTAGCCTCCCAAGGGACCCTGAGTCAACTGCTCAAACTGCTCCCCAATTCCTAACCCACAGAAACCGTGACACGTAAACAATCATTTTAATCCATTGCGTTTGGGGAAACTCGTTACGCTGCATCAGGTAACTAATACAGCCCCTCTCGCTCTGGGGATGTGGCCTCTCTCATCGCTGGGTGTGGACGGGGAGGTTGTTCTGCCTTCCTCCCAGCCCCTGGTCATGTTCCTCGACCATGGAATGGAGAAGGAAAGAGATGAGATGTGGCCCTGGAGCAGCACAAAATCAGACGCCCTCAGCCAACATGATATTTTTCTCCGTTTTAATTAACACTTTACAAAGTACAAAGTCTTTTGGGGGGAACAGTTGGTATTTGTTTCTCTCCATCACTCAGTACATGAATCTTGAGGGTCCCGTGTTTCTTCAAGAAAGAAAGAAATCGTGAGGGTCCCTACCAGGGTGTAAGGCTGCCCAGTTCTCCCCTCTCCAGACCTTGGGACAGATGTAAGTGCCACTGCTACTGCTGGTGACCTTGGGCAGGCCGGGTGAGGGCCAGACCCCTGAAGATGAGGTCCTGGGCAGGGAAAGGCCCCCCAGAATACCACTGTACCCCCAACATCCACTCACCCCATCTCAGGGTAACGGAAATGATCGTGGCATAGAGCAGGAGGTTGGCTTGGGATTTTGTTTGTTACCCCCTGACCCCAGCTTTGGAGCCAACCCTGCCCAGCACTCTGGAACATTTCCTGAATAGGTAAACTGAGGCAGGGAACAGGGAAGTTCACTGGGCTTGGCCTGTGACTTGGGACATGAATTTGGCCTATTTTTCATCCCCCCTTCCCGCCCCATCTCCAACTTGCTGGACCCTCTTCAGGGACAAGCCCCAGTAGGCAAGGGGGCACCAGCACCCAAAACCTCTCCCTGTGAACAATGTCCTCAAGGACTGGATGCTTCTGAAGAGCCGCCTCAGCAGGTCTTGCCCCTTAGGGCTGCACGGACTGCCAGGCCTCGCGGTGCACAGCAGAGCCCCTGCTGGAGACACCTCTGCCCCCTCCACAGAGCAGGTTTACACAGTCAAGTGGGCTGGGGCAGTCCTGCCATACCCCCATCTGCTCCACATGTGGCCCCCGGATAAGAATGCTACCGAGGCCTCAAAATACTGGATGAGCCAGTCCCTCAGCTAGGATTTGTGCTCTGCACACGTGTGCTGGCACACACACTATTGTGGATGGCACAGCACATGCTCACACTTACATGCGTGTGTATGAACACACGTTTGCCGTGCACAGAACACTGTCCTGCCCCCAGGGCAAGGGCCACCTTGCACTCCTGACTCTCACAGCCTCCCACCTCCTTGAAGCAAGAGCCACAAACTCCCTCACCACCAGGCTGCCCACAGACGGCAGGGGCCGGGCCGCAGGCTCCTACCTCCCAGCCTCAAGGCCAGAGGCTGCCTCAGCCACCAGCTCCTGCCTTTACCTTCCCAAGAGAGCAGGCGTCATAGGAGGGGTGGACATCAAAGCTGAAGGTATGGAAAGGGGATGAGAGACAGGTAAGCTTGTCCTTTTGCTGCCTCTAATTTGAAAATGAAAGAAAGAAAAGAGCCAGATGAGCTCTGAGAGGTAGGGAAAGGTCTCTCCTACAGCAGGGCTCCACTCCCCTCAGGACAGCCCCGCCACTCTTCCCAAGCCTGCCCTCTGCTGGGCTGGCCACAATCCACCACCCTGGTTTCTCCCCTACCAGGAGGCCTCTGTGAATGGAGGGCTGCTGCCCCTCCCTCAGCACAGTATCCAGGAACCTGAAAGGCCAAAGTTCATGTCTTTCCACTGCTGGGAGACTCCATCATCCTCCCCCAGGTTCCTCTCACTAAGCCAATCACCAACTCCATTTCTCCGTGGATGTGGCAGCAGTGACTGGCTGCTCCCTGCCCTGGCTTACAGTGGGCACACATATATTGGGGGTATTTTCTTCCTACCCCTGCCCAGTGTTCACACAGAGAGTGGCATCAAAAATTCCTCAGTCCCAGGGCTGGAGTGCTCTGCTCTCATATGGGAGCTCCTCAAGGTTCCCTCTCTTAGCCGGGGCCGGCAAGGGCCCTTGTTGTTCCCACCTTCAGATCCAGAGGCTCAGAGAGGTGGCCCAGGGTAGCTGTGAGACTCCTAAAAGTCTTCCTGGGAAATACTGCCAGGAGGGGCTGGTGGTGAGTGAACAGGTTCATATTCGATGATCAGGCAAATGGTGCCTTGGCATGGGGTGGGGGCCTGGCCCTTCCTATCTCCCCAGAGCCTTCTCTCCTGACCTCCATAGCCTCCTCTGTCACCACAAAGGGCCAGGCCCCACCAGAGCGTGCATCATATTCTGGACACCACACTGGTCTCTGAGGCCATGCTGACTGGTGGGGGGAGGTCACAGTGGGTGGCTCTGGGTCACCTGGCTCCCTCTCTTCCCTCCAGGGGACTGTGGCCTGGGGTTCGTGGGAGGGGGAGAATGCTGGTGCTTGGGGGGCTCTGGACCCTCTGGATCTTCGGGAGTAGAGTAATGCAAACCTCTCCATCTTGGATGAGTGCCCTGGGCTGAGGGCAGTGGCATGGGTAACACCTCTTGGGTGCTTTGGAGACCCCCATGGAGGAAGGAGGTGCAGAGTTGGCACTGCCCATCTCTCTCCTGGGTCAGGACTGAGGTCTGAGGGAGAAAGATGTTTCTTGGGAACCAAGGGAACCAATGCCAAATGTTGAGCCAGAGCAGATTTTTCTACTTGGTGGGGGAGGGAAAGGGGTGGTCAGGGCTCCCCCTGCCCCTCACTCTCCTCTCCTGGAGCTCTCACCACTCTGGATGGGGCAGGGAGGGGCGAGGGTGGTGTAGAGGGTTTGAGCTTTTCTCATCAGGGAGAGGCACGGAGGCAAAGACACACACGGGAGCCCAGGTGGTGGCTCTGAGTGCCCGCTCACCCTGCCTTTGGCAGTCTGGCCCAGGAGCCCCATTTCCCTCCTGCGCCACCTGCCTCCCCAGTCAGTGCCCAGAGATTCTCAGCCCCCACGGGGCATCATTCTCAGGTCTCCCTGAGCCATTGGCTGCCCTCAGCGCCCACCTTCGCCTTCAGCCATTGGGAAATATGGCCCCCGGCTCTTCTGCTGGGGCATGGGGTCAAGGATCATGCAAGATGGCAGTGCCCAGCAAGGCTTTTCTCTGAACTTTTCTCTGCATGACTGGCCTCTATTTTCAGGTGTGGATTTCTGGTGCTCATCACCCCTGGTACCCCCAGGGACGGCCCTCTTTTATGTCACACAGTGGACGTGAGCTCCACGTGAGCAGGGACCACATCAGGTTGTGCTCCCTGGTGAAGTTACAGTGCTTGGCACACAGCAGGCACCGGAGGATGTTGGCTGAATGATTGAATAAATGAACCAGTGAATGAACGAATGAGTGAATGAATGAGTAATGAGCGAATGAATGAGTGTAGGAATGAATGAGAGAATGACTGAGTGAGTGATTGAAGGAATGAGAGAGTAAACGAAAGATGAGTGAATGGGTGAGTGAATGAAAACACAGAAGCAGGTGTGATCCAAACAGGAGGAGCCGTTGTTTCTTCTCCTCTGGACTCTGCCCATCTCATGGGCCCGGGCCAGGCCCTGTCTCTCCTGGCCTCAGTTTCCCAACTGTCGCCTGAGAGCCTGCTCGTGGAACTGCATCAGCCAGCTCAGTGTGGACGCGGCTCGGGCTGTCCCCGGCGTGGGGGCGCAGGGGCCTCCCTCCAACGGGCGGTCGCGGGTGGACCCGCGCGGGGCAGCCGGGCCTCACGTCCCCAGCCGGGCGCGCGCTCGGGGCCCACGCACAGCGCGTGCACGTGACCCCGCTCCGCCGCGCGCACGCGCAACACCAACAGCTGCCACAGGGCTGGTCCCGAGGGTCCCCACTCCGCCAACTGCTCTGTGACCCCCACATCGGGTGGGGCGTTGGAAGAGGCCCTGGATCCCGTGTGGGGCCGGGTCGTGGGCGCCGTGGGGTGGAGGACAGCGTGTGGGGACTCCTGTCTCCCCAGAACTCCCAGCCCCGCGTGTCGGTGCAGCCGGTGCCCGGGGAGAGGTTTCAGAAGAGGCTGCGGCGCCCGGAGAGACTGGCCGCCGAGCCCGAGAGAGACCCGCCTTCGGTGCCGCCTCCGGGCTGCACGCGGGGGGACGGTGAACCCTTTGCCCTGTGTCCCGGGCCTTTGTCACGGAGGCCTGCTTGTTCGTGTGTGCAGGGACAGCCGGAGACCTCCATCGCCTCGGTGAGGGAGACGGGCCCTGACCCCGCCAGCCTGCAGGTGAGAGAGCTGGTCCCCCTCCCCAGAGGCAGCACCGTCCCGCCCACTGTGCCCGCCAGGTGTCTGGGCACCGGTGGGAGAGACGGGACCTGGTGGCAGGAGCACACCTGTCGCGAAGGTTGATGCTACTTGGCCGAGGAGACAAACGTGTTTCGGCTCATTGATGCTCATTCATGACGAGCTGATACATTTATTGTGGGTCGAGTATGCGGACGGAGGGGTCAGGACTCCAGTCATTTTGTTCCAATCTCTGTGGGGATGAACTGAAAATGGCAACTTGCCCTAGAGTTTTCTCTTGTCCAGTAGCCTGTTTTGTTTCTGTGTCAGGGAAAGAACTAAAATGATCCTATAGGGCCGGCCCCGTGGCATAGCGGTTCAGTGCGCGCGCTCTGCTACTGGCGGGTCGGTTCGGATCCCGGGCGCGGCCCGACGCACCGCTTCTCCGGCCATGCTGAGGCCGCGTCCCACATACAGCAACTGGAGGGATGTGCAGCTATGACATACAACTATCTGCTGGGGCTTTGGCGGAAAAATTTTTAAAAATTTTTAAAAAGGCAGCTTTCTTTGAAAATGTCCTAAGGATCAGCCCATTTCTGGCATAGAGAGGAGAGTTCTTCGTGGCTCCCCAATGAGCTAGAGCCCTGGACCAGAAGTCAGAGACACTCCTAGTGTGTCCTTGAACCCTCCCTGGGCGTCAGTTTCCTCATCTGTAAAATAGGGCTAGTGTGGAGGTCGTAAGTGGATTCCAGAAGTTCTTGCAGGTCTGAGAGTGATGCCTTAAGTTACCAAATGATCCTGAAGCCATGAAGGAGGGGTCACAAATGGTGTTGTTACCCCTTAACAATCATAAGCTAATAAATATAAAAATGAGAGGGGCCCAGCTCGCAGATGGATGATTCCAGTGAAACTCCTTCACACCTTGTGTGTCATGGAAAGTTCTCCTTTACATGCTCCCCGGGCAGGTCCTGCTCCTTACCTATCGCCAGAGTTCATCGTTGACCTTGGGCACTTTCATTGGTCTTTCGGGAGGATTTCTGTTCAACTTGATGAGTTCCTGAATATCGTACCCAGTGAATCACTCCCAATATTACTCAATAATTCCAAGTCCTATTTTTTAAAATCCTGTCTCCAGCCCTGTTCTGGGCAAGTTGTCTAAGCAAACCTCAGTGTCTTGGTCCAAGTGAATTGTAGTGAAGATATCCCCGTGTACACTCATGTTTTCTCCCCTTTGATGTATTTCCCACATGGAATAGCTGCTTTGAAAGTCAAAAGATAAAATTTCCACTCTGTCCTCTGCCAGCTACCCTCCTGCCAAGAGAGACACTCTAAGCTGCACGTGCTTCACCTTGGGAAGATCAAGGCGTAAATTCAAGGTAAATTTTCATCAGTGTGCAGGTTAGGGTTAGGGCTGCTCGCGCCCATGCTGCTGGCTGGAGCAAGTCTGCACCCCCTCCTTCAGGGGCCACCCCCCCATCCTTTCCTTCTGAGGACGTCTTTCCCCATTTCTCTGAGGGTGGGCTTTGTGAGGGTGGGTTTTGTGGGGCTGTGACCCATATAGTTTGGATGGGGTGGGGCTTGGTGCTATAGCAAGTGCCTAGTCCGGCTGCTCCTGGGACAAAGACACATCTCCAAGTTGAAACAAATTATCTTTCTCTGTATTTTCTTAAAACAGCTGTATTGAGATATTGCTCACATGCCATTTAACCCACCCATTTAAAGTGTACAAATCAATGGCTTGTAGTATAGTCACAGAGTTGGGCAACCATCACCACAACAGTGGAACATTTTCATCACCTCAGAATGAAACCCTGGACCCATTAGCAGTCACTCCCCCTTCCCCCATCGCCACAGCCCTAGACAACCACGCCTCTACTTTTTCTCTCTCTCGATCTGTCTATTTTGAACCTCTTATATACACAGAATAGTACAATGTGTGTTCTTTTGTGATGGCTCCTTTAATATGTCATGTTTTCGAGGTTCATCCTTGTTTGTAGTGTATCGGTAATTCTTTCTGTTTTGTGCCAAATGATTTTCCGTTGCATAGATATACTGTATTTTATTGATCCATTCATCGGTTGAGGGACATTGGAGTTGTCTCCGCCTTTTGGCTGTTATAATAATGATGCTATGAACATTCACGCACAAGCTTTCATGTTTTCATGTCTGTTGGGTACACACCTAGGGTGGAACTGCTGGGTCACATGAAAACTCTCTAAATTTTGAAGAATTGCTAGACTATTTTCCATCTTTATTCCTGCCAACGATGTATGAGGATCCCAGTTTCTACCTATCCTTGACAACACGTCTTAATATCTATATTTTTAATTTACAACCATCCTAGTGGATGGGAAATGATACTTATTGATTGTGGTTTTGATTGCATTTTCTTCCTAGATAATGGTGTTGAGCGTTTTTCATGTCTTTATTGGCCACTTGTATATCTTCTTTGGAGAAATGTCTGCTCAGCTCCTTTCCCCATTTTTAAATTGGGTTATTAGTTTCTTTATTATTGAGTTGTAAGCATTCACTCTATCTTCTATTTGCAAGTAGCTTGTTATATATATGGTGAGCTGGTATTGTGTCTCATTCAGCAGGCTGTTTTCTCACTTTCTTGATACTGCCTTTAGATACACACAAATTTTTAATTTTGATGAAGTCCAATTTATTTACTTTTTATTCGTGTGTTTTTGGTGCCCTATCTAAGAAATCATCACCTAACTCAAGGTCAAAGGTTTTATTCCTAGGGCCGGCCCGGTGGCGCAAGCGGTTAAGTGCGCGTGCTCTGCTGCGGCGGCCCGGGGTTCGCTGGTTCGGATTCTGGGCGGGCACCGACGCACCGCTTGTTAAGCCATGCTGTGGCGGCGTCCCATATAAAGTAGAGGAAGATGGGCATGGATGTTAGCCCAGGGCCAGTCTTCCTCAGCAATAAAGAGGAGGATTGGCATTGAATGTTAGCTCAGGGCTGGTCTTCCTCACAAAAAAAACAAACAAACAAAAAAAAAGTTTTATTCCCATGTGTTTTCTTGTAAGAGTTGTATAGTTTTGCCTCATATTTAGCTGTTGGATCTATTTTGAGTTCATTTTTGTAAGTACTGTAAGCAAGGAGTCCAACTTCTTTGCGTGTGAAAATCCAGTTGTTTCAATACCATTTGTGGACAACACTGTTCTTTCCCCATTGAATTGTCTTTTCACTCATCAAAAATCAATTGACTGTAAATATGTAGGTTGATTTCTGGACTCTCAATTCTATTCCATTGGTCTGTATGTCTATTTTTTATGACAGTACCACGCTGTATTCATTATGGCAGCTTTGTAATAATTTTTGAAATTGGGAAGTGTGAATACTCCATCTTTGATCTTCTTTCTCAAGATTGTTTTGGCTCTTGTGGCTCCCTTGCATTTCCATATGAATTTTAGCCTTGGCTTGTCAGTTTCTGCAAAAACAGGCAGCTGGGAGTTTGCTTGGAATTCCACTGAATCTCTAGTTCTATTTGTGGAGTATTGCCACCTTAATAGTATCAAGTCTTTGGATACATGAAGATGGAATGTCTTTCCATTTATTTTGGTCTTCATTAATTGCTTCCAATAATGTTTTGTATCTTTCATTGTACAACTTTTGTACTTCTTATGGTAAATTTATTTCTAATTATTTCATTGTTTTGGATGCTATTGTAAATTAACATGTTTTCTTACTTTTATTGTCAGATTTTCCTTTGCTAGTATATAGAAATAAAATTGATAATTTAAAACTTGACATATGATATTATATTAGTTTCAGGCATATAACATAATGATTCTATATATGTATATATTACCAAAGATCAACACGATAAGTCTGGTTAACATCCATCAACTCACATAATTACAGATTTTTTCTTGTTATCAGAACTTTTAAAATCTGCTCTCTTAGCATCTCCCAGATGTACAATACACTATTGCTAACTATAGTCACCATGTTTTTTGTTACATTTCCAGGACTCATTTATTTTCTAAGTGGAAGTTTATACCTTTTGACCCCTTCATTCATTTGCCCAACCCCCACCCCCTGCCTCTGGCGACCACCAAGCTGTTCCCTGTATCTGTTAGCTCAGTTTTTTTTTTTTAATTTTAGATTCGCCATTTAAGTGAGATCATATGGTATTTGTCTTTCTCTGTCTGACTTATTTCACTTAGCATAATGCCCCTCTATGTTGTTGCATGTGGCAGGATTTCTTTCCTTTTTATGGCTGAATAAGATTCCGTTATATATATATACATACACCACATCTTCTTTACCCGTTCATCCATCAAAGGACACTTAGGTTGCTTACCGTGTCTTCACTATTGTAAATAAATGCTGCAATGAACAGTGGGGTGCAGATATCTTTTTGTGTTAGTGTTTTTATTTCCTTTGGATAAATATTCATAAGTGGAATTGCTGGATCATAGGGTAGTTCTATTTTTAATTTTTTGAGGAATCTGCATACTCTTTCTCATAGTGGCTGCACCAATTTATATTCCTATACAATGGATTTTTTAAATTTATCTTGTATCCGGCAGCTTTGCTAATCTCATTTCTTAGTTCCAATAGTTTTTCCATGTATTCTCTGTGATTTCCTGTATATGTGGTCACATCATTTGAGAATTGAGATAGTTTTACTTCATCCCCTCCAATCTAGATACCTTTTACTTCATTTTCTTGCCTAATTGACCTGGCTAAAACCTCCAGTAAAATCTAGCATAGAATTGGCAAGAGTGGCCAATGCTCGTCTTGTTCTTGACCTCAGGGGTGGCTTTTCCAGTCTTTCCCCACTGACTATGACGTCGGTGAGCTGTGGACTGTTCACAGATGCCCTGGACGAGGCTCAAGATATTCCTTTCTGTTTCTAGTTTCTTGAGTGTTTCTATCACGAAAGGGAGTTGGATTTTGTCAAATGGGTTTTCTGCACTTAGTGGATATTAGCTTTTGCAGCAGCTTTTAAACCATGAAATCATCTTCCCTTCCCTCTTCCTCCATCTTTCTCCCTCACACAAACACACAAAACCTCTCAGGAGGCAAACCAGAACCCACATATTAAATACTAGCTGAAAGCCAGTCGAATGACTAGTCTAGACCTCTTGATCCCGTCATCCCTGCCCTGGCTGCTGTGTAACTGGGGGGTGGGCCCACTCCAAACAGGTGACGACAGAAATTCACATACTCATGGTGATTCCGAGGGTGGTGGCTCCCTCTGGATTGCGTTCTCCGTCGTGTTCTCTTCTCTTTACTGACTGTAGAGTGAAAACATTTAGCATGAAGGGAGAGGATTGTGCAGGAAAGAGCATATATCAAGTGTGTGTGCTGAAAGGTAACAATAAATAGGCAAAAAACTTGACCTCTTCAAGAAATGTGTTAAAGGAAATGTGACATATTCTCTACAGACCTTCCTGGCGTGGAAGCCCACGTTCTGAAAATACGGTGTCTGGTTAATTTTCTGAGGCCTCGTGTATCACTTTTCTCTTGCAGGAGTCTGGGTGCTGACCCTGTTGTCGGCCGGCCTCACGAGGGTGAGCTTCCTGTTCCACATTTTGCTCGGTTTCAGGTAAGAGGCCTTTGGGGTCATTTGCATGTCTTCAGCAGGAAAGCGTCAGCCACGCTTTCTCAGAATTACCAGGCGGTGCCGGCAGAGCCCGACATGCGGTACAAGGTCTGGATTGGACAGACACTTCGTCTGCAAACTTCCTATGGCACTGAGTTTCCGAAGCCCTTAAAGCACAGTGATTCTAAAGGGGAAAAAGGAAGGACAAAGGCATTTCAGCATTGTGTTTGTCAGAGTTCTCCAGAAAACAACCAACAGGATACATATGCACATGCACACATACACACACACACACACACACACACACAGATGTGTGTATATGTATGCGTAGAGAGAGAGAGACTGATTTTAATATATCGGCTCATGTGCTCCTGAGGGCTGGCAAGTCCAAAATCTGTAGACCAGGCTTGCAGACTAGAAAGTCAGGCAGGTGTCTAGATGCTGGAGCCTCGAGGCAGATTTTCTTCTTTGGGAAACCTCAGTGTTTGCTCTGAAGGCCCTCAGCTGATGAGGCCCACCCAAATTATTGACAGTAATCTCTTTTACTTGAAGTCAAGTAATTGTACGTGTTAACCACATCTACAGAATACCTTCGCAGCAAGACGCGATTAAATATCCAGTTTGATTAAACAGCTGCATACTATGGCCTGGTCTGGTTGACTCACAAGACTAACCATCACAGCCCACGCTCCCTCGACTTGGTGCCCACTCACATCTCCTTTAGCGGCATTTAATCTCCAAATAAGGACAGGAAGAAAGTCATTCTTCCCTCTAACATGGTACCCCTCTCCTGTGGACAACTCAAAACACAAATACTCTCCCCAAGAAGGATGCAAAGTTCTTGGGTGATGTTCACTCCTTTCCATGATATCCTATGACTTAAATACTATCATGTGAAATTAACTGTTATTGATACACCTAGTTACATATGATGTTCTGTGATAAGAAGATAAGGAACAGAAGAAAAAAATTTATTTGATACATGCACACTGTCTACAGTCTGGGAAGGCTTCCTGGAAGGCTTCTTGCATCCTTGGGCTGGAGCTTCTCTGGAGGGCAGCGGGGTGTTTTCTGTTTTTGGAAAGGCATGTGGAAAGGCAGTCATGTTGCTGAACATTTGTCCTCTTGAAGCACCAGTGCCCGCTCTAAAACAAGCTCCAGAGCTAGTACCAGCTAAGTAAGAGCTAAGTAAGAGCTAGTGCCAGCTCCAGTGCCAGCTCCACCACCAGCTCCACAGCTAGCACCGCCTTCAGTGTCAGACATCACACCAGCTCTAGTACCAAATCTGAAGTTCGAGCCATTTCTTGCCCATGCCCAACAGCTAGATGTAGTACCAGCCACAGAGCTAGTGCCAACTCCAGAAAACGGTCAAAAGCTGGGGCCAGCTCCAACACCAGCTCCAGCAGCAGCTCAAGAGCTTGAGTGTTGTCTGGAGCCAGCTCTAGCCAGGCTCCAGACTCAGAGCCATTTTCAGGACCAGCTTCAGCACCCAAGCCACTGCACGAGCCAGTTCTATTACCAGCTCCAGAACTAGAGCCAGTGATGGGTCTATAGCCAGAGCTAGCCCCAACACCAGCTCTACCAACAGCTCTAGCACCAGAGTTGGGGCCAGCTCCATAGCTAGAGCTAACCCCCGCTCCCACACTTGCACAAACTCCTGAGATAGAGCAAGCTCCACCTTCAGCTCCAGTGCTAGTTGCAGGGTCAGGGCCGGTGTTCTCTCATGAGCTAAAGCTGGCTTGAACACTAGCTGTAGCATCAATGCTGGAGATAGAGGCAGCTCTATCACCAACTCCTGTGCCAATCCTAGTGATGGTTCTAGTGCTCACTTTAGAGTGAGAACCAGGTTGAAGCTAGTTTACAGCCAGTGCCAGGTTCCAAGGAAGAGCCAGCTCCAGCATCAGCTCTAACACTGACTCCAGAGTTAGAGCCATTTCTGGCACCAGCTCGAGAGCTAGGGTCAGCACCAAGTTCAGAGGCAGAGCCTGCTCCAGCAACAGATCTGGTACCAGCTGCAGAGCTAGATCCACCACAAGTGCTGGAGCAAGAGCTGGCTTGGGTACCAGTAGCAGACTTAGAGCCAATGCCAGCTCAAGAGAAAGAACCAGCTCTGACAACAGCTCTAGCACCAACATCAGAGCTAGATCATGCTGTGCTACCAGCTCTACCACCGATTTCAGAGATGGAGGCAGCTCTATCACCAACCCCCCAGCCAGAGCCTGTGCTGCTCTGGTACCAGAATCTGCCCCAACACCAATTCCAGAGGTGGAGCCGGTGCCAGAGCTACAAACCAATCCACCACCAGTTTTAGCACCAGCTACAGAGCTAGAGCTAGGACTGGTTATAGAACCAGAGCCACAAGAACCAGGTCTAGAATGAGAACCAGAGTTAGAGCCACTTACAACAATTACTCTACACAGCTCCTGTGCAAGAGTTGGAGCCAGCTCAAGAGCTTTATCAAACTGCAGAAGCAGGTCTAGATTATCGCTGCAGGTAGTTCCAGCTCCAGTGCCTTCCCCAGAGCTAGAGATACTGGCGGCTATAGAGATAGCGCAACTCTAACACAGGCTCTCGCATGAGCTGCTGAGATTGAACCAGCTCCAGCTTCAGCTCCAGTTCTAGAGTCAGAGCCATCTTTTGAGCTAAAGCCAGCTCCAGCACCAGCTCTAGCACCAGCGAGAGAACTAGCCCATGACATCACCATGATGGGTGGGGCCAGGTGTTGGGCTGAGGGGTGGGACATTTCCTGCCAGACAGCTCACTCCCAAGTACCTTGATCACATCCACTGCCAGCTCCTCGTCCTCCCTCACTCCATGAGGTCCCAGCCCCGGGGTCTCTGTGGCCCTGCTTTCCCAAAGAAGGCTCAAAGCTGACAAAGAGCCCTCTGGTGTTGGAAACTGGGGCCAATTCATTAAAAACAGTATACATTTTGACCCAGAAACTCCACGTCATGGATTCTGTCCTAAATAGAGATTTGTGGTTACAGGTGTTCCCCTCAGCACGATTCAGAGAGTGAAAAACTGGAAATGGCCCCTGGCCCAAGCAGGGGGTCTTCATAAATTCTGATGCTGGGACAGAGAAAATACCAAGTGGAAGAGGATTGACTGGCGGTGGCCATGCCTGGACAAATCAGGCTCTAGAAGAACACAAACCCTGGAACGCTCCGTTCCTGACACCCACAAGTGCACACACACATACGCACACATGTGCACACACGTGCACACACTTTACAGACTTTCTGTGGGTTGAAGTCCTGGGATCAGCACCGCCAGCACAGGCGTGCCCCTGGGCACTGCGATGGGTCCTGCAGGCTGGTCTCCAGAGAGGAGTGTCCTTTCACACTTGTCTCTAGGAGTGTGCTGGGGCCTCTGCTTCCTCACATTGTCACCAGGGCTGGTTGTCACCACACTGGAACCCTGCCCATCTGATGGGGCCCAGTGCCCTATCCACAGTGTCTCCATGTGTGCGTGTCCCCCTCATGGAGCTCGAGCGTCTCTGACACATGCTGCCCCTGTGTATCACCCCTCGTTGGCGTTGAGTGTGTTTGCTCTTTATCTCTTTTTAAAACACTGACTTTCGAGCGTTTTTTGGACGAGAGGGATGTGTAGCCTTTCCCTGGCCTTGGGTTATGAGGAATGTTTTCCGGTTTGTGGTTTGTCTTTCCAGCTTTCTACTCTTTTCTTGTTTTTGTTTTGGCCACAGGCGTTTCACGTCTGGCTTCTGGCTCTGGTGTCCCACTTAGAACAGCAGTCTGTACCACAAGATTATGCACATATTTACCAAAAGGGCTTTATTTGATACATCAAATCTAGAATCCACCTGGGATTTTCCTATCAAATTAGAGAAATTCTATTTCAAATAAAAACAGAAAAGGAAAACCTATCAGGCCCTGTGAAAATAAGAAGGCAGACACAAATGGCCAGTTATGGCATGATTCCACTTATAGGAAACATCCAGAATAGATTTTAAAAAAAGCAAAAAACAGTGACAAAAAACAGATTAGGGCTGGCCAGGGCCTGAGGGATAAACGGGGAGTGAGTGCTTTTAGAACAGGGTTTCCTTTTGGAGTGTGAAATTGTCTGAGCCCAGATAGCAGTGATGGATGCACAGCATTGTGAATGTCCTTAATGCTCATAAAGTGTACAATTTAAAATGAGAAAACATAAATTTAAAAAAATTGAAACATTTAATTTAAATAATTATTAAGAACTAAACAATAAAGAAAAATCAAAAAGAACAACTAAGAAAGAAACACATTAATGAGGATAGGGAAGGAAATTTCTGGTGAGGGAGCAGTTTGAATGGGTGGTACAGGAGCTGCTGATGAGAGACATTGCAGAGCCAGCTCTCCCAGGCCAGATGGTTTGGCTTCAGGTGCCTCTTCTTCTCCTGCAGGACCCTCTTCAGGGGATGTGTCTCCCTGCTTGCATGGTGGGGCCTCAGTTGCCTCCTGGTCTCCTACCGGAGCCCATGCAGGGGATGGCTCTCCCTGCACGGTGGCTGGGGCCTCAATTGCCTCCTGGTCTCCTGCAGGAGTTGGTGGTAATGATAGTTGTCCGGGATGTATGATGGGTACTGAGGTAGCTCTGAGGCTTGTACAACAGTCAGTGCAGACGTTCTCCCCACAGCTGCTGATGCGGTCTTGTGTCACAGCTGCTCATCCCTGGGGGTGAGGGATTGGATGTCCCCTTCTACCAGCTCCACGCTGATCTCCTGTATGGAGCTCTGCAACGGCAGTGACCGGCAGCCGACCCAGAGGCATCCGATCCCTGCCAGCTGCCCAGCTGTCCTTGTGCTGCTTCTGCCCTCGGGTCCTAATTCTCCCAGATCAGGCACATACCTGTGTCTGCACAGAATTCCACCCTGAATGAAAGACATACACCTCGGGCAGAAGGGTGCCACTCCAGCACTCCACATCCCACCCAGCCGGCCTTGACCTGGGCTGTGAACATGACCCACCAGGGTCGTGTTTGAAGCCCACCAGGCTTCTAACACCTCAACGACCTGCTCCTGCTCATGGTGGTCCACCCTCATGAACCCGCCATTCCACACACACACATGGGGAGGGGATGTAGGGCTGCCCAGATGGGACCACAGTGCTAGTGTGGTCTGGATTGGCCTGCAATAGGACTCCCTGTGTTACGTTTCTGTCCCTCCGGTTAAACGGCCACAATTGTCAGCCATGAGAAAGGAACCCGCATCTGCATCGCGGGTGGTCTTTGGGGGCTTTCCTGGGGCTCTGGCCCCTGACCATCGAGAAGAAGCAACTAAACACGTTGCTGCTCCTAGACAAGTGCTAGACAAGTGAGCTGGCTTGGGGGCTGTCTCTAGGATGTGGGTGCCTAGTTACCAGGGTTCCAAGTACTCTTGGGCTCCATGAGGGTACTTCCTGGGGTCCCCTTACCTAAGCTTCCTCCTCACACAAGACCTCCCTAAGGGCCCCCCGGGCTGCTGACTGCTCACTCTCCATCTCCACACCACATCCAGACACAGTCACACCAACACAGTCCACCCCACAGCCTCTGGGGAGGTCTGGACGCAACCAGGGCCCCAGCTTTGAGGACACAGAGTTGAATGCAGTCCCGCTCCTGCTTCTTGGCAGTGATGTTACCCTGGACAACCACGTGCCTCTCAGGTCCTCCCCAGTGTCCCCATCTGTGCAGTGGGGGTGTCTAGCGTCTACTCCCTCGGGATGTCATCAGGTGCGATATAAGATGTTTTATGTTTTCAAGTATATGTGGAAACCATTCTGGTTGGAACGTGATTTGGCCTGAAATTTATTTGAACCAAAGAAACCTGACTCACGGCTTGTCAGACATGCATTGTCTGTCTGCTTTAATCGTTACCCTAAAGTAAAGAATGTACTCTTTGAAGATAAAAAAACATCCCTCCCTTCCTTTGATGTCAGCACCCTTTCAAGATAAGACTGAATGCCTCATTTCCCCCAGCACCGAGGCCATGGTGACTTGCTGTCTATGTGCTCATCAATAGCAAAATATCTCCTTGAATCCTTGAGAGAATGTGCACCTGTCATGCTTGATGTGTGTCTCTGTCTTTGGAAATGGGATGTAACTCTGCTGAAAACCACTCTTCTTCACAGCGCTTTCTTCCCTTGCAAAGATGTGCTCCGGGCTAGAGTCCTCAAATGAAGTTGGGCTCAAATAAAACTTTGTGCTACAGAATGAGTATTGATTATTTGCGGCACCTTTTCCTGGCAACCACGAAGGGACTTCTGAGACGCCCACCTGAGACCAGGTGGAGCCTACTTTCAACCAACACTGGTACCACAGGGGACCGTTGCACTCCACCACCCCTCCTCCCCCCCCGGCTTCACTGCACTCTTCAGGTGCTCTGGTGAGTTCTCCCGAAATCTGGACCTCCTTATTTAAGTTGACAGTCCTGACTTGTTATTCCAGCTGTTTTGGGTCTGAAGACTTCAACATCTTAAGAGTGTGTTGGTACTCTTCCTAGGTAAGAGGAACCTGGGGGGGGGGCATTTCCTAGGTAAGGGGAGCCAAGAGGGAGATATTTCCTAGGTAAGGGGAACCAAGGGGGAAGTTTGGAGTGAACTGGGTTAGCTAACCTCTTTAATTTGGCTTTCAATTGAAAAAGAGACATGTTGATAAAGTCTGAAAAAACTGACAGCAAAATGAGAAACTGAATTTGTTTTGTTCTGAAGAAAAGGGGCACTTGCTCTTTCCAGCCACAAGTTGTTCTCAGGTGACTGAGAACCTGGTGTAAGTGTCTGAGGACAATCTCCATGACATGCGGCAGTCCCATAGGGAACTCAGTCACCATCATTCACTTTAAATAATTAATGGCTTGTCGAGGGACCCGCACACAAGGATTGTTCATCCAGTGCTCTGCACCCCTACGGTAGTTGTAGACTGCCCACAGGAGAAGCTAAGACACGTGAGAGAGTGTTCATCACCTTTTAGGAAGTGACACTCACAAGCAGCACAGTTTTGACCCGCTACACTGTCCTTAGAAATTGTTCAGACTTTATATTAAAATGAAAGTAAAAGAAAATGAGAAACCACACTTTCAAAGCCAACAATGCCAGATGGGCACCCACCCACTTCAATTCTGGCTGGCTCTGTGTACAATATGTATGGAGCCTTTACTTGCAAGTACTTAACCAAATGCGGATAGCTGTAAATGGCTGAATCTTTGGATCAGGATAACCTGGGATAATTTAAAATTACACTGGCCACTTTGGGGCTCCTTTGAGCTTTCAAAACTTGTCTTTTTGTGCACTAGATTTGAGAACCGTGGAACAGACAGATTAAATGCAATCTTTAATCTCTAAAGAGTTAAGCATGCCACCTTCCAGCACACCTGCTTGAAAACTAAAGGTACCAGAAGTTGTAAATATTTAAAACAACAGCAAAATCTTGCTACGCTTGTATTGTGTCCTGAGAGCTTGGCTTAGTAACCATCAGGTTGGGCGCCCCAAAATATGGTCAGACAGAATTGCGGGTTGCACCCAGTTTGCAGTCAGGTATGGTTGGACAGAAATATGGGTTGAACTCCATTTGTGGCTAGGGTCCTACCAAAATGCCACCAGCTTCAGGGGTGTTACATTGGCCATAAGAAGGAATGATCTAATTAGATAAGATTGCTTAAGATGTGCACTTAAAAGCAAAGCCTTCAAAATTCCAAAAGAGCCCTACTGAAAGTTTGGTTGCAAAAAGCTAATAAAAAATTAAGTTATAAAATGTACCTAAAAGTCTATTAAATTATGGCTTTACAGACACCCCCATAATCGACCTTCAAAGAGGGGCCCAGTATGATCCCCTCTCAGAGTTAATGAGATCATGAGAGATTTTCTGGGAAACTTAACGTTATTTCCTTAAACAGTCAATGGGAAACTTAAATTAAAAATTAATAGAGTTGTTTAATACTGCCAGAAACACAGTTTGGATCCAACTATTCTTTTTTTTTTTTTATTGATGTTTTAATGGTTTCTAACATTGTGAAATTTTGGGTTGTACATTTTTGTTTGTCCATCACCATATATATGTCTCCCTTCACCCCTTGTGCCCACCCCCCACCCCCACTGCCCCTGGTAACCACAGTCCAGTTTTCTCTGTCCATGTGTTGGTTTATATTCCACCTATGAGTGAGATCATACAATGTTTGTCTTTCTCTTTCTGGCTTATTTCACTTAACATAATACGCTCCAGGCCCATCCATGTTGTTGCAAATGGGACGATTTTGTCTTTTTTTATGGCTGAGTAGTATTCCATTGTGTATATATACCACATTTTCTTAATCCAGTCGTCACTCGAGGGACACTTAGGTTGCTTCCACTTCTTGGCTATGGTGAATAATGCTGCAATGAACATAGGGGTGCATAAGCCTCTTTGGATTGTTGATTTCAGGTGCGTTGGATAGCTTCCCAGTAGTGGGATGGCTGGATCATAGGGCATCTCTATTTTTAATGCTTTGAGGAATCTCCATACCGTTTTCCATAGAAGCTGCACCAATTTGCATTCCCACCAGCTGTGTATGAGGGTTCCTGTTTCTCCACATCCTCTCCAACATTTGTTGTTTTTTGTCTTGGTGATTATAGCCATTCTAACGGGCGTGAGGTGGTATCTTAGTGTTGTTTTGATTTGCATTTCCCTGATGATTAGTGATGTTGAGCATCTTTTCATGTGCCTATTGGCCATCTGTATATCTTCCTTGGAGAAGTGTCTGTTCATTTCCTCTGCCCTTTTTTTGATCGGGTTGTTTGTTTTTTTGTTGTTCAGTTGTGTGAGTTCTTTATATATTATGGAGATCAACCCCTTGTCAGATGTATGTTTTGCAAATATTCTCTCCCAGCTGCCAACTATTCTTTTTTAAATTAGTGAGTTTTGTATTTTACCTGATTCATAGGAAACATTTAACGAAAACCGTTTAAGGTCTCTGCTTGTGTCTGTCTGTGTATCTATGTATGTCTATGTGTAAGCGTTATATATATGTGATATTTTTCTACCTCTGGATGATGTAATTTCTAAAAGAGCTCCATTAGTAGGCTTAAAGTAAGCATTTATATAAATTGTTTCTAAATGTAGTGGAAACTAACCCAAATGTTTTTCAAGTTAACATGATATCATCTTTAGTAAATGAAAGCTTATTTAAGTTTGTTGGTTTGATGAAGATAAGCATGTTTTCAGTATTCTAAAAATTATATAAAATTCCTAAAAATCTGATATGTCCTGGTATAATTCTAGTCGTTATCTTAAAATGTGGCTTATAAAAATAACCAAATTTCCTTGTAATTACATTCTCATGTTAAGTCTTTTGTCATTGCCAGATCGTCATTATTTTACTCCTATGGTTTTACAAATACGTTTCATCTTCAGAGAAATTCGCAACAAGGCCTCTGACACTCCCAACATTTGACACACATGGACAGAAAGCTTCTACAGTACGTTGGTTGGGTGATTTATCCTTTTTTTCTGTGAAAAGTCAGTGTTTGCAGGCTCCGGGCTCCTGTCACTTCAGCAAGTGTGTGAGGACACCCTGAATGCAGTGACCACGGGCCACTCCGACGTGTCGCCTGGCCGTCCTGTCTTCTTACACTCAGACTCTGTCATTCCACCTATATTGGGGAAGAGGCGAGGCCAGTGCAGAGCCCGAATGGCAGGCACAGCCTGAGAAGGTGGAGGGACTCTTGTCACACGGTGGCCACCACCATCTCCCTCAGTGGACAGTCGTTCCCAGGGGCCTGGGTCTCCGTCTTCCGTCCCCTGAACCCCCGCCGGACGTGCAGGCTGACACTCCATGATGATTTCTGGAGAAGTGGCTCTTGCTAGCACACAGACCCTGACATCAGTGAACAAAAGACTCTTGGCCTGCCATTCTCGTCAGGTCCACCCCTGACTCACACAGGGGAGTCATGTCCTGACCACGCTTGTTTCTTGAATGTGTGGTTGGCTCACATTTTCAGGAGGTCAGGAAACACCTACTGTGCACTCACTGTGTTCATGTGACAGTCAGACGCTGAGAACCACGCTGCAGGAAGAGTGCTCTGACTTGGCACAGCAGGTGACAGTCTCGTTGAGCACCTGGCACAGGTTAGACACTCGGGCTGCTTTTCTGAAGATCCACACTGCTCTCTCGCAGATTACGCTCAGGTCCCAGCACCTCCTGACCAGCAGCAGAGTTACTCACACCTTCTGAGGGTCGTTCTCCCCGCAGGGGCTGCATGGGAGCTGCTCAGGTGCCTCGGCCTACCGTGCAGCCTGAGGTTCCCACAGACCACTTCAGATGGCCTTGGCGGCCTCAAATGGGGTGGCTCTGTGAGGTAGCCATTGTCCTGGGGCATGCCCTGCCCCGTGGTTGAGCCCCAGGAATGTATCCCCTCCCCAAAGGACCCCACACTTGCCTTTCTCTCTCCCAGGGTGCATCACCCAGCTACCCTCAGACGCTCATGCTGTGGCGACCAAGAAACCCAGCCTTTCTTCCACACCAACCTTGATATTTCACACGGAACAGCCCAGATTGAGCTTGAGCTGGACACAATGCTTGGAATCCCTCTTGCTGTTCTTTTCTCAGGGGCCACACTGAGGGCAGGCTGAGCAGTCAAGTTTAAAAGGAATAATCCAGAGAGTGTGGTCACCTCCTCGAACCAGGAGTCCGTTGTCTTGCTAGGGAGGCAAATAGGTAGAATGTAGCTGGTTGGGGAGCTGCCGATGAGGAGCGGAGAGACTTGGTCTTGCTGTCGCTCTGGTAGGGTGGTGCCAGCTGTTGTGAGAGAAGAGCACAGGAATCTGTGCCCATCAGAAAAATGCCACGTGTGCGTCCACCCTCAGAGATGGAAACTGAACAGGCTCAGGCTTGTGACCCGAAGCTGTTCCTCAGCTGCAGTCATCCACCTTCATTACAGCGAGAGAACCCTGAAGATGAAGCAAAGGCCTGATTGAGTCCCTGTTCCTGACCGACTGTACGCCAGGAGCTGCCATGTGCTGGGGACGCGGTGGTGAGAAGCATGCATTCATTCCAGCTGGCGCATCTGGGGGCTGGCTGCCTCTCATGAGTCTGGCCTCAAACTAGGAAATCAAGAAGAGGCCGCCTGCCCCCAGAGCAGCCGAAGGAGGCCGTGTTCATGAGGGGATTCCTTTGGGCAGATTCAACCCCTCACCCTGAGCTTCTCAACCTTGCCTGTATGATAGAATCATCTGGGAGGTTACTGATTGATTGTTTTGATGTACCGTATTCAACATTTGGTAGACATTTGGCTGGTTCCACATTTTGGCTATTATGAATAATGCGAGAACTTCATGTATGAGTTTTAAATTGGCCCAGCGTTTTATTTTTTGGATCATTCGCATACAAGTGTCTGTGTGAACGTGTTCTCAGTTTTCTCGAGTGTATACCTAAGGAGTGGGATCACTGGGGCCTTCATTTAATTTTTTAAGTTAGGACACTTTTACCACGTAATTCATGACACGCTCGGTGACCCTGAGTCCAAGACACCGAGTACTGATTTCCCTGAAGACAACTCGGGCTGTTCCCTACAGGCTCCTCAGAGGCTCTGCCGGCTTCTCCGAGGTTCTCCCTGGACATCAGGACCCTCCCAGTGACCCATGCTCATCAGGGTGGCAGATGGGCCTGGGTCTCGCTGATGCTGCACAGCTTCCCGCTGGGTCAGCTCAGGTCCAGAGCTCCTGGAAAAACAGCTCAAATGAGATGCTCCCCCATCAACATTTGTGACATGGGAGCTCCGGGTTCTTGCCTTCGTCCTCCTCCTCCTTCTCTGTGCTGCCTCCGCCATGTTGATAGGGACTTCCTTTAACCCTCAAAAGTGTCAGAATAACTCACATTCTTTCTTGGCCATGCTTCAAGCCCAGCGTCCATTCCTGTTGCTTTCTCTACGACATCGATGTTTTTAAAACATGGACATGTGAGTCACATGACGTAAGACCATTTTAAAGTGTACAATTCAGTGGTTTTAGCATATTGTCTATGCGGTGCAACCTCCCCCACGATCTCATCGCACACATTCCCTTTGGAGAGCTCGTTTTCACCATCATGAGCCCCCCCGCCCCCCCAGTGGAATGTCACATGATAAAACCAGGGGGGGCATGTGACCACAGAAGCTGCTCTTTCCTCCTATGGCCGAGTTCTTTATGCTGCCTTTTGAGAGAGGGTGGGGGAAGCTTTAAACCATTATTTTATCCAAGAGAGACTGAGTCAGACTCTTGGGGGTGGAGTCCTGGCATGGGTAACCCCCCTGGGGATCCGAATGTGAGCTGCGGTGAGAACCTGCCAAGAAGCAGCCAGAGATGCTCCAGGAGGAGTTATGCCCTGGTTGGGGGCGGGGGGACAAAGGCATGGTTCTGGGATTGGCTGGACATCTGCTGGTTCCCTGCATGCGCCACTGCCCCCACCACCCCAACTCAGCACACAGAAGACATTGAACCAGCCAGAGACCCCTCCTGAGAACTGAGGCCAGGACGCTGGCAGTACCCTTTCCCTCCTCCTATCAGCCCTCTTCATAATGCAGACCCCCACACAGATGCTAAGTTTGGTCCCCTGCGTGGAAGTCCTCAGTGGCTCCCCATGGCCTGTAGGAGGGTGAGGCCCCTGGCGGACCTGAGCACCCACCTTGCATTTCAGCCTCAACCCCTAGCTGCCCCATCCACTCCTCCCTCCCCCGCCACACTCCTCCATTCCAGCCAAGGTTACCTCTGGCCCTCTGCGCCTTTGCTCCTCCCTCTGCTGGGTCCCCATCTTACCAAGCTCAACCCTAATGTCCTGGCTTCTTGGTCTGCCCCCTACGGCTGGACAGTGGTCATTCCCTACCCCTGGGCACAGCTCACCCTTGTGGTCTAGCCTGGCCTTGCACTCCCTGGAATAGCTCCTTTCCCTGTCTTCTCACCTCCTCGAGAGACTCAGGTGCAGGGGCCACGGCAGGTTCCTCAGGGTCCCCAGCATCTGGCACAAGGTCCAGCACCGCCCGAGTGACAGTGACTGTGAGTGAGTGGTGGGAAAGGGAGGTCGGGCTCTGGAGGCCTTTGTAACTTTTGAGAGTTTGGGGGACATCAAGAGTCCCTGTGGATGCCCTAGCTCCAATGGGGTCTCTGAATGAATGAGGGGGGCGTAGTCTGAGGACCCCAGAAGGGAAAGCATTCACAGCATCCAGAACTTTCTTGGGCTCAGGGTGGTGAGAGAGCTTCAGCCCCATTGTCACTCCATTCAGACACCAGGTCTGCTTGTCCTGCGGGCGGGGGTGAGGCGGGTGGGGATGGATGTTGGTGGGGTTCAGTGCAGGCTCAGGTCTTCAGCCCTGCCCTGGTCACACCGGCCCTCCGTGGAAAATGTCAGAGAGGGACAGTGAAGGGTGTCCAATGTCCAAGACGTCTGTCCTGCCCTGGCATCCCCAGTGCCTACCTGACAAAAGGGCAGGAACCAAATGCCAGAGCCCTTGTTGGAGGGACGCTGGGCATGGAGCCCTCCCTCGTGCCCCCAGGGTATCTTGTCGGGAGGCATCACCTCCTGGGCTTCTAACAACAGGGACATTCCTGGGGGTGTGACATCCACAGTAGGGCTCCAGGCTTGGGCCAGAGGCCCTGTGGCCCGGAATCCAGCCCCTGATCCTCTGCCTGCCACCAGCAAGGCGCTGTCCTGCTCCGCAGGCCCCTTGACCCCCAGGCCCACCTAAGCCAGATGTTTGGGAGGATGGATGGGCATAGCAGTCAGTCTCCAAGATGGCCCCAGTGATCTTGCCCTCTTGGTTTCACACCGTTTTGTGTTCTCCTCCTGTGTCAAATCAGAGCGGGGCGGTATGCTCACAGAGTATGGTGGAGGCAGAGGCATGTGAATTCTGAGGCTCGGGGCCAAAAAACCATTTTGTCTCCTATACTGGCCCTTGAATCCCTTGCCCTGGGGGAATCCGGGCACCATGTTGTGAGGTCACTCAAGGAGCCCCATGGGGAGACCACTGTGGAGAGGAACAGGCTCCCTGCCAACAGCTGAGCCCAACTTGCCAGCCCTGTGAGTAAACCACCTGGGAAGTAGATCCTCCAGTCCCAGCCAGGACTTGAGATGATCGCAGCCTCCTGAGGGACCCTGAGGCGCCTGCTCAAACTGCTCCCGAATTCCTAACCTACAGGAACAGTGACACATAAACAATCATTTTAATCCATTGCGTTTGGGGCAACTCGTTACCCTGCATCAGGTAACTGATACAGCCCCTCTCGCTCTGGGGATGTGTCCTCTCTCAGCCGCTGGGTGTGGACGGGGAGGTTGTTCTGCCTTCCTCCCAGCCCCTGGCCATGTTCCTCGACCATGGAATGGAGAAGGAAAGAGATGAGATGTGGCCCTGGAGCAGCACAAAATCAGATGCCCTCAGCCAACATGATATTTTTCTCTGTTTTAATTAACACTTTACAAAGTACAAAATACATTGTCTTTTTGGGGGAACATTTGATATTTGTTTCTCTCCATCACACAGTACATGAATCTTGAGGGTTCCGTGTTTCTTCAAGAATGAAAGAAAGCGTGAGGGTCCCCACCAGGATGTAAGGCTGCCCAGTTCTCCCCTCTACAGACCTGGGGACAGATGTAAGTGCCACTGCTACAGCTGGTGACCTGGGGCAGGCCAGGTGAGGGCCAGACCCCCGAAGATGAGCTTCTGGGTAGGGCAAGGCCCCCCAGAATCCCACTCTACCCCCAACATCCACTCACCCCATCTCAGGATAACGGAAGTGATCTTGGCATAGAGCAAGAGGGGGGCGTGGGATTTTGTTTCTTACTCCCCGACTGCAGCATGGAGCCCACCCTGCTCAGTTCTTCCCTGGACCATTTCCTGAAAAGGTAAACTGAGGCAGGGGACAGGGAGACGCACTGGGCTTGGCCTGTGACTTGGGACATCGACTTGGCCTCTTTTTCAAACCCCCTTCCCACCCCTTCTCCAACTTTGCTAGACCCTCTTCAGGGACGAGCCCCAGTAGGCGAGGGGGCACCAGCACCCAAAACCTCTCCCTATGAACAGTATCCTGAGGACTGCATGCTTCTGAAGAGCTGGCTCAGTAGGTCTAGCAACTTTGGGCTGCATGGACTGCCAGGCCTCGCAGAGCACAGCAGAGCCCCTACTTGGGACACCTCTGCCCCCTCCACAGAGCAGAATTACACATTCAAGTGGGCTGGGGCAGTCCGCAGTCGTGCATGCAAGACCTGCCACACCCTCATCAACTCCACATGTAGCCCCCGGGTAAGAATGCTACCGAGGCCTCAAAATACTGGATGGGTCAGTCCCTCAGCTAGGATTTGGGCTCTACACACGTGTGCTCGCACACACACTAATGTGGATGACATGGTACATGCTCACACATACATGTGTGTATATGAACACACGTGTGGCCATCCACTGAACACTGTCCTGCCCCCAGGGCAGGGGCCACCCTGCACTCCTGACTCTCACAGCCTCCCACCACCTTGAAGCAAGAGCCACAAACTCCCTCACCACCAGGCTGCCCACAGACACCAGGGGCCGGGCCGCCGGCTCCTACCTCCACTCCAGTCGCTCCTGGTGCCACCAGCCCCAAGGCCAGAGGCTGCCTCAGCCACCAGTACCTGTCTTTACCTTCCCGAGAGAGCAGGCGTCACAGGAGGGGTGGACATCAAAGCTGAAGGTATGGAAAGGGGATGAGAGACAGTTAAGCTTGTCCTTTTGCTGCCTCTAATTTGAAAATGAAAGAAAGAAAAGAGCTGGATAGGTCTGAGAGGTAGGCAAAGGTCTCTCCTTCAGCAGGGCTCTACTCCCCTCAGGACAGCCCCGCCACTCTTCCCAAGCCTGCCCTCTGCTAGGCCGACCACCGTCCACCAGACTGGTTTCTCCCCTCCCAGGAGGCCTCTGTGAATGGAGGGCTGCTGCCCCTCCCTCAGCACAGTATCCAGGAACCTGAAAGGCCAAAGCTCATTTCTTTCCGCTGCTGTGAGACTCCGTCATCCTCCCCCAGGCTCCGCTCACGAAGCGACACCAACTTCATTTCTCCATGGATGTGACAGCAATGACTGGCTGCTCCCTGCCCTGGCATACAGTAGGCACAGATATATTGGGGGTATTTTCTTCCTACCCTTGCCCAGTGTCCACTCAGAGAGTGTCATCAAAAATTCCTCAGTCACGGGGCTGGAGTGCTCAGCTCTCATGTGGGTGCTCCCCAAGGCCCCTCTCTTAGCTGGGGCCGGCAAGGGCCCTAGTTGTCCCCACATCCAGATCCAGAGGCTCAGAAAGGCGGCCCAGGGTGGCCGTGGGACTCCTAAAGTTCTTCCAGGGAAATGCTGCCAGGCGGGTGGGCCGGTTCATCTTTGATTATCAGGCAAATGGTGTCTTGGCTTGGGGTGGGAGCCTGGCCTTTCCTATCTCCCCAGAACCTTCTCTCCTGACCTCCATGGCCTCCTCTGTTCCCTCAGAGGGGACAAGCCACACAAGACCATTCATATTCTTCTGGACACTACACTTGTCCCCTAGGCCATGCTGCCTGGTGGGAGAGGCCACAGTGGGCAGCTCTGGGTCACCTGGCTCCCTCCTTCCCCACAAGGGGTCTGTGGCCTGGAGTTGATGGGAGGGGGAGAATGCTGATTCTTGGGGGCCTCTGGACCCCCTGAATCTTGGGGAGGAGAGGTCTGCATGCCTCTCCAGCTCAGATGTGTGCCCTGGGCTGAGGGCAGTGGCATGGGCAGCACCTGCTGGGGGGCTTTGGAGACCCCCATGGAGGAAGGGGGTGCAGAGGTGGCACTGCACATCGCTCTGATGGATTAGGGTTGGGGGCTGAGGGAGAAAGGGGTTTCTTGGGAACCAGTGGAGGCCATGCAGAGGGTTGAGCCAGAGCACATGTTTCTAATTGGGGGTGAGGGACAAGGGGTGCTCAGGGCTCCCCCGTCCCTCACTCTCCCCTCCTTGAGCTCTCACCACTCTGGAATGTACAGGGATGGGGCAGGGTGGGGCGAGGTATGAGGGTGGTGCAGAGGGTATGAGCTTTCCTCACCAGGGAGAGGCACAGAGGCAAAGACACACCTGGCAGCCCAGGTGGGGGCTCCAGTCACTGACTCACTCTGCCTCTGGGCGGCCTGGCCCAGGAAAACCATTGCCCTCTCGTGCACCTGTCTGTCCAGCCAGGGCCCAGAGATGCTCAACACCAACAGGACTCACTCCTCAGGCCTCCCTGAGCTATTGGCTGCCCTCAGTGCCTTTGCCTTCAGCCAGTAGGAACCGTGGCCATGGGCTCTTCCACTGGGGAGTGAGGGCAAAGGTCATGCAAGATGGCGGTGCCCCAGAGAGCTGAGGCATGAAGCAGAGAATGGCACTGGCAGCCCTGGCATTTTGCTGACGTGGATTTCCACCCCTGCACAGATGGCTGAGCTTGCCAGATGCAGGTCCCCTTGTCAGCCCAGCAGAGTGAAGGAGAACAGCCTCAGATCACTGATGGTCCAGCTCAGGGCTGTCCCAGGTGTCCTGCACCAAGCACAGAGCAGAAGGGAGCAGAGACCTCCCTAACCACCACCCAGATGAGAAATCTCCGGGAAAACCTTGGCCCTGAGTCCCAGAACTCCCTGGTCCCATGAATGGCCCAGAGTAGAGTTCACAGGGCTGTGGGGAGGACAGGATAGGGGCTCAAGGTGGGCGCTGGTATTTTAGATGAGTGGGAAGGCATGAATTTTACCACATTTTATCCTTAGGAGAGTTGGAGGAGCAGGTGCAGTCGTGTCTCCATATCTGCCCTCCCTGTGTTGATTCTACTCACCTTGACAACTACCGCTGCACTGCCTGCTACACGTGCACTGATCTCATTCAACGGCACAGAATCCCCACCCTGGGAGCAGCATTGTCCCCATGTCATATGGGGAATTGGAGGTGCAAAAAGTGTCACCAACGCCCTCCTTCAGCTAGCAAGTACACCTGGTGTGGAACTGAGGGTCAGGAAAAGTGTTCCTGGAGTTTCTACCTGCTGAGCTTGGCCAGGTTCTCACCCTGCCCTGGTGTTATGAGAGGTTTGGGGATTTGATCCGAGATGTAAAAGACACTTTTTACTCCAAACAAATGGACTGAAGGTATATTTTATTATATAGAGGGTAGTAAAGGCGATAGTCTGCAAACAGATCCGAATAGGTCAAATAATAAGAGGGAAAAAACACCAGCTCGACTGGAAAGGGAAAACATCCACATCGCCTGAGATAGCAGTAGAGCCGAATAGGTCATATAATAAGAGGGAAAAACATCTGATCGATTGGAAAGGGAAACACCAGATCGACTGAAGGGAAATGACACAAATCAACCGGAAAGAGAAACACCAGGTTGACCGAAAAGAGAACACATCAAATCAGTTACTTCACAGTAAATCAATTACTTACATCAAATCAGTTACTCATAATATCCACGCCCCACTGCCGGGAGAGCCCTGTCAATTGACGCGGCTGGGCAAGGATCACACGTCCTGGGCAAGGTGTCCCTTCCACAGGTGGAACTCTCACCGGGTCTCAGTCTCCAGCAGTTTATATAAGCAGTTACAGAGTTTACAGAGCAAGCATCCAGTGTTTCCATGCACAAATGGTTATCAGTGGCGTACGTGCACTGAGCCCCCTGGCTATTGTCGCAGCCCAGTAGTTGTGTATGTGCATTGTTTTCTTTGGTTATCGTCTTAGCCCGGCACAGATGGCCAGTCCGTCCCGTGCTACGACGCTCCAAGAGCCTTGAACTGTTACAACTTGCAACTCCCTCCGTGGGAGAAAGGCCAGTTCCCAGGAAAAGGCCAGTTCCCACCACACAGAAAGCAGCTTTGTATTTCTTTGTGTGCTGGTGGCTATAGGTCAATGGAGCGGCCAAACATGGCTGTACTCATGTCAAGACACCTGGGCGGCGTGGTGTCTCCTGGGTTTTGGGAAATGTGTGGAGGCTCTTTGGGCTGTGCCAGCGAATGGGGGAGACCACAGTCATTTCAGGGGGCAGAACATGCCACAGACTGAAGAATTGTCGCCACCCCCAACCCACACCCAGGGTTCTGAGGTGAGAACCCCTGGGAAGACAGGGGAAGGACATTCTAGCTCTGGCCTCGCTTGGTCACTGGGGATAAAGAAGGTGCTCCTAATCAGCACAGGTGGCTGGTCCCTGAGGGCATGGGCACTCTGCACTTGGAGCATATTAATAAAGACTTTGACACACTTAGAGCCCCAGAGTGATCTGGTCCTTTCACCTTCTCTAAGAAAGGATCCCCTTGGCCTTGGAGCTGGGTTGAAGGCCACAGGGTCAGGGGCCTTGTGTGACCTTGAGGGAGACTCTTGTCACGGTCAGCCCTGGGCAGATTCCCTGAGCCCCAGTGACCCCCCCTGTGCTCCTCAGCATCTCTCAGACATAGCCGTGCCCCTTGGCCAACCCTTGGTTCCTTTGCTGGGACTCCCTCCCAGGCCCCTGCTCTACTTTGCCCCAGCCCCAGTCCAGCCTCCCACCACCCCTCTCCAACTGAGCTACCAACCCTCCTCGGTCCTGCCCACCTGTGACCAAGATCACAAACCAGGTCCTGCTGGTCACTCAGAGGCCACCACTCAGCTGGGCGTCACCCTGATGGGGGCCACCTCCAGCAGGAGCTCCGCAGCCACACTGGTGGGGCCTGGTGGACACATGAAAGGCTCTGGGGAAGGAGACCCTGGGCCAAGCAAGGTCAGGGCTGCCTGCACTGCCCACTGTTCTCCCTCCAGCCCTCCTGGGGCCAGTAGGGCTAGGGGTGCACCCTCTCATCTCTCCACCTTTTGTTGTGACTCACAATTGCTTCTGGTTTTCTCCTGGTGAAGTGAATGTGCTTTTAAAAAACGTGAGAAATTGAGAAAGGTGTAAAGAAGAAATTCATAATCGCTGCTAATCCCTGCCCGTGTAACCGAGCAAAGGCTCCTTCTGCTTGCTGCAACCTTGAAGCCAATCACAAGATGAGTCGGTGGTCAGGAAAGGAATTTACTCGATTAGTTAGCAAAATCGGAAGATGATGGACTCATGTCCCAGAGACCATCTTAAACAAGCACATAATCTGTGGCAGTTCTATAGGGACTAGTGGGCTGTGAGGGGGCTCAGGAATATTCACCATCTGGCATCGGCGACAGGAGACATCACACCAGGTCTTTCAGGTGTCATCGATGATGGATGCCGGCATAGATGTTCTTCCTGAGGAGGACGTCATGTTCCTAAGAAACTCAAAAGAATAAAGTTATCATCTATCACTCTTGGGAGGTAGGTGTGTCAGCCAGGATTATTTCCGAGAGCTGTTTATCTCCTAGGCTATGTGCAAGGTAAAACACACAGAGCTTGAGTGAGCTAGTCAGACGTTACTCTAAGTTACAAAACGGCATCCCTCGAGTCAACTTGCTCCAGGCCAGTGTCACCCATGGGTAACATTTGGCAAATTTTCTCCCAGGCCCTGCTGCATTTGTGCTTTCACTTCTTGTTTTCCTCATTCACATTAATTCGTAAGCATTTTCTGAAGTCAGCACAAATATTTTTCCAGCTGCATTGAGGTATGATTAACAAAGAAAAGTTGTATACATTGAAGGTGTACAATGTCATGATTTGATGTATGTGCACATTGTGAAATGAATACCACAATCAAGCTAACAAACAGTTCCGTCACCTCTTGTAATAATCCCCCTTTTTTAATGCTAAGAACTCTTAAGATCAATTCTCTTGAGTATACAATGCATTATTATTAACTCTGGTCACCACATTCTATATTAGATCTTGAGAACATCCTCATGTTATAATGAAAGTCTGTATCCTTTGAACAACATCTCCCATTGCCCTCGCACCCACCAACCTCCATCCCTGGTAGCCACATTCCACTCTCTGTTTCCACGAGTTTGACGTTTTTAGATTCCACATGTAAATGAGATCATGCAGTGATTGTCTTTCTGTGTCTGACTTATTTCGCTTAGCATAATGTCCTCCAAGTTCAACCGTGTTCCCAGAAAAGACAGTATTTCTCTCATATCTAAAGCTGGATAATATTTAATTGTAGATACATGTAATGTTTCTTAATCCATTGATCCATCAGCAGACACTTAGGTTGTGTCCATATCTTGGCTATTGTTGTCACCAACTAACTGCCCCGAGTAATTCAAAGGCAGTATCGAAAGCACTTAACTGTTTCTTTTTTGTTGTTTTGGTGAGGAAGATTAGCCCTGACCTAGCATCTGTTGCCAATCTTCCTCTTTATGCTGAGGAAGATTGGCCCAGAGCTAACATCTGTGCCCATCTTCCTCCGTTTGATATGTGGGACGCCTGCCACGGCATGCCTTGATGAGTGGTGCATAGGTCGGCGCCAGGGATCTGAACCTGCGAACCCCAGGCTGTTGAAGCGGTGCGCCCAAACCCAACCACTATGCCACCAGGCCGGCCCCTTAACTCTTTCTCAAAGTCGTTTCTCAGTTACGTTAAGAGACGCAATCACCAACCACCCTGAACCAGTCCAAACCCCACTGCAAAAGCAACGCCTGCACAGATGGGCCAAGAAGTCTCCAAAGTTACTTTTGCTTCATTTTAATGTTAAGATCTCCACCCCAGGAGGAGCTTAAGCCTTATTAGCATAACATGAAATATACGGGAAAGCATGTTTTCAAACTACGCCTGGGATAGCTTGTACCCACCTCTAGACGTGATGACGAAACTTTCCTTTTGAATATTTATTCCCTACCAAAAATAAAAGGCACTTGTTTTCCCTTGCTGAGAGAGCCACAGCTTTGGAAGTGATTCCCTGTGGTCCCCTTATTTGCGGCAAATGAATTGTACTTTGTGTGAGAACTACTTCTGGTAAAGGCTTTGATTTCAACTCACCAAATAGGGAACTCATTTTGGTTTGGTAACATTGTGACAAGTGCTGCAGTGAACATGGGAGGGCAGATATCACTTGAAGATACTGATTTCATTTCCTTCGGAACTATACCCAGTAGTGGGATTGCTGCATCACATGAGAGTTCCATTGGTAATCTTCTGAGAAAAGTCTGATCTTTAATCTTTGACAAACACTGTTTTCCATACCGGCTGTATCAACAAAAATCAATTCCAGGTGTATTTTAAATCTAAATGGGGGTTTTTACAATAACTTCTCTAGTAGGTACCTTAGGAAAACAGTCTCAAGATCTTGGGGCACGCAAAGATTTCGCAGAACACAAAGAATAGTAAACCTAAGGAACAAAAAGATAAACAGGAAATTATTAAAAATGAGAACTGTCAGTGAAAAGAAACTTTTAAGAGAGGAAAAAGGGCAGGCACAAAGGGGATAAACACTTGCCATTTATTTATCTGACACAAGACTCTTATCTAGGATATTTAACTAACTCGCATAAATTTATAAAAATATTACAGACAATCCACCAGAAAAAAAGGGCCGATTTTACAAGACACTTCAAAAAAACGATAACCAAATGGGAACAATGAAATGGAAAAGGGCTCCACGTTATTACTCAGGAGGAAAATGCAAATTAAGACCACAATGAGCTACCACTACACATACACCAACACGGTTCAAATCAAACCTCTTACGGCACCAAGCGTTGGTGGAGATGCGGAGCAACTGGAACTTTTATACACAGCTGGGAGTGCAAACTGTTTAATCCACTTTGAAACTCTTTGGTAGTATCTCCTAAAGGTGGACGTACACATACTCTATAACCCAACAATTCCACGCTTAGGTATATACCCAACACAGATATGTTCATATGTTTACCAAAAGATGTACAAGTTGTCCAGAGCAGCATTTTTTGGCATATCATCAAATTGTAGACAACTCATCCCGCATCAGTAGTGGAATGGATAAATAAAATGGGTTATATGTTTTATCGTGGAATACTATACAGAAATAAAAATTAAGTACAGCCACATTCAAGAATATTGATGAATCTTACAAGCAAAATGAAAGAAGCCAGACACCAAAGAAGACACTCTGTATGATTCCATTTAAATAAAGTTCAAAGACAAGAAAAACAAATTCAGAAGTTAGAGTATTGGTTCCCCTTGGGGGAGAGAGGTCAGTGACCTGGGAGGGGCACATAAGAGGGTCGTTGGAGGGCTAGTCATGTTCTATCTTTTGTGGGTACTGGTTAGCAGTTGTGTTTCCTTTGGATAATTCACGGATCAATGCAAATATGATTTCTGTACTTGCTGGTATGTATGCTATGCTCCAACTTGCAAATCCAATCTCACGATTATAAACTTTTTTACTGATTAGTCCCAAAGCATACGTGTTAGTGCGAGACTCCAGACTTATGGGTCTACATTCATATCCTGGATGTAACCTCTTCCTACCTCAGAGACCCGGGCCATGAGATTAACTCTCGGGGCTTCAGTTTCTTCATTTGTAAAATGGGTTACTTTTGGAACCTCTCTCTTACTCAGTGAGATAATTAACTCCTTGCTGGCACAGCGCAAGAACTCCATAAATAATGGCTCTTGTAGTTGTTCTTGCCATGCTTAACTCTTTGGGCTGGGGAGCTGGTGGACAATGGTCTGTGGTGGAGGGAGGAGCAGGATGGGGATCTAGTCAAGACACATGCTCCAGGTGAGGGTGTGGGGACAGAGCAGAGCTGATGCTGAGGTGCAGGAGGAAGGGTCAAAGGCCTGGGGCTCCTGCTTCCTTCCCCATCTCAGTTCCTGCCCCTCTATAAATACAGGAGTTTAACTAACCGGGTGATCTCTAGCTGGTTAGTCCTTCCAGCGAGGACATTGGAGAGTCGGCAGCGTGATGGAAATGCCATGAAAAGCCAAAAACGAATTTCCCAGTTTGATCCACACTCAAACCCAAAGGACCAGACCTGGCAGTTAGGGGAGGTGGATATAGTGGTGGGATTATGGGTCCTGCCTATTTTCTTCATTGTACTTTTTTCTATTTGGGACAGGAGCCACCTGAGCCAAGGAGCCGCCTGAGTGGCTGTGGCCCCTGGGGTGGTCCCCTTATCTGAAGACTCCACATGAAAGGGTACCCTTGGACCCGGAGAGCAGAGAATTGCCCTCTGTGGATGGGATGGTGTGGAACTCCCTGTGCTCAGGGGTGCTCTGTCCACCCTGCTAAAGCCCCTCCATGAGGGACATGCCTGCAATTGATGGCTTGCAGGGGGACCAGACCAAGAGGAGGGGGCTCAAGCTGTCAGTGCCCGGCCTCCAGGAGCCAGTGACCTTACACACTCTTCCCCCTCACCTGAATCAGCCCCCAGCCCCTCCTGAGTGGAGTCCCATCTTCCCAGCCTGGCCCATTAGAACCTGAAGCCCCCTGAGATGTTCATCCTGGAGAGGGGACAGTCCCTTGGTGTGGCCCTTGTCCCTTCCAGGGTGTCTGCCCCTCCCAGCCACCAGGGCCTGACCTCTCCCTGGGGGAGTCTGAGTCTCAGAAGCTGCACTTCAGCCCTCTCCCAGCTGGCAACATGTGTGCACACCATACCCACAACCTGCTCCACCGAGCCGTGCACACTGCAGTGTGCACAATCCGTGCACTCAGCCTTCTTTGCGGTAAAGGTTTGTCCTGCACAGGGAAGCAGGGGTGGATGGTGAGGAGAGAATGGACATGTGAAATGCACCTAGAGCAGGGAGGAGTGAGGTTACCTGGGGACACTGGGAGGGGTGTGGGCAGTACCGAGGGGCCTTGTGGTCTGCCGTCATGATGTGACGGTGGGACCAGCCCTCGCTCTGCACCAGCCTCTGCCACTCTCACAGCTGGGGCAGGTGCAGAGAAGGTGCAGAATGGGTCCCAGGATGGATTTTACCTTGCCAGGACCATGGAAGGAACAGGAAAGTGTTGCAGGACAGGAGCGTGGGGCTGTCCTGGAGCTCAGTGTGTGCAGAGGAAGGAAGGACGTGACATAGGGGAAGGAAAGCGAACGTGGAGCAAGGTTGGCAGACGGAGACCCAGTGGGCTGAGGACTCATCAGGGGAGGGAACCCCCAGTGGGTGGGCTGGAGAGACACTGGTGGGTACTGGCTAGAGTGGGCTGGCCATAAATGGGGGTGTCGGTCATGGTGGAGATGGTTAAATGCGCAGAGTGATGCCAGGGCAGTGGGTGGTGGGGGTTGAGGGAAGGTGGGCGGAGGACAGGGCCTAAGGGTCCAGGATGTCAGAAAGATCATCTGGGTGGACGCAGAGTGACCAAAAGGGTCGATTCACAGTGGTGGTGGAGAGACAGACAGTGCGGCCTTACACCCACACCTCGAAGTGCACACACAGGTGAACACACAGACATACACTCCCCCATCAGTGCACAGGGTGCAGTTTGACCCACAGGCTCAGTGCAGCTGCTAGATGTGCTGGCCCAGGTAGGCAGCCCACTCTGTGTGGCCACACCACTGCCTCTAAGGCTCCTCCTGCCCTGTGGAGACCCCCACTGAAGAGCTTCATCATCTGCATGTCCTGGTTATTCATCTTGTCTTGGAAGTAAGCGATGCTATGGTCCCTCTCCAGGATGAACCAGCTGTTGATGATGGGTCTCCACCCTGGAAGCGACATGGGTTAGGGCCATGTTGGACTTGTTGGGGTTCATGCAGTTGGGGAGGTTCTTAATGCCTGAAGGAGGGAGAACAGGGTGGGGCAGGACCCAGTGCAGGGAGCTGCACAGGTGGGCCCAGAGTAATCATATTTCTTACAAGTGGAAGAGGGAGGCAGGAGGGTCAGAGGAGAGAAGACGTGAGGACGGAGGCAGAGTCAGAGTGAAGTGATGTGAGGAGGACTCTGCTGGACACTGCCAGCCTTGAAATTGAAGGAAGAGCCCAGGAGCTAAGGGATGCAGTGACCTCTAGAGGCTGGAAAAGGTGAGAAAATGGATCCTCCCCAGAGCCTCCAGAGGGAAGCTGCATGAATTAGAAAAACAACACTGGTCTGTTGAAACTGGTGATCTGCGCCTCTCAGAAGGGGAGTGGAGGAGTTGAGTGGAGTTTCTGAACTTGATGTGGAGCAAAAGTGCAGTGATCAGCGACCTTAGCTGGCCTAGTGGCCTTTGCAACCCCCACCTATGGCTGGGACCCCTCAAGGCTGACCCCAGCAAGGTTAGGGTTGAGGTCAGTGAGCCCCCACAGGGCCAGCTTCTTGGCTGTGGGTCATTTACTTCTGCTGAGTTGGATGGCAGGGCCTTTGAAGTGCTGGGCAGACTCAAACTGAGTTCCTCCGGGAGGAGACCAGCGTGACTCCTGCTCCAGATGGTTCTTCCCAACACTTTCGTAACTAGACTTCAGTGGGCAGGCAGCTCGTATGTGCAGACCAGTTGCTCCTAGGCATCGTGATCATGAGTGGACATGCACCGCCCTCTTGACCAGCGTGTGAGCAGGAGGAAGTCTCGCTTCACCCACCCGGGGAACTACTGAGATGAGGGGGTCTCAGGGAGAGTAGCATTGAGAAGGGACAGCTGAGTGGAGGCAGTGACAGTCAGACTGGCCCCAGGACCAGCTGCAGCAGGTCGGGGCCGTGGTTTGACCACTGACCTCCCTCTTCTGAGTGTCCCCTCAGGAGGGACATTTCCTGGACCTGGAGAATCTGCTCCCCAAATGTGAGCAGGGGCATTTACCTGCACACATGACACGGCAGATGGGCTGTGTTGTCCTCACAGAGCACCGCTCAGAGCCTCTTCAGAAGAGAGCTCGCCACTGAGCTGCAAGACCAGCAGCTGGCTGAAGGCCACCAGTGGCAGTGCTCCAGGAGGGAGCACATGGGGAGATTTGGGGTGGAGGGCGCTGGGCTGGCCTTTCCACTCTGTAGGCTCCTCCAGGGGCAGCCATGGCTCCCACCTCCCTGCTGGGCCAGTGAGGCTCCTGGGAGGGTCTCCTGCCTCTTTGGGCTTCCTTCTCCTTCATATCAGGCATCAGCCCCCACACCCCTCTCGCTCTCCTACACAGCTCAGCAGCCACTTCCCAAAGGACCCAACTGAGTAAGAAACCAAAAAAAGGCGCCAGGAGTAGAAAGGGAGAAATAGAAATGTTGTGCCTGCAGGAAAGATGAACTCTACATGGTCAAACCCCTTGGGGTCCCAGTGTCTCCATGATGAGCTCTCTGGATGTCATGTGTGTTCCTGGAAAAAAGGCTTTGCTGTATTGCATGTGTAGGGAGTAGCTTGTGCTTGCAGACATAGCATGAATGTTCCAGTGTGGGAATGAAGAGTGCGGCCAAATGGGGCGGCCACAGAGCCTTCGGCCCCAGCATTTCAAAAGGCAAGCATATGCTTTGGTTCATACTTTTTGAAGCTGAGGGCCAAGTTGTCACTGCTAGAAAAAGTCCCACCCCAAAACTAGAGACTATGGGCATTGACATCAAGTAGGTCAAGAAAGGATCGGATGCCCATAGACAGCCCGTGCTAGCAGTGTGTCCTGTCCAGCCAGCAGGCTCAGAGCCCCACATCTTGCCATCTGGGTCCTCAACCACTGGCATTTCTCAGGCCCGGCACTCGATCAAGGCCCTGCAAAGATGAGACCCTCAGATATGGAAACCCGTGAACACAATTCCTACAGGGATATTTTGTCATTTTGTTTTAATAATGCGGCACGTTAGCACCAAAAGTCTGTCTTATTTAAGGACATTTGGGGACAAATATTCTAAAGACTCAATCCATTCCTGAGAACTCCACCCTCTACTTTCCCACGCCTCCTGAGTGGTGCCTGCGATGGGTCTAAAGTATTCCTTAGCATCCTTTTCATCATTGCCCCTCTGGCACCTGCCACAGGCAGACACTCTATAGATGCAGGTGCACTGAATCCAGCCCAGCGTCTCGTCTGGGGTGGGGAAAGACAACAGCAATCAGAAGAATAATAATAAGTGAGCATCGGCACATACTATGTCTCCCTGAGTCCCCCTATCCAGGAGGCACTTGGCCCATGGTCACATAGCTGGTCGGGCCCGTCTGACTCCTAAGGCCCCAGCCTTGGCCCCTGCTCCCTGGGACTTCAGAGAGCCCAGAGCTGAATGGGAGTGAATGGGGTCACAGGAAGTGTGCTCTGGTGTTGCTGACACCGGCTAACCCAGCAATAGCTGTCATGCATCTCCAACATCCCCTCTCCTCTCAGGGCTCCTTCACCATCCATTTGGTCTCAGTTGTAAAGATGAAATGTGTCTAGTCAGGAGCAATGAATGACAGATGGAAGATGTTATTTTCCCCCCCAAAACATCCTCTGTTCTTTTGGAATCCCTGCAGTGCAACTTGGACCAGCAGGTTTGGGGAGCAGGTAAGCACCCCACTGGTTGCTGGTCTCCTCTTCCATCAGGCCGAGTGGAGGTGTTGGGGACGGGCTGGACAACACCTGGTGTGGGCCAGGGACTCTGACAGCCACTGGAGCCTAGGAGCACCCTCCTTCACCGTGCATCCACACAGACCAAGGCAAGGAACTGCCCTTGAGGATGGTGTCCAAGTCTTCATGGCTGGTTTCTCCTAAATTTTAAATGGCTCCAGGGGCTCCAAATCCCCCCCCGGTGGCCCTCCCATGCCAGGGTGCAGGGTTTTCCAGTCTGAAGTCTACAGCCTGCAAGGCTGCGTTTGGGCTCTGGATGGTCACCTGGATCCCACAGCAGCAAGTAAATCCCAGAAGGAGGTGAGGAGCTGTGAGAACCAAGGCTATTTTTGTTCTCACATGTTAATTTTGTAAACGTGTATGAGCTGTGCATTAGACACCAACTTTTAGTCACTCTCATCTGATCTTTCCACGTTTTTCTCCCCTCCAGATAACTCTTGTGTTGTCAAGCTACCAGACCATAGTAGTGTGTTTCCTCCTTCCAGGAGAGCTTCCTCTGCTGTGGGGTCCCACCTTGCCTATGGGTTCAGAAGTCCAAAAGAGAGATTGTCTTTTGAGTGAGTTGTCAGTGTCTCTGCATTCTGCCTCTGTCTTCCCCGGGCGAGGTTGAGCTGAGGCATGTGGAGCATCCCTGGGGCTCAAAGTTCACAGAGACTGGTACCCGACACCTGTCCCAAGGCTCTAAAGGCAGAGACTGGCCAACTCCCAGGTCCTCAGGGCCACAGGGAGCTGTGTGAGGCTGTGCATGCTTCCCAAGCACCAGGCGTGAATGCTGGGAGGAGGCCCAGGCTGAGCTGTCTTCAGGGGGCCTCTGCCTACTATGAGAGTGGACCTCAGAGGCCAGGCCTGAAGGGCTGTCACAAGCTGTCAGCTCAGAGCACCATCACCTCTGTCCGGCGCTTGAGGACAGAGACCATCAGCTGGGGGGAGGGCTGAAGACCCACAAAAGCACTTCCTTAGAAATGGGGTAAGCATTTGGACCTCCACTGAGCCCAGTGGGCACCCAAAAGAAGAGTCAAGAAGGATTTTGCTTCTCTCTAGCCTTTCCTCTGTGGCCTGTGCTGGCCCCACAGGCTCATTTGGAAACCTGGTACGCGTGGATGAGGGACAAGTACAGCAGCTGCAGCAGCACTGGTCTTTCCTTCTGTCCTGCTCCCTGCCCAGCTCCTGCCCCTCTGGTAACAGGACTAATGGGGACAGACTCTGTTCTTCTGCTCCCTGGTGTGGGCATCGGCCTGGAATCATGTTTTAAACCTGTTACTTTCCCAGTAAATGACCAGGTTAAGTATCTGAAGAGGTTGGAAGGGACTAACGGCCAGACATAGTTGGGTATGAGCTTGGACTTCTTCCTCTCTTTCTCCTGCAAAACTCACAGTGGTGGTCCCCAGGCTCACTGGCAGAGCCCAGGCAGGAGATGCTGCAGGCTGGGGTGGGTGTCCACTACTCGCTCAAGGAGAAGGGTGGAAACCAGGTTGGCATCCAGGCAGGGTGAGCCACCAGCCAGATAGCCACCATGGACAGGCTGCTTAGAGCTAATGCCCCAAAGTACGTGATCATAGAGCAGGGCGCCCTTGAAGACTCCAAGGAGGCAAGGCCAGTGTGCGCTTCTCGTTGAGCTTCAGGTGCTGAGAAAGACAGGTGGATGGCACCCACAGACGCAGATGTGGCAAGAAAAATGAAGAGTCGAGAGCCAGGCAGGGCAGGGCACACTCAGAACTGCAGGACAAATTCCCTTTGATGCTCCTACATGCAAAACAACATGTATCAGTTTCTCTGAGACTAAAACAAGCGAAATCAGATGTTCTGTGCTGCTGCGGTTCCAAAGACTCTCTGAGGCGCCACCTGTGAAATGTGGCTACAAAAGGCTGCTGCTGGCCTTTTGTAGGCCTCTCCAACCAAAAGTGAACTCGGGTCACCCATCACCATAGCTGCCATCCTGGGTGCTTGAGCCCACCTGGGGGACTGTGGGGGGAGGGAGTCACCCCAGAAGACAAGGAGGAAAGAAGGAAATAACTCCACCCTAAATCTTGCAGTTCTGCCCAGAAACCAGTGCTGAAGTGACATTTCCCATGACCGGCTTGCACGTGCAGCCTCCACCCTCATGCCACACACACTCTGGGAAAAGAGGGGGTGTGCGATAGGAAGAACCCTGCTACTTGTTCTAAAACTGATCAAATGTCGGAAAGCACTTCGTGAAGACTAACTGACTGCTCTAGGATTTCTGATGGATTTTTCTTTATAGTTTCAATCTCTTTTGTGAAAAAAATCCTGATTTCATTGAATTGTCTGTTTTCTTATATTTAATTGAGCTTTTTTGTGATAGCTATTTTGAATTCTCTGTCATTAAGGTTATACATTTCTGTGCTTTCAGGGTTGATTTCTGGGTGCTTGTCGTTTTCCTTTTGGTCTGGAGATTTAATATATTTCTTGGAAATCTTTTCTTGTCAGTACATGTGGATCTACCTTATTGTTTCTAATTGCTCTATAATATTCCACAGCATAGAATTACTATAATAGTTTTAGTGTAAAACTGCCATAGAAATAGTGATATTTTTGAAATTTAATTTTTTTATAATATTTTCTTTTTTTTTAATAACATTTGAGTGTGGGTTTTTTTGTTTGTTTCCTTGAAGTCGGAATTTTCTTTTTCTTTCTGTGTTGTGGTTGGTTTCAAGGAGGAACATGAACCTTCTTTGGTCATCTTCAGCCAGGTGTCTTCATTTATTTACTCGTATCTTTGCATAATCTAATTCCAAAGAAATTATGTTGTATTTGGCAGCATTTGGGAACTGTTTTATTGAAGAGATTATGAAATGTAGACTGATTTGTACTATTGTAAGCAGTCACTTGTATGACTGTTTTTGGATTTTTTTTGTTTTGTTTTGTTTTTTTGTGAGGATGATCAGCCGTGAGCTAACATTCATGCCAATCCTCCTCTTTTTGCTGAGGAAGACTGGCCCTGAGCTAACATCCATGCCCATCTTCCTCCACTTTATGTGGGACGCCGCCACAGCACGGCCTGAGAAGTGGTGCCTCAATGTGCACCCGGGATCCGAACCCAGGCCGCCAGCAGCAGAGCGCACGCACTTAAACACTATGCTGCGGTACCGGCCTTCGGATAGTCTTCACTGTACACATACTTGTGCATTGAGACTTTTGAACTTTAAAATCATACCACTTTTGATTGTTACAGTGTCTTTTCAAACAGAAACATCAATTTTAAGCAGTTTCTATGAGAAAGGAAGCAGATACCATCCCTACTGGGACTAAGCACTGGTATGATTTGATTTAAGTTGCATGAGAAGTTGATGATTGTATCTAAAGTACCATTGTTGCTACTAATGTTATTACTACTACACTTACAACTCTGATAATGATACTAGTAATATAGTAAAAATATTTATTAAGTATTTATGTGCCAAGCACTTAGCATAGTGGTATCTCATATATCTAAATAGGCATTTTTACAATATCATCATTTACTTTCTCATTATTGATATTACACAGTAATAGTCACGAATAGTCAAACCATGGTATAAGCAAAAGGTTAGAAACAAGCATTTGATTTACAAAAAGGAAGCTTTCCCATTCCTTTGGAGCTTCCTTAACACTTCTTGAAGGAAGACAATTGCATCCTCTTGTGGGTATCACCAGTACTGCTTCGACTGGCTGACATACTTAGCTGTGTGACTTTGGGATATTAATAAATGTCTTTCAGCCTGTTTCCGTACAGTAGAATGGAGACAATATTGCTTACCTTGTAGGAATGTTAGGGTGAAATGAGAAAATATAAAGTGCCTGAGAACTTTTAGGTATTTAAAGTGAGCAACTTGAATTTTACCCATGTATAGCAATGATTGTCAACTGGGTTGGAGGAGATGACATGTTCTCCTATAGAAGCCTATCAGAATTTCTTTTATTGTTTTGGTGAGGAAGACCGGCCATGAGCTAACATCCTTTGCCAACCTTCCTCTCTTTTTTTTGCTTGAGGAAAATTGGCCCTGAGCTAACTTCTGTGCCCATCTTCCTCTATTTTGTATGTGGAATGCTGCCACAGCATGGCTTGATGAGTGGTGTGTGCGTCTGTGCCCGGGATCCGAACCTGCAAACCTGGGGCCACTGCAGCAGAGCATGCAAATCACTATACCACTAGTCATCAGAATTTCTGAGTGAGGCCTTTTTAAAACCATATATGATCTCCCCCAAATGGACATTCTTTTCTCATCTTTTTCTTTCCTCCCCCTCTCAACTCTTGAACTATGGCTATGTCAAACAACTTTTCCTGATGAAAGACTTTTATGTTGGGATAGAGTGGAAGAAAGCTTGAGAACTTTTGATAAAAGTAGTAGTTTCCAACTTCCCTGTATCAGATCACTTGGGGATCTTTATCTAAGCAGATTCCCTGGCTGAACTACCTAACAGAAGTTCTCAAACTCTAGTATGCATGCACAAGAAGTGCAACTTCCTTTGGATTGCTGATAGTGAAAGGGAGAAGGGAGGGGGAGAGAGGAGAGAGATGAGTTTTGTGTTTAAGAATGAAGAATCCAGTTGACTTTCTGTAAATTTTTAAGGGTCGCATTCTGCTTTACTATGTCTCCTTGTAACTAACTACTCGCATTTATGCATTGTGAAAGATTGGATCTGTGAAGAAAACATCACAGGGACTCACGCCCTGTTAAGGGAAATGCTCCTGACTAATAATGCCAAAAACCACTCTCCTAAACAACTCCAAGAAGGTATAGTAGATTGGTACTCCTTTTACCCCTTTAGTAGTGCAAAGAGATGTTAGGCTCATTGAAATCTTAAAATCATGCAGAATTTCCCTGGGGATATACTAACGTTTTCGTGAATATAATTTTAATATTTCTCTTTGAGTTTAAGGAGTTTTAACCATTTATTTCTGATATGCTTGTATCTGTTACCTCATAGGTCCTACGTTATATCACTGAACAGGTTGTGTGAAAGGTCGATAGAAAGAAGTCAGCAATAAGTGCCACGGAATAGAGCAACGGACTTGCGGTTACTGGATAGTGTTCTAGATCACCACTGTCAAATAGAAATAAGACGCAAGACACACATATAATTTTAACATATAATTTGAAACTTTCTATAGCCACATTCAAGTAAAAAGAAAGGCAAAATTAATTTTAATAATTATTTTATTTAACCCAATATATCTAATATATTATTTCATCAGGTGCTCGATATAAACAACGATTAATGAGATATTTTACTGTTGTTCCATACTAACTCTTAGGAATCCAGTGTATATTTTATACTTACTGCACATCTCATTTTGGACTAGCTACATTTCAAGTGCTCAACAGCCAGATGTGGTTAGTGTCTGTTCTATTGAAGAGCACAGGATTGATATTATTGAATAACAGCGATCTGCTGAGTGCTTATAACCTATAAAGGGTCAACAAATTCCAATCTTTCAAATGAATGTGACTACCAAAGGCAATATTTGGGTATATTTTCATATTTCAATCCATTTTTAAAATCTTTCTGAATCACCAAGGAAATGAACCTTGTCTTTGGGTCACTAATGTGATTTCTTAAATGAGATAGGTTTTGTTCTTTGTGAAATAACTACACCTAAATGAATTTTTCTTAAAGTCCTTATTTTAAGTATGGCCAAAACTATGGCTAGGATTGAAAGTTTTACATTTAGAGCAACATTATTTTCTTGATTTGTTTGGCCTGTAGTCTGAGAGAGCAATGTTACTTCTTATTTGGTAAGCTGTATAGAATTTAGATTATGACTGCTAAGTTTCCCCTTTAGCATTTTCAGCTGTCCCAGTAAGACATATGGAAACGATACAGATTCTAGAACGCTTGACTCTACTCTCTGCCAGTGAACTTATACCATATGCAGAAGTATTAACATCCAATATGAACCAGCTATTGAATTCAGGGGTTCTGTGGAGAATGCTTCAAACAGTCAATAAACTATGCATGGTTCTTAATACCGTGATGCCTAGAAGGTAATTTCAGTGTATTGTTACACGTAATAGATAAGTGTATAGCAGTGATTATATACAATAACCTAAACTTAATGGTTGAAAAAAATTGTTGAGTGTTTAACAATATAAATCCCCTCTGAAGACTACTAATTAAAGAGTCATTATAACTTTCAGAAAAAGCATAAATTTGATCTTAAGAAACAGAGAGAAACTATAAAGTATTTCCTACTTGAGAAACTTTAAAAGTGAGTTCTCCTGTATAGGCATCTGTCATTTGTGGCTAATTGTGACTTAGATCACTGTTGTGTCTTGCATCATTGTGGTGGCTCCAAATTTTGCTGCACATTAAAATCACTTGGAGAGCTGTTAAAACTCTTGATCCCCAATTGTAACCCATGCCAATTAAATCAGAATGTCTGCGGTTGGGAGTCAGGCATTAGTATTTTTTTTTAAGATTCCCCAGTTGATTCCATTATGCAGCAATGTTTAGAGAACACTTGATTAATTATTTCTTCTTTAGTCAAATGGGTCTCTGCTGGTCCATAGATTGCATCAGAAACACCCGGTCAGCTCTGAAAAACAGGATACTGGGCTGGCCTTCCCTGAGATATCAGATGCTTAATGTTCAATCAAGTAATTTCGATGTGAAAAATAAAAGCATACACTTAAAAAATACTGTAAGAATTTTCATATTTTTAAAAAAGGCAGTTTTGTAGTCTTCTAAGAATAAATACAGCGGTCCTGTGTTCTTTTGTTTTATTTTAAACTGAGGCTTTGGAATATTTTATGTGAGTAGGAAACCTCTAGGAGTTCAGAAAAGGTTGAAATAAATGGTTTCTAACTCAATGCAGCACACATTCTTGGATCAGTTTTCAAAGGCTGGTCAAAACCTGCTGTGTTTAAATAACAACATGCTGGTTTTCATCACATTTGTTGATGATGTAAACAAAATGTGTAACTATATTAGTAAATGTTAATATTCATGTATTTTTTATTTTATTTTTAATTTTTTGTTTATTGCAGTAACATTGGTTTAGAACATTGTAAAAATTTCAGGTGTACATCATTGTACTTCTATTTCCGCATAGAATACATCATGTTCACCACCAAAATACTAATTACAACCCATCACCACACACATGTACCGAATTATCCCTTTCACCCTCCTCCCTCGCCCCTTCCCCCCTGGTAACGACCAATCCAATCTCTGTCTCTATGTGTTTGTTTATTGTTGTTATTATCTACTACTTAATGAAGGAAATCATGTATTTTAAGTTAAGGTTACAACATTTGTCATAATGTGATCTTTTTATTCAAGTGAAAACAGAAGTGTGCAGCTATTTTGAATATTGGTTTATAAACATTCATATTCTTTATCAAATGAACTTGTAGTTTTTTGTGTTTTCTTTCACTACTGTTCACCTGAAAGGAACAGTACAAGGGACTGGAATCCAGGACTGTCTGACTCCAGAGCCTACGTGTATCCACTTCTGTTAACGCCACACACGTCAAATGGCCATACAAGGCTAGAGTCGGTTGAGAGCCTTAGGAATTGAGCAGAGGAAAATCGTAGTAGTTTCCCTGGAGCAGTTACATAAACGATTTGATATTTAAAAAATTGTAAAAGCAGAATAAAAATTTGAAGATATTTTTAAGTATTGATAAATTATCCTTCATTCCACTGTTTTAACAGTAAGTTACACTTTTTATACTTTCCCTCCATCTTTGCTTATGCACATATATTTTCACATAGTGGAATTCATAATACCCAGTAGGGAGTCTGCTTTCTTTCATTTAACTTTATATGAAATTTTTTTTGCAAGTTGTTTACTTTTGATAATTATTTTATTGGCTTCATAATGATCAAACTGATATATCATAACCGTATAGGGTGCTATTACTAGACCGGGAGGTTGATGACTTTTTTCAGGATTACAATAGGCAATGTTCTCAATTTAGGTATTTTTACTTTTTCTTTCTTTTGGATTACTCTTTTAGGGTAAATTTTTGAGCCTGAGATTACTAAATTAAAAGGTAGAATTTATTTTTAGCACTGTACATTTTGCAATTGGGGAAGATGCAGTAAAACTGAAAGGGAAGCAAACAAATCCACTCTCCTCCCGCTGCTCCCCCTGCAGCAAACCTCTCCCCACACTAGTTGCTCCAACTTGAGAAAATGTCTCACGTTTTACTTTTTTGAGACACTAGTATCGGAGCCAAGCTTAGGCTATTCAGAAATTGACAAAATCACAATTTGGAGAGATCACGATTAACTCCCTACCTTCGAGGAAGCTGAAGTGCTCTTCGTGGCAAAGAAGAACAACCCGGTTTTAGGAGGGACAGAAGGCGGATGAGCCTTGATGGAGCAGAAGTGACCGGGGCGGGAGCGCTCTAGAGCGTTGCTCTGGTTGAACTCGGTACATGGGGAAGCCTGGAACATCCTGAGGTTCTGCGGCCAGTCGTCAACCAGCCTTGTCGCCTGGCCGGGCTCAGGCGTCTGGCAGTTCCCGCCTCCGTCTGTGCCACACCCAGGCCGCCGTGAAGGTCGGAAACGTGAGCTGAGCGGCGCTGACGGGCGCTCTGGGAAGAACCCGGCAAGGCTTCAAAGGGTTTGCTTTCGCTTGGTCTACAGACCTGAAGAATGAGACTGCGAGTTTCCAAGGGAACGGATGCACGGGTTAAGTCGCCGGTTTCAAAATCTCAAAACGGAGAAGACTTTTCCTTTAAACCCTGCGGTCTGCGAGCATCCTTCGCTCTTCCAGCTTTCGCCTCCGGGCCACGAAATACTTTGCGCGGGTTTTTATTGCGGAGGCTTCCCTCGGGGGCCAGGGTTCCCGCCCCCTAACCTCACGCCGGGATTGGTTGCTTGGTTTCTGCTCTGGCGGGTGATTGGGTGCTGGGAGTTGAGGGGGCGGGAGGCGGGAATTCGTCCGGGAGCGCACGGGCGCGCGGCCTGGAGAGAGCGGAGGAGGGAGCGGGTGAGGCGCCGGAGTCCGCGCTCGGCCCGGGAGTGGCAGCCCGGTGAGGAGGCGAGAGGTTTGGGGCCTCTCCTCTCTGCCAGGCTCCGCCGTGTGTGCTCGCGGATACCATTTCCTTTTCTCCCGGGACTCGGAGCCCAGGCAGCGCTGCCTCGGTTTTCCTCAGAACAGGCCAGCCTGTCTCTCGTGGGGCGGCGCGCAGCCTGCCCGAAGGGAGCCTTCTGCTCTCGCCTGGCCGCCGTGCGGGCCGTCGGGGTGACCGCGTCCCGGGCCTCGGGGGTCTGAGCACGCGGAGGCCGGAGGGAGCCTGTCCCGACCCCCGGTGAGAGGGCCCGGGCCCCCTCGGTCCCCGCTGACTCGTGGCGGCGGGGGCGACTGCGGGAGGCGGATCGAGGCTCGTCCTTTATCCCCTGGGGGATTGCGGCGACTGCGGGCAGGATGGATTTCTAGGCTGTATCTGAGGAGCTAGCCGGCGTTGCGTTATTGGCTGCGGTGAAGGGGTTAGAGGCCACCAAATCTCTTCTCGAGTTGCACAGAGAGAATCACAGAATATTAGAACTGGGAAATACCTCAGAATAGTGGTTCTTAGCTTGTTTTGGAACACACAGGCTAGGGGTCAGGGTATAATTGCCTTCATAAGCTGTTGAATTGCTCTTTTAACCATCCCTCCATCCCCAGGTCGAATTTGCCGGTTTTTTTTCACTATTGCAAGGAAGTCCTCAGTTAATAACGGTGCATATCAGTCTCCCCTCTGTTTTCAGTTATTTTATTAGGATATAGTTCTGGGAATGAGAAATCCATGGACTTTCTCTTCAGAGAAACGCAGTCATGTACCAAGACTTCTGCACGCAATGGCAAGAGATCACAGTCTCAGACTTGCGTCTCTGGATCCTAGTTTAAGCATAGGTGGTTTAGAAGAGGTGGGGATTAAAGTAGATCACCTCCTCTGTGTCAAGTACTGGAGTTTAGGCACGTTCTATCCATTACCTTACTTAATTCTTAACTCAATGCCTGGCTAATTTTCGTCAAAACTCTATCAGGTGGATAATCTCATCTCCATTGCACAGATGAAGAAACAGACTGAGGTTCAGTGATTCACACAGTGGGACTCACACTTAGGCTTGCTTTACTCCAAAGCCCATCTTCTTTTCATTATACCCTTCTGACCTTTAAATCAGAATTATCAAGCACCTACTGTGTGCCAAGGCATTTTCTCCCTTACAACAGTTTTTCAATTAGGGATTATTACAGATAAGGATCTTAGTCTAGAGAAGTGAAGACATGATCAAGGAAACACATCTGAGTTGTGGGAACCTGATCTAGAACTCGTACTTCTACCTCCTGGTCCACAGCTTTGGCAGAGTAGGGATACAGATCCGGATTTGTCAGATTCCGAGACATGTTCTCAACCAGTGTGATGGTTAAGACTAGGAAATTCTTTTACTTGCATTTGTTTTGTTGATACATTTAGGAATCCCCTTTTTATTTCTAGACTTCTGTCCTAGTCTAGTTGGGTATCTGGTTTTCTTTGAATGGCATTGTTTCAGCCTTGATTTTCGTTTCTGCTGCAGTTAGGAATCTAAGTAAACAAGAAAGCGTGACTCTTCAATATGGTCTGAATGTACAGTTGGTGGGGTGAAGATGAACTTTCCTTGTAAAGCTTGTCCATCATAGCTTGCTATAATGAATTCTGCAAGTATCTTTCAGCAGTTAAGTCTTCATTAAGATAAAGATGCTGATAATTAATAACGTATACTGAATCTGTGACTACATTCATTTTCTCAGATAGTAAATGGATTGAAAATATTTGCTGGGTTCATGGAAGAACATGTCACCTTTCGAAAAATAATCCTGATCACTATAAACTGTATATGGTTAGGAGGCAAAGGAGAATATTCTGAAAACTATTCTCAGCTCATTTGGCACTTCTATTTACTTTACGGAATTACTACCTTCTACAAAGTATTTACTGTCTTTTACACAGAATACTATATTTCTCACCATATCTTTTGAGATGTTTCAATCATATAGAAAATTAATAGACAAATGAGTAAGCAAACTTTCCAGAGTTGTTCAATCTTAATATTTTGCCATATTTACTTTATACCTTGTTTGCAAGTAACATTGCTATTATGCTGAATTTATTCTTTTTCTTTCCTAGACGTGTTGTTATACTTTTGTTACATATGTATGTATCCGTAAACAATATAGAGCATTACTTTACCTGTTTTTAAACTTTGTGCAATGATATGATACTGTACCTATATTTGTTCAGAAGTGTTTTTAGTTGCTTAACATTATTTTTAAGAAGTAGCCTTATTGATTGTTAATCTATTTTAATTGTTGTGTAGTATTCCATTGTATGAATATACCAGAATTTTTTATCCATTTTCCTTTCGACAGACATTTAAGTTGTTTACATTCTTTTGCAATTCTAAACAATGTTGCTCTGAACTTTCTTATGCATGTTTCCTTATGTTCCTGTGGGAAAGGTTTTGGATATATACATAGGACTGGACTTCCTAGTGTTGGATATCTTCAACTTTGCTAGAAATTGTTAATTTCTGTCCAAAGTGGTTGTAGTGATTTACACTCCCCCTAACAGAATCCTCCATTAAATTTTCATCCAAGATATTAGTGTACTCTAGTTTTACAGAAATGACGGTGCTTGCATCATTAAGGCACAAATAGCTTTGTTCATTTCTTTTATGCCCATATGTTTTTAAGTCCAACATAATTTTAGGGAGAAAGATAAAGGAATAAGGTCTAGATTGAACTAAATACTAATTCTCCCTTCTGCTATTGCTATGTTCCCTCAAGTACAACCTTACTTGTTGTGTTTGTACTTGTGATGGAGACAGACCTTAATGAAGTAAATTGTTTACTGATTTTTTTTTTATTGTTTTTGTGTCAATAGATTGTCCGAGGATTAAAAAGTAAGCAGCATTGTTTGTTGGAGAGCCCTACAGAAAGTGGGAACAGCTTAGTCTTACTTTGTGCTGCTTTAGCGTGGCAACAGTCTCTTCTTCGTGGTGAGTATTTGGTTGATATATTCAGCTTGATTATTGGGACTTGAAAAAAATATAATAAAGTACTTTTCATCCAGAATGATTCATTTAAAGAAATAGCAGTAACTAAGAATATACTTTTGGTCTTTCTTTTAATCCTCCCTGCTTGATATTTTAATGTCTCAATATAAACGAATACTCAAGTGGTTGTGCCTTTATTACATTATTAATCTTTGACTATTATCTTTTTGTAAATTATGCAAATTGATGATAATTTCTCTGTAAATGTCTCTGACATCATAAGTGTTTCTCTCCTGTCCTAATTTCATGCTACAGATAGGGTGACCAACTTGTCCAGATTTGCCAGGTACTTTCCCAGGTTTAGCACTGAAAATCTTACAGCCTGGGAAACCTCCCAATCCAGGGCAAATTCGAGTGGTTGCTCACTGTAGCTGCAGAGGATGATTAATGTTTTTTGAATTAGAAATATTATAAATAGAGGTTCTTTCACTTTTAGGGAAGCCAGCGGATGAAAGCTTAAGCAAAAAAGCTGAAGTACCATTGTCACGTCGTTGTACGTGCCATTCAAAGAATTTTACAAACGATGGCGAGGACCGAGGAACTTCACGTCATTTCAACAGTCCAAGTATACCACCTTCTGAAAGAAATGGCACTTCATCAACTTGTCAAGGTAGGTTATATTTTTGCCTGGGTCTGTTGTATCTGTAATAGGAACCTTCATTACTGTTGTTATGAGACCTAATTTGATAAATTGGATGAGCATAATTAATTAGATACCTCCGTCTAATTTCTCTAGAATTATTTTTAGATAACACAAGAGTGGTCAGAAATCCTTGGACTACTTTATTCTTGGCTTGGCTTTTAATTGATTTGGACATTTTGCTAGCTTAAATCATTTTTTGAAGCAGGCAAGGCAAAATAAATGATATTCAGAAATTGCTGTTATTTGTAGGCAGGATTGTTAATTATAGGTTAGAATTTTAGAAAACATTGATTTGTATTGTAAGACAAAATCTAGTTAGCCTCATTCATTCTTGATAAGTTTGCATGAACTTCTGAAGCCAGTATCCTGCATGAGGATGAGATATGTTTTAGGTATGATCCTTGAGTAGTTCTAATTAGGTTTATTTAAGAGAAATATATTAAGAATAACATAAGACTATTCATTTTTAAAAAATATTTCTCTGGCTTTGACTATATGGAAAAGATTGATCGTTATTTGCCTAAGCCAGAAACCTAGGAGACATCCTGTACATGTTGCTCTACCTTATCTCTCCGTGCAAATCTCTATCTCCATTGACAACTCCCTGGTCCAAACTACCATCTCTTGTTTAGAGCATGCAATAACTTCTTTTCCTGCTTTCACTCATGCCATTCTTTAACTAATCACTGACAGGGAGAAAAGAGGTGGCCATGACTGACTTAAGTCTCAACATTATCTACTTCCTAAAATCAAGAATGGAGTCATCTTCCTCTAAAGCACATGACTATGTGTGGAGGAGGGTGGTTGCTGGAACCCAAGTGTGATTCTGTTAGGAGTGAGGAAGAGGAGATGGAATAGTTACTGGAGAGGTGACCAATAGTGTTGTCTACACTGTTTTGACCCTTAGCCCTTTTGACTTTCTTTCCATTCCTTCAAAGGGTCATGCTTTCTTCTTCCTCAGAGCCTTTGCTTGTGTTAGTGTCTCTTCTGAGGAAAGTTACATCTTCAACTTGTTATCCTCCTCTTCCATTAGGTGTCGCTTAAATGTCGCTTCCTTGAGGGAGCCATACTCACCTTTCCGTTAGATCAGATTTGGTTTCCCTGTTATTTTGTGTCATCTCACTGTGTTTGTCTCCTTCACAGCAATTGTCTGTGAAGTTTTTATTATCCATGTGTCTGTGTGCATCTTTTAATAATCTCTGCTTCCCCTAGCAGACTGTGTTCTCCATGAGGTCAGGAACCATGTCAGTTTGCTTACCATTGTAACCCTGGAACCTAGCAGAGTGCTTGGCATATAGTAGGTGCTAGGTAAATATTTGTTGTGTGAATGAATGGAGTTGATTTTGAGCTAATTATAAGAACTCTGGTTTACAATATTTATATACAACCTGTATTATTTTTAGAAAAGATTTATTGAAATATACTTCAGAAAACAAACTGCATTTATTTAAATGGTATGCTTTGATAAGTTATGACCTCCACCATAAGGTGTACCTCCATGAAACTTTAAGTCAGTGTCAAGATAGTGAACATATCCATTACCTTCAAAAGTTTTCTCATGCACCTTTGTTATCCCTCCTTCCCACCCCTCTGTGACTTACTCTCCCCAAACAACCACTGATTTGCTTTCTATCACTATAGATTAGTTTGCATTTTCGAGAGTTTATATAAATGGAATCAGACATTTGTACACTGATTTTGTCTAGCTTCTGTCACTTAACATAATTCTTTTGAAATTCACCCATGTTGTGTGTATCAACAGTTTGTTCCTGTTGCGGAGTAATGTTCTGTTCTGTGGATATACTACAAATTGTTTATCCAGTCACGTGTTGATGTATATGTGAGTTGTTTCTAGTTTTGGGCTATTATGAATAAAGCTGCTATGAACATTTGTATGTAAGTCTTTGTTATGGACATGTGCTTTCCTTTTTATGGGCAAATACCTAAGAGTGGAGTGAGTGGATCACTTATGTTTAACTCTTTAAGAAACTTCCAAACTGTTTCCCAAAGTGTTTATACATTATACCATTTTACATTCCCACCAGCAGTGTCCAAGAGTTCCCATTTCTGTACACCTTTGTTTACACTTGGTATGGTCAGTCTTGTCAGCCATTCTAATAGGCATGTAGTGTGGTATCTCATTGTGGTTTTAATCAGCATTCCCTGATAACTTATGATGTTGAGCATCTTTTCGTGTGCTTATTAGCCATCTGTATATCTTCTCTGATAAAATGTCTGTTCGAATCTTTTGCCTGTTTTTTTTTCTTATTGTTAAGTTTTGAGAGTTCTTTGTATATTTTGAATACAAGTGTTTTTCTATCAAATATAGTTTTAGGTTTTACCGTTAGGTCTAAAATCCATTTCGAGTTATTTTTGGTATATTGTGTGAGGTATGGATCCAAGTTCATTTATTTTGCCTATGGATATCTCATTGTTCAGCACCATTTATTGAAACGGCTATCCTTTATCCACTGCATTGCCTTTGTGCCTTGGTAAAAAATCAGTTGTCAATATATACACAACTTGCATTTTAACATCATCTTGGGTTAGGGCTGTTTAGAATAGTCTCTTGAAGCATCAGATGCGGTAAATCAGGGTTGTATTCTTTATATTTTTAAGCGAATTCTTTAATAAGATATAAGCTAAATACAGAAAAGCATACAAATCCTAAGTGTATAGCTTGATGAATTTTCAAAAAGTAAACACACTCGTGTATCTACCACCTAGATAAAAATAGGACATTCCCAACACCCTACAGCCCCTTCTCATGCTCTTTTCTAGTCACTGTCCTTTCTCTGCACAGGTATTTGCTCTCCTCCTTTCTGTCATCATTGATGAGTTTTGCCTCTTTATAGAAATGGAGTGATATCTGTACTCTTGAGTCTGCGTACTTTTGCTTAACATTGTATTTTGGGGATTCATTTGTGTTGTTGCATATAGTAGTAGTTCTTGTTGTGGTATATTATTTCCTTCTATGAACATATCACAGTTTATTAATCCGTTCTGCAGTTATTAGACATTTGGATGGTTTCTCCTTTAGGCTTTTAATGCTTTTATGAACATTCTTGTTCATTCTTTTGCAAATAGGTAAGTATTTTCTGTTGGCTATATCCCTAGGAATGGCATTGCTGGGCATAGTGTATGGATATGTTCAGCTATAGTAGAGACTGCCAACATTTTCCAAAGTGGTTGAACCAGTTTATGCAACCCCTTCACTACATCCAGTAGTATATGGGAATTACGTTGTTCAGCATTCTTGTTAACACTTGATATGTCCAGTCTTCTACAATTTTAGCCATTCTGGTGCATGGATGGTGTACTCATGAGTTTGAATTGGTATTTCTCTGGTGACTAATGAGGTTGAGAATCTTTATATATGTTTATTGGTCATTTGAATATTCCTTTTAGTGAATTGTCTATTCAGATTGCCCATATTTCTATTGGGTTGTTTCTTACTGATTTCTATGAGTTTTTTTTTTAATACCTTCTGGCTATGTCTTGTTTTTTTATAACTTTGTATTTTAAAGACTTAACCCCTCCAATAAGCTTCCTGCAAATGTCCCTGCTATAGAGAACAGGAAGATAAGCCTTTTGGTATATGCAAATAATGTGATTTTTTTTTTAATGAATTGGGGTAAATCTCATTTGGCACAGGGCAGTTTGGTTTTTCTAAAACTAAATTATTGTTTTTGGTAGACGTTCCCTGGCCTTTAATGGGCCCATGCAAATTTGCCCCTTGATTTATTTGGGTCAGGGTTTCTCAAAAGTGGCACTATTAAAATTTGAATGGGATAATTCTTTGTTGTGGCAGCTGTCTTGTGCACTGTGGGATGCTTAGCAGCATCTCCCAGGCCTCAACCCACTAGAGGCCAGTAGTACCTACCCCCCTCTTTGTGACAACCAAAAATGTTTCCAGACGTTGCTGAATGTCCCTGCGGTGGGAGGTGGGGGTGTTAAAATTGCCCCGGTCGAGAACCACTGATCTAGATTTGTTTTGTGGGTATTTTACCAGTTTGCCAGGAAATTACAGAGCTCAAAATTACGTGTGTTTTCTAAAATACATATGGAAATACAAAGGACTAAGAATAGCCAAGATATTTTTTAAGCAGCAGGTCAAGGTGAGAAGACTTGATCTATGAGATATCCTGATGTATTATATATAAAGCTATAGTAACTAAAGCACTTTGGTATTAGCACAGTGTTAGACCAGTGGAAAACAGTAGAGAACCCAAATCCAATTCCACGTGTATCCAGAAACTTGATTTCTTTTAATAGAAGTGCTCTTACAGAGCAGAGGGCAAAGGAGGGGCGTTTCTTCAAGTGGTCCTGGGACTATTAGATATCAGTATGGAAAAAATTCAAATTGGAACCCTACTTTACTCCGTACACAAAAATCCATTCCAAGTAGCTTAAAGACCTAGGCATGAAAGGCAAAACTATTAAGATGTTAGAATATAGTGGTTTTCAAACGATGTTCTTAAGAGTCTTAGAAAAAACATGGCTTGTAGTGGGAATGGGACAGTGGATCAGGGAAGTTCTAGGTCTTGCGTGCTCTTTTGGAAATGTTAAACGCTATTTCTTAAAAAACTTTAGTCCTCCTCAGAAAAGGCTTGAAAACCCGTGCTGTGTGGCATAGATAGCCTTCTGTGTTTGTGCAGATTCAAACTTGTTTTTTTTTTTTTGGAAAATAGTATTGGACTTGCTTATAGGGCTTTCTCCCCTAGTAGTCTGTAAATCCTTCAAGGCCAGGGACTGGGTTTTTTTCATTGTTTTTCCATGGGGTCTGGAATTGTATGGACTCAATAAAATAAATGCTTGTTAAATGAATTCAAGCACTGGGAGTGGAGGGAATGTATAGAGAAGAGCAGAGAGGAAGGAAGGTACTTTGAAGAACACTCTCATTTACAGAAAGGGAGAAACCAATGTATTGGAATAGTTAAGAACCGTGTTACAGACATTAAGGAAAAAGCAAATGCATTTATTCTGTTGCAAGAATACAGAGTGTTATGTTTGGCTGTATATCTAGAGGTTATGCTTATGTATTTTAGAATCAGACAGCAGGAGTCAGTCATATCTAGGCTCTGCCTCTTACTAGCTAAACAATATTGGGCATGAACTTGACTTCTTTAAAACCTAGTATTCACACTTATGAAATGGGAATAATATTATTCGGTGACTTAAGAGGTCATTGATGACCTTGAGATAGAGCTTTCCGGATTGTGGAATTAAAAGCTAGATTATAGGAGCTTGATTCTACTATATTGTTAAGCCTAAAGAACATTGAGAAGCTCACTACGAAACAAACATTGAGACACTGTAAAGAACGATTTTTATAGAAATGAAATACATTTTCTTGAGAGAATCTTACAGTTATATTTTTTAAGCCACGTTATTGGGAGTGGTCTACAAAAGCACAAAGCTACAATTGGACTTTCCTGTTGAAAGTACATTTCTCAAAATGTTTGCTATATCTTTGTTAAGGTAAACTGAGTGGTAAAGTGCTTTTAAACATGTTGAGCATTTCATGTTTTAAAGTATGTTATGAAATTTTTAGAAATAAAGCATACATCTTGATTCCAATTTTTTTCTGGAAAAATTTCCTGGAGCAACCCCTGATGGCCCAGCGGTTAAAGATTGGCACCCTCCGCTTCGGCATCCCAGGTTCAGTTCCCAGGCATGAACCACACCACTCGTCTCTCATTGACTATGCTGTGGCGGTGGCTCATGTAGAAGAACTAGAAGGATTTACACGTAGAATATAGAACTATGTACTGGGGCTTTGGGAAGGGAGAAAGAAGAGAGGCAGATTGGCAACAGATGTTAGCTCAGGGCAAATCTTTCCAAGCAGGGAAAAAAAAAGAAAAATAAAAATTGCCTAAGTGTAAGTTATTTATACTCATTTTTTATGACTTCTTATATAAGACTCTCCTGAAAAAAACTATACTGGCTGCAAAGCTATCTGCCGATAAACAGGTATCCATATGGAGATATGAAAATGGTGATTTTCAAGTAGAGAAGAATTCAACCCTTATAAACTACACAGCAGGTAAACAGAATTTGTTGGCAGTGAAATATTCCCGTTAGTTCTAGTAGAACAAGGTAGCCAAGCATCAATCAAGATTTCAGTGGTGCTTGTAGAGAGTAGTTGGGTCATGTCACAGACGTAAATTGTAAATTATTGTAACTTCATTGTATATAGTTACTCATTACAAAGGAGTTTATTATTATACTAGATTATTGAGGCTAACATCATTAAAATGAAACTGCATGGTGCTTTCTTATATAAGAGGAATTTGACAGTAAACTATTTACTTAAGGCATATACTGATAGTATAGCTACTTTGTACTTTTAATTCTTGTGTTGTTTTGATCTAATAATGGCATTTTGGGGGGTCAAAATACCTTTTTTTAGAAACCTTGATACAACCATATGCTGTCTTCAAAATCTTACTTCAAATAAAGCAATAGAGGCAAGTTGGAAGTAAAAGCATGGAATAGATAAACAAAATAATAAGGGAATTATGGTGCCAGTTATCAATGGATTGCCCCTGTGTAACAACATCAGAGTATTTGCCTCTATTGTCTGTTCTGCAATAATGGAGCTGCACACAGTAGACATTTCTCTTTTGCACCTGGCAGGGGTTAAGCTTTGTCAGAGAAGGTTTAGGACAAAGGGCCTTCCTTCCTAATTCCAGGGTGCTTCCATTCTTTTCTTTTTCTTTCTCCTGCAGTACAACCAGCAGTGTCACAATTCAGGGGTGTCTACAGGGACTCAACCACATTGGGTGATCCACAGTGGATTCAGTGGATCCCCTTGGATGGCTTAATAAGGAGAATGAGTGGCACCCCTGCAAGTGGAATCCCAGTGAATCCAGTTGGCATCCCAGCCTCAGCCTACCTGCCCCTGGGAGGAGACAGGGCTTTCCTGTTTGCCAGTCTCAGCCTGCTGTTCCCTACCTGCTGAGCTCTGCCCTGACCAGGGACCGGTACTGGCCTTGGGAAACATGACAATCTTCTCCACCATCCCTGTGCTGCAATCATTCCTTCTCCATCAAGGCCTGAAGGCAGCCTTGGCGAGGGGGTCCTCTCCCAAATTTGTTTCTTTCTTAACTACTCTGCTGTAATTCTGGGCTATTCTCTATAGTTCCCTTTAAAGGTTTATGGTTAATTGTTCATTATATAAACTGTCCCTGCTCAATCTATTGGTTGGTTTCCGTGTCCTGATTGAACACTGATTCTTATCGTTATATATTATTTTATAGGGTATTAGTGCTAAGGGGAAAAATGAAAGGGGAACAAGTTGGATAGGGAGTGTCAGGACAAGAGGATAGTTTATATTTTAAATGACATGGTCAATACAGCCTCACCAAGATGACATTTGAACACAGAATTAAAGATAGTGAAGAAGATGAGGCATGAAGTCATCATGTGGAAGAGGATTCCAAGTGGAAGGAACATAGAGTGCAAATCTACAGGTGGGAGAGTGCCTGGTATGTACCAGGAGCATAATGGAGGGCAGAGGTACAGGGGATTACTGGCCAAAGATGATGTCAGAGAGAGTGAGGGACCAACTGTATGGGGCTTGAGGTCCATCATAAGGACTTGAACTTTCCCCCTGAGAGAAATGGAGAGCCCTTTGAGAGATTTCACAATGTCAGGGTGTGACATCTGGTTTTAAAGGGTCACTCCAATTGGTGCATTGGGGATAGATTGTGGGTCAAATATAGAGACAGAGAAACCAGTTAGAAGGATACAGCGATTATCCAGGCCAGAACAATGGTGCAATGTGGTGTACCAGCCATCAGGGAGTAACAGGAAGTGGACTTACATACCCACCACAAACAAAGTAAGACTAGTCAAAATACGTGATATGAGTATTTCGCTAATGATCAGTCTACATATGCAGTGGGTGAAAGTCCACAAGGCCAGAGAAAAGCAACCTTCGTGTAAAGAACAAATTCTAAGGCACTGTAAGTCACACCACCTGCAACAACCACAGATTCTAGAATTATTTGAGATGCCAAGACAATGAGGAAGGAATAATCTTTCAACAAGTAGTGCTGGGACAACTGGAGATCCACATGTGAAATAATAAAGGTGAACCCCTACCTAACACCATATACAAAAATGTTACATCTTCTTACCATCAAAGATGTAAATGTAAGACCTAAAACTATAAAACTCTTGGAAGAAAACATGGCCCTGGATTAGGCAATGTTTTTGTAATTATGGCACCCAACACATAAGCAACCAAAGGGAAAACAGATCAATTCAACTTCATCAAAAGTAAAACTTGAGTGCGTTGAAAGATACGATCAAGAAAGTGAAAAGACGACTCACAAAAGGGGAGAATATGCTTACAGATCTTTACATATCTGATAAGGGTCTACTATTGAGAACATATAATACATTCTCCCCTCTCAACAATAAAATACAAATAGCACAATGAAAAATGGGCAATGCATGTGGATAGGCATTTCTCCACAAGAAATATATGGTGCCTGGTGCTGTGCTGTCCCTGCCTGAGGCTGCAGTTCCTGTGACGGCCATCAGGTGGCAGCCTCCTGTGTCAGTGGTGCCCACTGAGCTTTGCTGGAGCAATTGGAGAAAGGAGGAGTCATGCAGAAGTCATGCTGACCCTCCGCCTGCCTCAGGACCCACTTGCACTTCCTATTAC